>NW_024582366.1:2320923-2372484 GCF_018398535.1 Haplochromis burtoni
TCCTACGGGAAAGTAACGGTAATCTAATTACCGTTTTTGCAATAGTAATCCCTTACTTTACTCGTTACTTGAAAAAAGTAATTGGATTACAGTAAGGCGTTACAAGTAAGAGATGGGCAGTTACTGCCCATCTCTGATCCTGACTAAACAATCATGATGAATAGACATAGTTTGTTCCATGGTAGGGATGGGTATGGATAAGATTTTCACGATTCCGATTCCATTTTCGATTCTGTTTAACGATTTGGTTCTTTATCGATTCTTTTTAAAAAAGGAGAACACTAAGGTCAATTAGTTTAGAACTTTGTTTTATATCTTCTCTTTGAACAAGATAGAAATTTAGGAGTAACATGGCCTTACAAAGAGATCCACAGCCTACGGCTCTTCAATGGGGTGTCACAGAGTCCCCAGGAAAAAAAATTGTAAATGTAAAATAATAAAATAAATATTCTTCTGTAGCAATATCAAAGCATAACATAAATTATTCTGTAACAATTGTAGCAAGAATATCCAGTAATGTCCTGCCTACAATTAAACACATTCACTTACCAAAAATCGGGGGCATCTGTTGTGTGGCAAATAGATGCAAGCCTTTGACCACAAACTCGTGCTAACATAATATGCACTGTTGTTGATTATTTACCTGCCGCATTAATGGGAGAGGACGCGCAAACGTTACCGCTGCTGCTGGGTTGAGATTCACGAGTCGAGCGGAATTAAAAACACGACATTCATTTAAGGTCATCGCGTGTTTTGTGAGCAAATGCTTTTGCATATTCGTAGTGTTTCCTCCCTTAAATGAAATATCTGCTTTGCAAGTATTGCAAGTTGCCCTGTTGTCATCCGTTCTCGTAAAGTATAATCCAACTTCCTGCCAGGTACGTGGCAGGAATAACGTGGTGACGTCATTCGGGGCGACTGGAATCGATAAGGGAATCGTTTGCAAAAATGGCAAACAACTCCAAGGAATTGAAACAGTGGGAACCGGTTCTTGTTGAGAACCGGTTTTCAATACCTATCCCTGTTCCATGGTGTGTATAATCCTGCTACATGAATTAAGATTTAATGAGTTTGTAAGAGAGAGTTTCTAGTCTGCACAAGGATTGATTGAAACATCTAAGCAGACTAAAATAATTTAAGGTTTCTTTTTTTCTGGTCAACCAAATAGTTTCTGAAATTGTGGCGATTGGTCCACTTAAGAGGATATTCTTGATCCTCTTATCTACCCCTGACCAAAAGCTGCCCAAAATAAATGGAAAATTTCAACCAGAAGAAAACTTACTTTAGTGCTTGATGAGCCCAAACTCAATCTCAGTGCATCAAATAATTGTGCTGCAGCTGGTAACTCGAGGCATTGGTGACAGTCGTCAAAATAGCAACAGGTTATTTTTTAAATTCTTATCATGGTCATATTTTTCTAGGCTCTTTTTATTAAGTAGTGCCACCTATATGTACCTTCAGTGTACGTTCTGGAGGGTTCTCCACACACAGCAGCTGGTAGCTCTGAACTCAAACAGAGGGCGTACTTTGTCTCTCCAACGCCGTGTCCTGAAATATTCAAGAGCTCCAAGTTTATGAGACAGTTGCTGCCATCTGTGCCCCAGCGTTCAGTCCTCCCATCATGGCTGAACATACGGCCAGCATCAGAACAGATATCTATGAGAAGTATCAAAATAGATTCTTCACCCTTCTTCGTATTGCAAATCTCAGTATCCCCAATGGCACAAACAACACTCTTCATTTGCTCACACTTGCACACACACAGAAAGCCGTGCAAAATACCGCAACCGTAGAGTCAAAATTTCCATATCCATGAGAGAGGAAAGGAAAGGAGGAAACATTTACACAAGACTGCCTTGACACATTTGAAGAGCTCTTTTCTCTTAGATGTCTTTTTTACAATGTCATTGTGGAGCAACCAAGCTCCTGTGGGCTTACTGAGTTTCTTACTAAATGAGAGATTTCCTGAGACAAAAAAGCGGAGGAGGAAGGGTGCAATCAGTCCAGGTTTGTTCGAGGCAACATCACTTCCTTCCTTACCGTTAGGAGAGTGTCAGAGTGAGACATTCAGATGTGGTTTTCACCAAGCCCTTTCCCAGGACAGTAATGCAGAGCGATTCTAATGGTGTCATTCAAAGCAGCTGCTAAACGCCTTGCCTAAGCAATTCAAACCGCCTCCACAGACTGCAATACAGTCAACAAAGAACTTATCTTCCAAGTGAAACTATTCATCACTGAATGAGTTTGTGTGCTGAAAAAGTAGAGGGTATTTTGAAAAGACCTCAGACACCTGAATGGCCACTTTTCTTTTTGGAACCATTGTCACTGCATCACATTTTAATTCACCTGTTCTGGAGCAGCACTGCCAGTTCAATTCCACCTTAAAACAGCAATTCTGAGGGCCGATGTTCATGGGTGAGGTGAAAAGGCGCCACTGAAAATATCTGCATTTGAAATGAGCAACTCCAAGTGAAGACATTTTGTGTAGGTCAGTGGCCCACACGCACCAAATAACCTTCGGCCCCGCTCATTTCCCTCACGCAAGAAAGGGGTCACTGCTCCATGACAGTCAAAGAACCTGCGATACAATGTGTTGCTTAATCACTTCTCTCCAAAGACAAACTCGAAATGTAGCTTCATTCAATGACCTGTTTATGTTACCATTTTACACAATATGACAATTAGTCTGGCAGTGCTCATAGAAATCCAACGTGTATAAAAAAGTGAACAATAGCCAACTGGAGCGTATTTCAGCAACTCTATAAATGGAAAATGGTATCTGCGCTGTTTTAGAGGAAACGTGGAAAATGGGGCCTTTTAAGTGAAAGTCCAAAAAGAAAGACTGTTAATAGAAATTGCAGTGGGACCACTGATAAGAACCAGTCAACACTGGCCAATCAACATTTCCTTTCACTGTGTTTTCTCAAGAGCAGGAGCCCCGATGCATTAAACACACCACCAAAGAGTCTGCATCGCAAGTTTAGTAACGTGTGTCTTGGAAAGGATAGCATGTGTAAGATGATACGTGGAAGACACAGCTCTGGAATGTCCGTGTGTGAATTTGTGTGCTAGCGCCTGCGGAAGGGAGGGGGTCGTCCTTCAATGAAGTTAGCTGGTGTTGTTTAGGCCTGTGTTTACGTAACCTACTGTGTGTGGTCAAGTGAGAACAATGGCACGCAGGCCTCCAAAATGACAACCTAAGACAAAGTGTCAGCAACGCTACGAAAAAGCGACTCAATGCAACTAAAAGTCCTTTTATATTTAGTGAAAAATGGAGGCAAACGTGTCTGTGTGGCTGATGACTCGACCAAGCTGCGTGTTTTTCAAAGCAGATTAAAGAGCAGGACAGGAAGGGCCAGGTTTAAGGAAACAGGAAAACTGATGCAAGGAAATGAACGACGTCACCAGACAGCCCACTGCAGTCTACGATCAAGTAAAATCCAGACACAGCGCAAGTATGGATTCTTTGCTCAAGTCACCAATGAAACTTGTACTTTTGACAGGTACGTGAGCTAATTTATACTTGACGGGTACCAGATGTCTTACTGGGAGACTGTTTTAAATGTATGTCCCTCAGAGGGGTCCGCATTATCAACTATTATTAGTTTGGAAAGGTGGTTTTGTTTAACATAAATTTTCTCTTCAACTTTATTTCTTTTGGGGGGGTTTAACCGGTTTTTGACAGGTACGTGTTGCTTTTCGGTTTAAGTTGAAGTTTGATGGATTACATGACTGACTCTGCAACTTTTAGGAATTTGCAGGTTAACATGTTTTGTTTTTTATATAATCACATGTCTTCAGGAAGGTTTGGAATAATAATGTTGTGGTGTAATTAAAACATACACAGTGTGTCTCTTGTGTCTACGCAGCGTGGCTCTCGAGTCTGATGGGCCCATGCGTCCCCTCTGACATTTGTGTTTCTTGTCACACACTTGCAACATGTAAGACCTTGAATGGATCAAACAAGGCCTGCTACTGTAATCACGGATACACCGGAGACGGAACGACATTTTGCAATGGTGACTACACGCACGCATACACAAATCAACCTTTATATTAAAGAGCACACGCAGCGAGACTGTGGAAGCCTCGACTATTTTAGGAAGCCTTTGTTGCTGTGACTGCGTGTCGTAAACAACAGTATTAGGCCTACGTTTTGAAACAAGCGGGCTAATTGAACATTTTTAGAACATTACACTTGACGGAGCAGAGCATAGATGTGAGGCGTTAAAAATATAACTCTGGGTGGGTTAAAGCTTCTTATGATGGCTCTCGATGGCAAAAACGTTTGTGTCAAAACTTAATGAGGAACAAGGCACTGCTATGGTCATATTATCAGTATAAATCACTGTGACTTGTGCAGCTTTTCTCTTCTGGAACCATTTATCTCTGATTATCTCAAAATAGTCCACAGACATGAAGCAAATTAGCGACCTAAGGATGCTCGTGTGCAAGCAAACAAGATTTATTATTGTAATTCAGCTTAACTCTGGCCAGTTTAGAAAACGTTGGCAAAAGGAATGGCTGAAAAAAACTTAAGGTCTGTGTAAGTCATTTGAAGTTAGTTTTCTCGTGTTTGTTTGTGTATGATCGACTCGCTGTGCTGGCTTAAAACAGCTAAAGTTAGGGGGAGGTTTTTTAGAGTTTTCTTGCCTAAAAAGTTGCCACAGAGTTATTCACCAAGGGAACAGTGTGAAGTGGAACATACGTCCAGATACAGCTTTATTAGAAGGATTTTAATGGCCTGCATCGCCTACAGTCGGCATTGTTAGTCCTGTTATGTTTCTGGGCTGTTTAGAATTCCTGGAACCCCTTTGGTTTCCTGGCCAAATCTGACCACAATCACCGCTTACATAGTCCAAGGGCCAAAAGTAAATGAAAATGTTAGAGGGGTTTTTTTGTTGTTAAGGTTACACTGAAGCCAGAGACGTAAAATTAGGACAATATTAACTAGCAAGAGCATTTCAGACTGTGTCTGCTCATGCTTTATTAAATCTGCATTTTTACCAAAACTGTTTAGAAAATTCACATGAAACAAACAACAATTGTAGATTTCACACAAACAGGAAGAAAAGGGTCATCTTTAACTTTTAAGCAAGTAAGTGATGATAGGAGGGTAAAATGGATCCATAAAAACAGGACATTCAAGTGAATCATGAAGTATGTGGGTGAAAAGTCTGTGAGGATGACAGATAAAGGATCACATGTGCTATGGGAGTATTTCCTCTCTGACTATGGTCACCTTTCTCGCTGAAGCAGAGGATTTCCCTTACCGGACAGATTGTGTGCCAAAGGTACAGAGGAGAGGAAGAGCAGAGTGTCCATCATACGTCGACAAGTAAAAACAACAGTGGAAAGTCTTAGCAGGTCCTTGTCAACAAGGGGCGGAAGGTGTGTTTGGAAGTAAAAAAAAAGCTGGAACAGCATTTTCTATAATGAAGCAGCATCTTCAGCAGTGCTCGGTTAGCCTGGAAAGCAAAATATTTTAGGTAATTTGACTTCCATGAAATCAAACACAGGCAAACAACTGCAAATCAATCACAAATGTGAACTATTTAAACTGCGTGCAAGTTACACCCAGCCAAGGCTTTAATCAAAAGAAGACTAACATGTCTGAGCTTCATCAGCTCATCCACACCACAGCCTTCAGGATCACGATCACATTTGGGCATTCCTGAAACAGCAATCATGGATCAAACTTCAGAGTGTACTTGTGTTAACATGCGCTCAAAGTAACTCAACAACAATGATACTAAAAAGGATCTGGGAAGATGTTATGTCGAGTTTTATGGTTTAATATATAAATTGATATGAAAAAATAGGTTGCTTTTTTCTCTCCATCCAGTACAATTTCAACAAATTTAGGGGCAAATGCATAAGTTCAAGTTGGTTCTTGAAATTTCCAAAAATGCTGTCTTTGTAGTAATTTTTGTATTATTTTTGTGACATTTTGAATCAAAATCTTAGAGAACACTTTGCATAGCATATGGTTAATCATGGAGGATTAAATTAAGATTTCATTTTCAAAAAGTAACTGAGTCTGAGTATTTCAGTGATTTTTAAATTAATGCTGCACATTCAAAGAAGAACTGATTTATTGTTGATTCATTTCTCATTAGAGTAAAATGCATTTCAGCCTCAACACAAACCTGGACAGGAAATGAATCTGCTGAGACAAGATGGAAATATGATATTGTAACAGTTTAAGAATAAAAAGTAGCCTTTTTCAAAATGCTGTAACTTTTAATTTGTAAAAAAAACAAACAAAAAAAACATGAATTTTAATGCAAAGCAAAAATGCAGACTACATCAAACTCCTTTCATCTTTGTTCTGGGTCATCTGTTAACCAGCTGGTTTACCCACTCCATGAGTAACAGAGTAACAAGCTGAATCTACTTTGCTTATTGAGGATGAAAGATTTTGAGCTCATTTTAGCGTTTGTATTTCCATTTCCTCACCACAGATGATGACGAGTGCCAGAACGTGACTAATATCTGTGGGGACAGGGGCCAGTGTACCAACACAGTGGGCAGCTACTACTGTAAATGTGTCTCTGGATACAAATCGACAGGACGGGACGAGTTCCTGCCCAACGATGGCACTGACTGCATCGGTAATGTCTGGTTGACCTGTTCAGGGTTTAAATATACCAAACTTTGTTTTGATCAGTATCATAAAGAGTTATAAAGTTTAACGAGGTCGTGAGAATGAATTATCAATGTGTAACATGCGTGCAAGAACTGCAGGTCACATATTTGTATTTAAAAAAACCAGCCAATTCTTATTTTGAGGTAGGAATGCTGCCTAGACAAACATCTGTAACTGCATTAACTTTGTCAGCGAGCAGCCAACGTAAGGGAACATCAAACTGCTTTGCTTTAATTGAAGCTGAACTCTTCATTTGCATCTTTCAGATATTGATGAGTGCGAGTCAGAACAGGTCTGTGGACCAAACTCAGACTGCCATAATACAAATGGATCTTTCAATTGCATCTGCCAGCGTGATTACATCCTGACTTCAGGCCCTAAGCACTTTCATCCAGAGAGCAAAGTTAGATGTAAAGGTCGGTATGAGGATGGAAGAGCACACACACACACACACACACACACTGATCCTTACATTCAAGGACATACATCTTTTTTCATCTTTCTTTTTTTTTACTTGCTTTTACACATCTACACACAACCCAGACACATCCATTATTGTGTGTGTGTATGTGTGTGTGTGCACTGTTCACTCGATGCAATACATCGAGTGAACAGTGCAATACTGAATTGTTTGATGTTTTAAGTAAAGTTGATGATAAAGAGAGCTGCTGTTTTTTTCTAAATGAAAGGCAGACTGGCGAAGTCATGGTAGTGAATTAAAGATGCGCTTTTGCAAACTGTTTGTTTTCCAGAGCATCCCCAGAAATACTGCCATGACAACACCGGCTGCGTGACGCAGGTTGTCAACAGAACATTGGAATCTGTGAGTACTCCTTTCTCACAATCTTAACCAAACGGGGTAAAAAAGAAAGGATAAGATGATGCTGCCCTCTGTTGGCGAGAAGGAAGACAAACAGAGGGTGGAATAGGAAAACGGCTGAAATGACTCGAGATTGTATGATAACAAGGATATGCAACACCAGCCGCTATGATCCAAACACAACCTGCAGTTTCAATCAGCAGTTTCGGTTTGGAGTCCTGCCCCCTACTGGAGAGTAAAGTTATAGCAGGACCAGTTAATGGATGTCATGTAGCACATTTTGTGTTCCTTGTTACAGGAGAATGGGAGAGATTTAATTAGCGTGTGGTTAGGTGATGATTTATGTAAAACTGGCTCACTAGCGTGATAATGAAGCTGAGTGTAATCCGTCGTTCATGAACTGATGTTTATAAAGAAAAGCTAAAAAATAAAAAATAAAAAATTCTGAAGGTCATATTTGGGGATTTACTGCATGCAGCTGTGATTAGTTTGAAGTTAAGAGGAGTACGTGAAATTTTTTTAGCATCTTTTCAAGTAGTAAAAACGCTTGACACAATTGCCGCCTTTTGTAGAGAGTCTTCACGTGATTAGATATGTGCACACGTGTGACTAGGATGAATAGGATACGTCACATTTTCATGTAAAGTTTGGTCGTTTCACAGCTGTGATCCAAAAAAACATAACAAGGACATCTATCAATCTAAACATTTCTCCACCACCAGATGAGCAACCTCACGGAGCCCCAAAGTCTACTGAAAGAAATTGCCAAGCAGACGTCTGGTGAACTTACTTCAGTGGAAGTGATTGCATATGTTGAGGCCTTGAGTAGATCCGCATCAACACTGGGTGCCGCGGAGAAGGATTACGCTGTCAAACCATCTGCCATCAACTCAACTCTCTCAGTAATCTTTGTTTACCATTCTTGTTTCTCAGTCAACAGTTGGAAGTCTGCCTGAAGTGCAGCTATGCTTTGAACTGGTTTAAGAAAAAGTGGCACTGGTTGCAGCCCATTGCCTTCTTAACAGTTACGCCTTGGAGATACTATTACTTTCTGCTAATGTGTCATTTTTATTATTAGCACTTATTATTTTGTTGTTGTCCCAAAGCTGACAGCAAAATTACCCATTAACCAATAATTTTTTAAACACAGTGTGGCTGCTGCTTGTATTTAATGAAAGGCCAAAAACAGCCAAACTGATGTAAACATCCCGTTCTAATCATACCTAATTGGAAGCATATTGCAGTGCAGACATAACATGCATTACATGCTATATTATTGTGGACATGTTATACTCGAAGCAAATCTTTTCAAACAGAAATTAGTAAATGCAGTAAACAACCTGGTGGAGAAGGATGAACTGGTGGCTTGGACCAGAATGAAAGAAGAACGTCGTGAGCATACCATCACCAAGCTGCTGCATGTTGTTGAAGAAAGCGCTCTGTCTTTGGCCAGCAATTACAAAACTCCAACAGAGCTTGAAATCAAAGCTACAGATATGGGTGAGGCTTTCAGTTAATTGTCACTGTGATGCATTTAATTCCTTTATTTGCTTTAAAACCAGACAGGGCGCTCCTACGTTTGCTTAGAAGTTTCACTGTTTAAAAAAATCATCTGTAAACATAAATGAATGCCATGAATTAATTCACCCTAAAATTCAATGAGTGGTTCAAAAATACAGAAAAAAATTACTAAAGGTATCAAAATACACAAAAGGCAGTTATGAAAAAAATAATATGAATTTTAATACAGCATATGTATTAATTCGATATGGTAGTATAATAGTAGGTGTTGCCCGTTATTATTATTTTATTTGAATTTTCAGTCGGTCATCAAATTATTTAAATACTATTTATTTATAATTTTGAACCTCATGGCTTCATTTCACTGTTTTATTTTCGAGAAAGTGAAACTTCACCCTCGTGCAATGTTGAATATTTTTGGGGGGGTACGGGTTCTTTTTTATTTATTTATTTAATATCTGTCCTCCTTTTGTGTGCTTGTTGTTGCTTTGGATCTGTCTCCTTTTTTCTGTTTCAGCAGAGAGCTATTCTTCCAAGTCGTAATCTCTTTTTAGAGCCAAATAACATTTTAATCCACTTTAGCTTTTAGTTTCTTCTTTTCTGTGTCCCAAATAGCTTTCCTTACAGTGTGTTATGATTTGGTTTATTTTGATTGGTGTTTGAACAGCAGTGATAGTTACAGTGTGCCTGATAAGACTCAGTAACTATCACTGGGCTCAGCTCTGCAGTTTGGCGAGGCTTTGAAATGGAGAGGGTTATCCCTGACCTCTTTTTTTTTTTTATCCTCAACCGCAGAAGTGAAACTCTTCACCTTCGAGGCTCATCACACAAAAGCCAAACTGTCTGCTTCCATGGGAGGAGATCATATAAATCTAACACTGAAAGTGAGACCAGAAGAAGACCGAAATGGTAAAGAAGCTTAAAGCCTAAAAGGAAAATCAGATGCAATCTGTGCCAAAAAGAAAAGTTTGTATTAATTTTTTTTTTTCCTCAGGAAGCGTGTCAGTGGTGTTTGTGCGATATGACAGCATCAGTGACATCCTGAAGCCGAGCAGCGACCCAGGTGTCACTGACTACTCGCGGTATGCAGGGACGGGGGAAATCACTGTCAACTCCCAAGTCATTGCAGCAGCCGTCAAACCTGCTGACGTTTACCAACTTGACCATGTCACCTTCACTCTGAGACACAGTGAGGTACAGACTGCACAGAGTGCTGAGGCAGGCTACATTGTTTGCTTTTTTACTTCTGCATTTGTAGAATGTAATGTCAAAACATATACTGTTTCAGAAAGTCGCTGCTCCTCTACACATGACCGCAGCTTTTCTTAAGGGAAGCGATTACTAGAGATTTTCATTCATTTTTATTCTCTATATAAATTCAGTCTAATCCTTTTGCTCAATTTGATCAGGGTAAATTAAGAGCAGCGATTCAAAATAGTTTATGTTACTCAAGGTTTTTCATTTCGAAGCGTTGTGTGATAAACAAGCTAAATACGGCGTTAAAAACAAACATTGCTGCTCACTTTTGTGCCACTTTAAACTTACAGCTAAACTTTCTATTCTGCAAACGAGTCATTTATCAACATTAGCTAATAGGATCTTGTTCAGTTCTCTCGTCAGTATCTCATCATATATATCCTTGTCAGACTGGGGCGTTGTGCTTTTGTTGTGAGAAATAGCTTCCTCAGTCCCAGATTGGGTCTGGCAGTAACCTGATAACTGCCAGAGTTTCCATTAAAGTCAAATTTGAACAAACTCACATGGGAGGAACAGTTAGCGCTTTGTGTAAAGTTTTTATGAAATTTTAAGATTTCGCACCGTGTATTTTGGCAATGACCTTTCATTTAAAGGGAATAGCTGAGGAAACGTGACGAGATTATGGAAAAACGTGGGTAATGAGATAAACAGCCCTAAAAATTAATGTACTGGTGTTTTCTTTTAGGATAATTAAAATGTATGAAAAAGTAAAATCATTATTTTTGTTGCTCCCTTGAGTATTAAGGCTAACAAAGGATGAGTTGATTTATTTTCGAGCCGTGAAAATTCTCTGTGAACTGCCTTCTTTGAAGAGCAACAATCAATAATTTGGGCCCCTTTTTTGTGCAGATACTTTTTACTACTGAAGCAGATTTTTTTTCTCCTGTGATGCACGGGATGCTTTTTTCTTGCCTGCACCTTTTAAGTTTTTAAGTAAGGACTTTGAGAGTATAAAATACAAAATTTAAAACGTTGATATACAAACATATTGTCCTGGTATTTTCTTTTAGGGTCATTAAAACATATAAAAAAGTAAAATCATTATATCAATATATTATATCATTGTAAAATATATATATTTGATACATAATCATTCAGAATAGGCCCAGTGAGCCCAGCAAAAAAGCTCATGTGCCAGTGATTAATGATCTTCCCATTACATTTATTTTCTGTGCTCTTGCATGTCAATGGCAATATTAACGTGAAAACTTGGAAAAAGCAAAGCTCATAAATAGTGTTAGAATCAATAACAGAACAACAGACCTTCGATGGGCTGTGATGATTTCTCATAGCTGTTTTGATGAGACCAGCTCTGGGATCAGTTTAAGCCCCTATTGATTTGTTATCCCAAAGCAGCGAGCTGCAAAAACTAATAATAACTCCACAGTTAACAGTCTTTGTTCCTCTCCATCCCCTGAAGCCCATAGACACTAAAGCTGATGTGACGAAGTGCGCCTTCTGGGAGTACGAGGCGGATAGCCTGCAGGGCCGGTGGGCCACTCACGGCTGCAAGACAGTCCACGTCAACAGCAATGCGACCACTTGCTCCTGCAATCACCTCACACACTTTGCTATCCTCATGTCCTCTGGGCGAGCCAACGTGAGTGAGCATACACTAAATTACAACAGTGAAATATGGAGCAAGATCAAGGAGTTTTTTAACAGCTTTTTTCACCAATGTTTCCACGGTTACTGAGGGAGAAATTTCATTTCATGCAAAATAAACACTATGTTGTCTTGTTTTTAAGTCATATATTATTTGCTTGGTGGACAATTAGTCGCCTGTTAGCTGAGAAATTTAAATATGTGGATTTATCTGTGAAGATGATGGAAATTTCTCTTGCGCTGCTTTGTTTACAGTAGAAAGATAAAAAATCAACTAAAGCCAAATGCAGAGGAAGTCTGAACAGGTCCTAGAGGCAAGGTGACTCAGTGCACATGTTTGGCATCTATAAGAGATATCCACCCACTACTTTTTGAAACTTTCTCTCACTTTATTGTTGGTTTCAATTCCAATTTAAATTGTTTGGTGAATTTCACACCAACAACGAGGAAGTTACTTTTTTTTAAACTGACAACAAACCACTTGCCTATAATATTTGGACCAGTATCGCCCCAGATCGTCTCCAAGCACAACATGCTGCTGTAACCCCAGCCTGTGCCTGTGTTATGCCAAATGATTCCAAGCAGAAAAGACAACAACTCGGCGCTCCATGAAACTGTGAATGAAACGCCTCCCTTTCCATTCGCTTCTCAGCTGGTGGCCCACTATACCATCCTGACCCGGATCACCCAGCTGGGAATGATCATCTCGCTCATCTGTTTGTTCATGTGCATCTTCACCTTCTGGTTCTTCAGTGAAATTCAGAGCACCAGAACCACCATCCACAAGAACCTGTGCTGTAGCCTCTTCATGGCTGAATTCATCTTCCTGGTGGGAATCAACATGTACACACATAAGGTGAGGATGCCCTTCACTTAGTGAAACGCGAAATATCGCGAAATATTGTCCGTTTGTCAGCTTTAAATCTGGTGTAAATCTGTTCTTATTTGACTTGCAGATAATTTACTTCATGAAAATGAAAATAGAAAGTAACAGTACATCTCAACATGCACATTGAATAAAGATACACTTGGAGTATATGAATACTGTACCACTTTTTTAACACAGTTTTATTTAAAATAAAATTGTAAAATCTCTGTCTTTCTCTCTCCCGTCTGTTTCTTGGCAGCTTTTCTGCTCTGTGATTGCAGGGCTGCTGCACTACTTCTTCCTTGCGGCCTTTGCCTGGATGTGCATCGAGGGCATCCATCTGTACTTAATAGTGGTTGGCGTCATCTACAACAAAGGCTTTCTGCACCGTAACTTTTATATTTTCGGCTATGGAAGCCCAGCGGTAGTGGTGGCCATTTCCGCAACACTAGGCTCCAAGTATTATGGCACAGATAAAGTGTAAGCTGACAATATTTGCAGCTTTTTTATATATATGTATGTGTGGATAGACAAAGGGTCGTAAAATGACTTCTTCATTTTTCAAACTCATTCAGGAAGCAAGATAAACAAGTTACATTAATTATAAGTACAAGGGGACATAGATTAAATTTGGCCTGGAGGGACATGAAGGAAGTTGAAGATGGTTGTGCCGTGGGGCAGAAAATAAATTCTGAAATGTTTTGGGTACCACAGAGAGCTTGATAAAAAACCCCTAAAATAGTAGCCCTGTTGTTTATTAGTGTAAAATGCTATTACAAAAGACAAGAGATAAGTTATGCAAAAGACGTGTTGATTGCTTTTTTTAGGGGGTTTTAGGGGTTTTATCCTAAGATAAGAAAGCTTGTGTACAGTATTATTATAATTAACATCAGGGAATTTTACACTAAGGTGGAAATCATAATTTGCTAAAATATGAATCAAACGTATTAAAATGTTATTAAATATTATTCCATCATAGGTGTTGGCTCAGCACAGAAAACCACTTCATATGGAGCTTCATCGGACCTGCATGTTTGATCATCCTGGTAAAATCATACATCATGACTCATGAATGTGTTCAAATAAGCAAGTAAAGTCATTTTTTTTTAATAACAGATATTCATTTGATTGTTGTTTTTCCACTAAAGGTTAATCTCTTGGCTTTTGGAGTAATCATCTATAAGGTATACCGGCATACTGCTGTGAAAAAGCCTGAAATCAGCCACTATGAAAACATCAGGTAGGATTATCTTTACCCTCGTCGAGTAAGTTGGAAAAAAGAAGGGAAAAAAAAGAAAGTCAAGTTGTAGGTTCCTTATCTGGTGGATTATTAGGGTATCATGTGGTGCCTTTGCAGAATTAAATTACAGCTGAGTTCTTTGTTGATTGAGAAAGGAGCTTAGCCATGTGCAGGGTGTTTAAATCGGTGCTATCTCCCTCTCAGGTCCTGTGCCCGTGGTGCCTTGGCTCTGCTGTTTGTGCTCGGTGCCACCTGGACGTTTGGAGTCTTGCACATTCTCAATGAGACAACCCTCACTGCCTATTTGTTCACCATCACCAACGCCTTCCAAGGGATGTTCATTTTCATCTTCCTCTGTGTGCTGTCCAGAAAGGTAACATCAGCTTTTTGGGTTTTTTGCTTTTTGCTTTTTTGAATCAAATAGAACAAATAGACCCCAACAAAACACATTTTAAATAGTCAACTGAGAATATTAAGGTGAAGATATTAAGGCTATATGAAAAAAGAAACCTGTGTGTGATCAAATGTGCATTTTGGATTAGGATTTAGGCATGCGAACATGCTCAGGTTGTTTGGGTTTGCCATGTTTTCTCTCTCCCCAGGTGGTCAGATTGATGCATAAATCTTTCCCTATCAAACATTTAATGAACTGACTGAAACTTTTCCTGTTAGTGTTTTGACAGGTCACAAACTAGTATACTTGTGAAATATATAAATTAGAGTTAAAAGTACAAAATATCCAAGTGAAGGTTTATAAATGTATGAAAACCCTGTAAATATGTTAACAACACTGGCACAGCTCACCACTGTATGGATTAAACATACATTGTATTATATCTAAAGCATATTTCTGTTGTGTGTGTGTGTCTTTTCAGATTCAAGACGAATACTACAGGCTTTTCAAAAATGTCCCCTGTTGTTTTGAATGCCTAAGATGAATTAATGCAGCCAAAGCCAGACCATCTGCACTTGTATAATAATAGTCTATAGTACAGCTTTTTAATATCCTGTGACTCGTGCTTCCACTTTTGGGAAAAATGGTGTGGGAGGATTTTAGTACAGATGTCTAATAAATTAGAACATGTAGCAGTGGTAGTTTCAAATGTCTTGTTTGCTTTTTAACAGACTGGAATCATAATTATGCAGCACACTTTTTGTTTGATTGTTTGTTTTGTTCCATAAAGTACATAAAAAGCCAAACAATTGCATTGCCTTTTACACAAAAGCAATTCTTGTGAGAGTAACAATAGAATAAAAATAGTTTGCATATGTTCAGTTTAATTGAGTACCTTTACCTTTAGTGCCTTTATAAGCATTACACTCCAAATAATCAATGCCGTGTCCGTCTTTGTTCTCATCTTTTGTTTGAAATTGATTGTAAATTATTAAAATAAATGTGTCAAAGCAAAACTTCTCTGTTGCCCATTTCTTTTAAACCGAAATGCAAAATAATCATTGGGCTTGGTTAATGCATTCATCAGCCTTCTTTGCTAAATAAACACACTGGTAAGTGGACAGGAAGTCCAACATGAATGGCTGTGTGTCCTGTCCATGCGCCACAGTAACAATTGGATAGGCCAATGGCCCCATCTAGTGGAGATTATCAGGCACACTCGTTCTTCCATAAACTCAAGAGTATTTTTGCATTCTTTATCTGCATGTTAAGAAAAAAAAAAAGGTTGTAATGAATTAATATGTGTTATCTCCTCAGCACACAGCATTCCTTAACTATCTGTCTCCTAGGCTGTGGGATCTTTTAATGAGGTTAAGAAACATCAGCCTGGGGTCTAGCAATTAAACACATTTACCAAAAACTTCATTATTGTCTTCATGCTTGTACATTTGCATATATCATGACTCTACTAATAAACTGAACCTCAAACTTTTGAGTGAAACAAACGAAAGTGCTCTATTTTATAGAGCCAGGAAACGCGCTCATGCTGCTCGTTCATTTCAGAAGTGGGGAGGGAACACTGTATATTGCGTTAATTATTAATGTATAGGACACATTTATTGATTGGAGGGTGCTAGCAAGCTATATCCTACAATACCTATATTACTGAACTAACAAGAAAGCAGTGTGTGTCTACTACAGCCACCCAACAGTCCTCAGACTATCTGACAAACTGTATGTCACTATTAAAAAGAGCATGTGGTAATCTCTGGGGCTGCATAATAAAGCGCAAGTGAAAGTGAAAAAAAAAAACAGCAGTTCCTTAATTAAAGGAAGTATAGTAGGGCGAGTTTTTTCATCTTTATTTATTTATTTAATGAAATAATAAATAACCATCTAAATGGTAAAGGTGCTCTCACTGGTGACACAGTAGGCACTGCCCTGGGAAACGTATAAGTACACATCAGGTTTGTGTTTATTTGTTTCACACATGGTTCAACAGAATTTCGTTTCCGACACGCAAACATCATTCCCATTAATATAGCACTGCACCCATGAATGGAAAGGAGCAGGAGGAAGAATAAATTCTTATTGACACCTGCCCCCTATCTGAATACCAAATAGTGGGCACCTACAACCCAAAGAGCACTCTAACATTTATCGACACTTAACAATGCAAAACAAAACAACAAAAGAGTAAAATCAACAGTGTACAAAACCACAAGATGGCAAAGAAGAATTGTTCCTTCCACAATTAGCCCAAATTACTTTCGTGTTCTTCATATTGAAGATATTGAATTCATATTGAAACACATTTTAAAACGGTGCATATTTGTACAACTCTTGAGATTATCATGGAGCGAGCTCCATATTCTTATGCCTACAACTGTTGGACACATTTGCCAAACTGATGCTTACAATAATAATAATCCTTCTACTGTCCCCACTTCCTGAACACAATACAAATAAACTTTGTAACTTAAGAGGTAATGTATTATTATTTTTTGCCTTGAACATCATTAATAATGTCTGTGAGGTCACTAAATATTCTAACTTCAACAATTTAGATTTTATAAACAGATTATTTGTATATTTAACATTATGAATCATTCGTAGCATGCTGTAGAAAATGGGAGCAAGCAAATCTTATATCTGTTAGTGTTCCTCACGTTAGCTCTGCAGATCTGTTAAAGCTTATGGGAATAAGGAAACACAGCAAAGAGATCTGAGAAGTCCCTCAAACGCTGCACTGTAGCAAGTGTTGTGGCCTGTGTCGAAACCCCTGAAGGTTTAAAGCTAATACAGTTTGGAGCCAGACGTCTGTGACTGACAGGTAGATACTAATATATCAGTCTGCTAGGCGTGTCTGTGTTAGTGCTCTTTTGATCATTTTAATAGAGAAAATAATATAAAAATTACAGCTTTTTATTTGTTTAATTGTAGCATATACAAAAAGTCTTTGGTCCAGTATCTATTTCTGTTTTATTTGCAGGTATATGTGCATCTGTCCAACGTGCTAGACTCTTGACAAGCCTGCCAGTTGCAGCTGATAACTGAGCACGTAGCTCTCTTTCTAAATATATTTACTCGTCTGGCTCAAAAAAAACAAAAAATCCACAGGGTGATGTCACGGTGGCCATATCCCGTTTATGAAGTTTGTGACCTTAACTAGAACTTTCATTATTTTTCTTATTTTTAAATGCACCTATTCAGTCTTAAACGCTGAAACAGTAGGATATTTTAAATCTGTCAGAAGACATATGGAATATAATTTTTTCTGTGATTTTGGTACAATGTTGCCATTTTTTATTTCATTTGAATCTATGATTGTAATTGCAGTTGAATTTAAAACCATAACTGGCTGCCACTCAAGTGTGTTAACAAACATTATTTAAAACACGTTTGCAAGCTTCAAGACAAAAATATGATATTCCATATCACCCTAGAGGTGAAATAAAAACTGGGTGTGATTGCACAAGACAGACGTGCATTGTGAAATGTGAGCACGACCCTCACAGTTCAGACAAACACATCAGCTGATTGCTGCTCTATGTCATCAGCCTCAAACTTCACATACGAACAGGGATGTTTGTTAACCCGTTTAGGCCAAGGCAGAATCTTTAAATCTGTAATGAAGAGCGGCGTGTGTGTGTTTGGTGTATTATGAACATATTTGAAAACCAAGCGTTTCACTGATGTCTAAGAAGTAAAAGCACAAACCCGGGCAGCAAACAGCTTTCTCCCTTTATTTGAGACACGAATCTCACTGCATATTTCTTTTTTGACTGAGCAGCAGAGCTTTGAAAAATGTGTTTATTTCTTCTTCTGAATGATGAAACATTTACATTTTCACAATGTTTGTCTGTGATATAAAACATATAAATAGGCTTTAAATATATAAATTATTTTTAAGCCAACTCAACTATTTTTTTAATGAAGGTAACCCACATTCACAACTGTTGTAAAATATTCAAAGGGATAACATTTATTTATATATAATGCTTTTCTAAAGACACACTGATTTGGGGCACTGGGGTATCTCGTAAAAAGACACTTTGACACTTTGACCAGAGAGGCCGGGGATCAAACCAGTGACCTTCCCATTAATGGACGACCTGCTCTGCCCCTTAAATTATCTTTGACATATCATTTGTGTCGCTCTGACAGCGCCACGGGTTAGCACGGCCTCACTTCAGAGAGGGTGTGTTTATTTTATTATGTTCTTTGGCCTTATCACACGTCTGATGTGCTCTGAAGGATCAATGAGTAATGACAGCTCATGCATATAAAAGGACAGCTCTGAAACCTGATCTCCACTCCTCTCTCACCATGCGGGGTCTTGTCTTCTTCTTCTGTTGCCTTGTGGCTCTGGCCAGTAAGTATCATTCACTCGGTTCTACTTATAGGAGGATAGCACCCCAAAACTTAATAATCTTCTAACTTCTCTTGAAAAGTTTGGGTAAGAACATCCAAAAAGTCCCTTGTGAGTGTCTTTTATAGAATTGTTGTACTGTTATTGTCAGGATTCAGGTTTATTCAAGCAAATACTTAATACCTGGATAAGATTAGAACAGAATAGAATACCAATTGATTTAGTTGTCTCTGCTAACGATACTGGACTATTCTTCTGGAGTTTTCAGATTAAGTGTTTATTAGATGCCATGTGTGTCTTTTAACATCTTAGAAAAACACTGTTGTTACTCTAACAAGGTGCCTGATTGTAGCATTGTGTTGTGTAGCATTGATGTAGACTCATAGTGTACCTTGCAGTGTGTTATAATGCTAAAACTATGGTTGACTTTCTTGCTTTTAGCTTGCCAAGCTGCTCGTTATGGTGAGTCTTTTCCCTTAATCTTAATCATAAATCCATCATATAATAATAATATTCTCTTCCAAATGCTTTAAGTTAGATGGTATTTAACTTTAATAAAAACACCTTTCAGATCTCACCCTGAATCACAGGAAAACCTACGAGTACAAATATGAAGGAGAAGTGAAATTTGGATCCGGCAAACCCAACCGAGCAGAGTCTGGCGTGAGGATACAGTGCAACATCAAGATCTCTGGTGAATCTCCACAAGTATTCATTCTTCAGGTGAGAGTCCCAGCAGACAGTAATATAAATCCACACACTGGTTACTTAAAGTTATAAATGATGCGCATTTCATCTTTAGCAGGCTTGATTACTGTAACAGCATCTTTACAGGTCTACCTAAAAAATCAGTCAGACAACTACAGCTCATTCAGAACTCTGCTGCTCGAGTCCTCACTAAGACCAAAAAGTGGACCACATCAGTCCAGCTCTGAGGTCTTTACACTGGCTGCCTGTCCGTCAGAGGATAGACTTTAAAGTTCTGATGCTGGTCTATAAAGCTCTGAATGGTTTAGGACCAAAATACATCAGTGACCTCCTGACCCAGTATGAACCTTCCAGATCCCTCAGGTCATCTGGATCCGGTCTTTTATCAGTTCCCAGAGTCAGAACCAGACACGGAGAAGCTGCATTCAGCTTTTATGCTCCTTATATCTGGAACAAACTCCCAGAAAGCCTCAGATCAGCTGAAACACTCAGTTTATTTAAATCCAGGTTGAAGACTCACCTGTTCTCAGCTGCATTTGAATAAAAGACCAAATCCAAAAATTTCAAAACTTACATTTTAACTACTGATTTTATCTACTGTTCCTTTTTTTCATTTTAAATCATGCTTTTGATTTCTTTTTGTTTTTTAATGTCTCTGTAAAGCACTTTGAATCACCTTGCCGTTGAATTGTGCTATATAAATAAACTTGCCTTGCATACACAGCAACACAATGTTGGCCTGTTAATTTGAAACTTTATTTATAAATCCACCAAATAAACATTATGTAATCAACACTATAGATTCTTCAGAGGTCAAATGAGTAGACACTACTGAGGCTTCAACACCCTGACAAAATGATTTCTTTAAGACATTAAAGCGGTTTCTACTCTAATTTCAATGTTTGCACACCTACAGCTGTGCGACGCTGGCTATGTTCCAGCATCTTTCTGTCTTCTGCTTTACAATGTTATAACTACAAAACTGTGAACTTGTAAGCTAATAATACTACATACAAATGACAATGTCTGCACACTTTTGTAGGGTCACACGTTATTCGATGTGTTTTGTTGCTCAAATCTGAAAAATATTTCTTTTTTCTGTTCGGGCTTCAAGGTTTCAGACGTGACCTTCGCAGAGCTTAATGGCATCGCAGGGAAAAGTGATTTCAGTCAATGCCCCAAGCTCAGTCAGCGTATTGCTGCCCAGCTTGCCAAACCTTTCAAGTTTGAGCACATCAACGGCCATGTTCGGCAAATCCAAGCAGCTCCTGACGTCACTGAGACCACTGTCAACATTGTGAGAGGGATGCTGAGTTTCTTCCATGCAACTGTCAAGACCTCACCAACTGTCTATGAGCTGGAGGAGGTAAGTCATCAGTTTCTGATTTTTTTAGTCTACCTCATTAGTAAGAATGTCAATAACACAAGTTTTATTTTGCGTGTAGGTTGGAATACATGGAATGTGTCAGAACAACTACGCTACTGAAATTAACAAGCAAACAAACAACATGAACATCACTCAGGTTGTGGATATCGACCACTGCAGAATTAAAGCAGCAATACAAAACGGAATGGCCTTTGCTGTCCTCGACAAAGAGACCAAACAGGTTTGTTTGTCTCGTCGTAAATGCAGCTGATTGTGCGATTTTAAATTAAATCCAGCAAAATCATCTCCGTTTCTGTTTGCGTATGCTCCAATCTAGAGAGGAGAATCTATGATTTCTACTGTGCAATACCTTTACACCATCCAACCAACAGAAGAGGGCGGCATGGTCAAAAGTGCTTATGCCCTCGAGCAACAGCACTTTAGTCCCTTCAATGTGAAGCGCGGTAGTTTCAGAATGGAAGCAAAGTAAGACAAGAAGGCATCTGCATGTTATACCTGCTAATTAACTTTAGCTGCTGCATAACAAATAAAAAAACCTTCTCCTGCAGGAAGGAAATGGTACTGATTCGTGTGAGTGAGGGAGGCAAACCTGCCAACGTCGGGCAATTGCAAAACAGGGGCGACATCGTGCACAAATTAGTGAACTCCAACGCTAATATCCCTCTTGTGATGCAGGACCTCGCAGAACCAAAAGCAAAGGTAGGGATCAACTGGTGTAGCAAAATTTCCACCAGAATACAACAAAAAGAGTGAAATCCTTCATAGTTAAACAGCTAAAATCAAGAATAACTGATGAAAATCTCTTTTTTAACCTATAAATCTGTACACTGCTCCTGTTTGCAGGCTATTAGAATGATCAAACAGTTGGCTGAGGATCATAAAAATCAGATTAAGAAGGAAACAACTGAGGACACCTTAAAGGTGTATCAGCTTTTGCGAATGCTTCAGGACAGGGATTTGGATGAGATGTGGGTGGAACTGGCAAGAAACAATGAACACAGGTGAGTGTTTGTGAGGTGATTACAAAAAGTAATAATGTAGCAATTTTTTTTTTTTGCTTTTTTGTCCAAAATTCATGGATAACAATAATGTCTGATAAAGAGCTTGCACATACTTAAAATATATATTCTTGGAAATACCAAAAGTGGACAGCTGAGACATAAACCCTCTGTCGGGTGGTGGTCAGACACATTTGTTATGCACTGAATGCACTGTGTAATACAATTGTGATTCAACAAAAGACTACTTAGTTATACTACTGCTACTACTTTAGTTATTAGTTTTTCAATACCTATTTAATTGGAGTTTGGAATTTAATGGAAATTCATCTGCACTGACAGACATATGTGTAAAAGTTGCTACATTTTCATGCTTAAAGGCACTAATACTCGTTGAGTATGCTCATTTGAATGAATGCAGTTGATAGTGTTGTAAATACAGCCTCTAACACGGGATTTACGACAAACTTTATTAGTAAAGCTGCAATAAAAGTATCATTATTAAGTTATTAGTTAACTTTTTGTGAATATCTTTGTACCCAGTGAGAACATGTTTTTTTAAAGCTCAAAGTGAGACTCTTTTACGGATAACCTTTAAAAAAGCTTTTCATTATGAAGAAGAACATTTTTCGAGGTTACCTCTGAAGCCTGATGCTGATCCACTTCAGCTGATTATCCTTCGACTCAGTTCAGGAGGGATTTAGTGCAGCGCATTAACAATGAGGAATAGTTTAATATTATGCGAGGCATAAATGTAACAACTTAATTAAAACCTTATAAATATCTTTTGTAACATTTTGGTATACACCTTCCCTTCATCTGTGTATTTGAAGGATAATCTTTATCTGAAGTATTTGTGTATGTATATTAGCTCTCTTCTCTCTTCTTTTTCACTTATTAGACGCTTTTTCTTGGACATGGTTGCCGAGATCAACGACGGCAGAGTCCTCAAATTCCTGCAAAAGAGATTTCAGGCAAAAGACGTGTCTGCAAATGAAGCTGTGCAAACCCTTCTGATAGCTATGAATCATCTCCAGCCCAGAGCTGAGCTGCTTGAGAAGGCTAAAGTGAGTTAGCAAACCTGGATGGTGATACCACGTAACAAACAAAAAACAACAACAAAACAATCACCTAAATGACATGTCGATCTTTCGCAGGAAATAATGGACATGGAATTCATCAAATCCAATCCTCATTTGTGGACTGCTGCCATATTTTCTTTTGGCTCTCTGGTGTACAAACACTGTGCATATCATTCACCATGTCTACAAGCTGTTGTTCAGGTATTCATACATCAACAGGTGTATGCTATGTAATGAGAAATTATCTGTGCAATGGAGTGTTAAGGTTTTGAGATAACTATTTAAGTAATATTTCAAATTTAACTAGAAAAAATCATTTTGAGCTTAAATATTGAAATAATACTACTTCAAGTACTGTTTTCCCCCAAATTAACCATTATAATTAGAAAAGTTCTGAGATTACAGTCGAGATCATCCATGTGTAAAATGATAAAGCAAGTCAACAAGCATTTTTGAAAAAAAGGTTAAACATGTATTTGTTGTTTTAACTAGCCACTGCTCAACCTTGCCAATGAGGGCCTGAGAAACCACAATGAAACTAAGATGTTCATCGCTCTGAGAGCTCTGGGCAATGCAGGTCATCCAGGCAGCATTAAAACCATCACCAACTTCCTCCCTGGAGTCGCTGCCAACCCCGTAGACGTGTCGTGCCGTGTGCAGAGCGCTGCTATGCAGGCTTTGAGACTGACAGCTCGCAGAGATCCCCACAATGTAAGAACATTACATGACATGCAGTTGTTGTTGTTGTTGTTTTTAATATATGCAGATAACTTGCGTTTAAAATGTCACATTTTTTAGGTCAAGTGAAGTATTTCATTCTCTTAACTTAGACCGGTAAAATCAAGTGGAAAGCGTCTTCAGTTGTCTTTCAGGGCTCACTGAAACTGAAAAGAAACTGTGCCAGAACATAATAGTTTTTGTCCTAACAGTAGCTGGCAAATGTGTGAGCTTTGACCATGGTTTCCCCAACAGCTGATTATTATATTGCTTATGTTTTCAGGTCCAAGAGATTGCCCTGAAAGTGTTCCTGCAAAAGAACTGTGCCCCTGAGACAAGCATGATGGCAATCATGGTCATGTTTAACACAAAGCCATCAGCGGCTCTTGTCTCCACACTGACTGCACATCTAGAGAGAGAAAAAGACATCCATCTCGCTAGCTTTGCATACTCTTACTTGGAAAATATAGCTAGATCCAAGACTCCAGACAATCACTATCTGTGAGTATAACAATAAAAAAAGGGGCTGTATCTTTATCGGTGTTGCTTTTGCTGGTATATTTTACATGATATCTAATTGTTTTTGTGTTTTCTGCTAAAGTTCAATTTACTGCAGTCTGGCTGTGAAAAGCCTCGCTGCCAAATTTGGACGTCTTAGCTACAACAGCAGATCATTCCGAATGGACATGTTTGATGGTGGGTTCAAGTTCACCAATAATTAGACCACTTTTGAGGACTTTAAGTAAATACATTTACACTCACATATGAAAATGACCATTTTTGCTTTTCCAAATGCAGATGATTTACTGATGGGGACATCTGCTTCATTTAATATGTTGGGAGGTCCAACAAGCATCTTGCCCACTGAGATCATAGCGCAACAAAAGTATTTTGCCATCGGTAGAATTATGAGGCTAATGGAGGTACAGAGTCATATAATATCCTTCAAATAACGTTTCCCAAACACAAACTGTAATCCTGTTATTTCTTTTGATTCCAGTTTGGTATCCGTTCCGAAACACTCAAGCAGCTGATTGGCCCCAGCATTCCTGGATTTAAAGGCGATTTTAGCTTCAGCGACTTTCAGGCCATTTACAATGCCGTGAGTATTACATCAAAGACGTCAAGGGAAAAATATCAGCTGTACTATGACGCCAATTGATGTGGGTGTCCACTGTGTCGTGTCATTTTCAGCTTAAAAACTGGGAATCGCTGCCAAATGATAAACCGATCATTTCTGCCTATTCACGCTTGTCTGGACAAGAGTTTTTCTTTATAAACATCCAGAAGGATCTCCTTGAGTACATCAAAGCGGTGAGAATAAATTGGCAGAGACATTGCTGATCTATTAAAGACACATGATGCCTTGATACCTCTTACAAGATGCTGTCCTGTGATTTTGCATGTAGGCTGTTAGTCCTTCTGCACCTAAAGGAACCCCTGTGTGGGCTGCCATTGAGCAATTGCAAAAAGGACTTTCATGGCATTGGACGAAGCCTTTGTTGAATATTGAGGCTCGTTTGTTGCAAGCTACCACCCTGGGTTTGCCAGTGGAGATTGCCAAATATTATCAAACAGTCACCGGGATCACCATTAACGGTGAGGAATAAAACCTTATAACAAATGGCAATCACATTTGTTTATTATTGAAAAATGTACTTGGGCTAAACATTTGTGCTTCTTTATGTGTGTCTGTAGCTAAAGCTGCAATAAATCCACCACAAGCTCAGCATCTCGGAGACCTGATGAATGCAGATATTTCACTGGAATCTGAGGGTGTCGTGGGGTAATTTAAACAGATAGATACCCAGTGTATTTGGCAACTATCATCAGTATATGCGACAAACAATTTGTTTTGGAGGTGCAAACACTAACTCTATCATTACACTTTTTATTGTAGATTCACAAAAGATTTCTGGATTTTCCACGGGATCAACACAGAGCTTTTCCAGTGCGGTTCAGAGATGAAGAGCAAAGCTCCCGTTGAGCTGCCATTGAAGCTTTCTGCCAAGATCAATGTTGGAAAAAGAGTTTTGGAACTTGACATGCCCGCTTGTAAAAATGAGTTTGAACTCATTTCATTCAGGTATGTCAGGATCATGATTATGTCCCTCTACAGCTCTAAATACATTTACTAGATCAATTACCAACCACTCTCATTTTTTCTTTACTTTAGTCACTGCAGTGTGATTCCTTTTACTTTATATAAACTGGTCACTCCACTCCAGCTCACACTGGAACTCACAGGAGCTAAAACACAAGAATGAGTGCTTTTCATTCATTCAGATTCATCAAGAAGCTAAATGTACTAAATAAATCCGACATTTCCATTTTACAGCTCCAATCTGTATGCAGTCTCAAGGAACATTGGAGATCCAGAATCCCCTAAAAGGACACCAATGATACCTGATGAATTTAACTCCCAACAGGTACAGCCAACACCTTTGGAAGATTACTGTTACACGTTCATTTATTGAAAACTGGCAACAACTTCTTCTTGATTATTGTTTTTCCTTCAAACAGCAGCCAACACCAAACAACTGGTGGCGAAAGGCAAATATGTGTGTCAAGAGCAGCATGTATGGAGTGGGTGTCTGTGTGGACTATGACATCAGGAGACAGTATTTTAACAACGAATACCCCCTCTACTCTATAATGGGATTCACCCATGCAGCCATCAGAGTAGTCCCAGGTATACACAGCAAGTTCAGTGCACCATATGCACAGATGACCTTTATGTCGTGCTTCTTCACTCACATGAGACGCATGAGACTACTACTTTTAAATGTCTTTTTCACACATATAACCAACAAGAAGGCCTGTGTTAGGTTATAAAGGTATCCTGTGCTCATGTAACCTGATGCACTTTTTTAGCTGAGGCGACCAAACCTGTGGAGAAAATCCACTTTGAGGTTCAATGCAAACCCGCCAGTCATCCATTGACCATCCGCCATCTGTATGAGACTATGAGGAGTATTGCACAGGTATTTGAAGACTTCTGTAACGTTACATGTGCATCACCTCTTCCTGTCTTTTATCATTTAAAATTTTCCTGTTCCCATGTTGTGTCTTCAGGAAAGGTCCCAGGAGCAATCAAATTCCGCATCAAATGAACGGGAAACCCGTAACAGCCAAGAAATCATGATGGATGTACGTTAAATAGGCCAAATACAGAATACTCTGCATTTTAATCTGACATGCACTAAAAATAATATAATATATGTGACATATATGTATATATTGACTTTGCAAAAAACACTTCCCTCAGCTTTATTTCATCCATCTACAATAATTCACACTCACTTTGGTATTACTATAAATTTAAGACATAAGATGATTAATATAAAGTAAGTACTGTCTCATATCTTAGGCCACAGCACCTCAGCCTGTGGTCAGCATCAAAGCCATCGCCATGAGTGGTAACCAGAACCTTGAGGGTTTCGATGTGACCCTGTACAACCCATCTGAAGGAGACACTCTGAAGGCCCAAATGGTCGTGTCCCATATCGGAGACGCCGCCAACTGGAAGATGTGTGTCGACGCTTCTGCACAGTCTCCTGCTAATGTTAAGGTAGAAAACCTATGAAAGCAAGACTTTCTTAGTGATTTATGTTTAATTTGATGTGTAAACTGCCAGGACTTCATGTAATGGCATGGCATCAGCAGTTAATGTGTCCTGGTCACAATCATTGTCTCAGTAACTAAGGTTTGGCATGTTTTTTATTCATGTCCACGGCCTCCTTAAATCACTGGGGAAAATATTCCTTAGCAACATTTTTAAAAAAGGCTGGTGTCATTATGTTCCCTTATTTCTGCTCTCTAGACAATAAAAAAGAGTAGTTAATAAGCAATGGCATGCTACTTTGAAAAGTTTTAAAGAGTAATATTACAACAGTTTGGCATTAAAAAGTAGCAGACCTTTAAGCTGCTGAACATGTAAAAATCTTGGAGTAGATAATGATGTCCTTATTTTTTAATAACATACTTTTCCTTCTTTTTAAATGTGTCATATTTTTTAAAAGAAAGCGCTAAAGCCATGTGTTTGTTTGTGGAGTGGTGCTTCAACGTTGACTGTGTTTGTTCTAGGCAATGATTAGTTGGGGAGCTCAATGTAAGCCCTACAAAATATCGGTGATGGCTGCTGCTGCACAGTCCCCTGCTCCCAGGCAGACACTTGAAGCCAAAGTAGAGTGGGCCAATGTGCCAGAAGAGATGGTGAATTACTGCTCCAGGTGAGTTTCTATAAAATGTCCAACTTCTACCAAGAAATAAAAGCTGTGACAAGTTAAATGATTATCATGAGGAGAGAAGATTTGACATTCTTATCACCTTCTCAACCAACTTCCTTGAAATGTTTTTTGTGTTAATGGGTTTTATCCACTCCAGAATGGAAAGATACATCCCAGGCATGGCTTTGCTTTCCGGCTTCAACCAGACATCTGAGAGCAATGCCAACCAGGAGGTTTCTGCATCAATTGTATGTGCCTCATCCGACAGCATTGATGTGACCATCAAACTTCCAAAGGTTTGACAGGAAATATTGACTACATACGATTATATATATATAAACCTTCATACACTGTAGCTAATCATTCACTGATGTGTCCTTTCTTCTGTTTCGTTAAAAGTATACAGTCTTTCGTCAGGCTGTTCCACTTCCATTTTCATCTACCAGTTTCCGTGTGGAAAACACAGAAAGAAACGAACAAGCCTAAAAATGTGTAAGCAAACGAAACATGTCTGATTAGGAAAACTGAGGGTTCACTGTAATCGGCTGAGTCTTTTTATGTTAATCCTTGTGTGTTAGCATTGGTCTCTGTGTTTGTGTGTGTGGCAGTTGATTCATTTTTGTGAAAAGAACAAATGAGGAGCTGTGCCACTTTTGCTTACTGTCTAAAATCTGTTTTCTGTTGCAGAAGGACATCAGAGCACAGATGGGAGCCAGATGCCTTGTCTCACAGTGATAACAGCGCGACCAAAAGCTCACCACAGTGATGAAACTGAGGAGCATGAAAAATGTATCAGCAATCTGTTAGATGTCACCAGTTTGGAAATAACCTGTAAAGGTCCTGATTTATTAATTTGAATGCATGTTATTATTTGAACACCATCAACTGAACTGTGTGAATTCGTACCTACGAGTATGCCCACTGTGCTTGAGTTACACTTTGTTTTTTCTGATTCTGCTACAATAAATGTTTGTGCATCCAGCAATGTGTCGAATCTTTTTTCTATTTCTATTCTATTTGTACATTTAAGTGGCTAAACTGTAGTTACACAGTAGCTGGAGCTCCTCTGTCTCTTGATTAAATGTAATTAGCAATATAACCGAATATCTCACACATGCCATCGCAGTAACGGAGGCATAATCCACGCTTATTGAGATGGCTTTCGGCTAAGTAAGAGTGCAATGAGCAGTACTGATGAAACCCCTGGAAATCTTCTCTTTTAAATTAACTTATAGTTAGAGTCTTAACCATATTTGATAACAGCTGTGCAGCCTCTCTGGCTTTGTTTGAAAAAGCAACTTGAAACGCATTATATAAGAAATTATGCTCATCATTATTCCTTGCATCAGTAAGGCCTCCTCAGTATTGGGGCCCGATCCTTCAGACTGTGAGATAGCTTTTTCCCGAAAGCCATCAGACCCCCCCAGGTCACTTTACATCTCAATTGTACACTTTTGATTGTTATTAACCCTTGTTTACCTCACCTGTATATTTACTCCCCTTACCTCAGTCTTAAAGTGTATATTCATTCTTACTCTTCCTATATTTTACACTTAATGGAACTGGAGCCTCGTTGTCTCGTCTCTCTATATACTGTGCTGTATGGCAGACAATAAAGTTTACTTTGACTTTAAATAATAGAAGATGATGTGAGCAAAGCAGAAACCCTAACAAAATTAGCTGGTATGTAAGGTCCACATCATGTTGGACTCTGTCTTTTGACTTCTTTCTGTCATAGAGTTCACAGGATGCTCGGCACACAAACTGTCTGTTGCACATCCATGATGAACACGACATCCTAAAGGTGTTCTATTGGATTGATATCTGGTAACTGTAGAGGGCATTTAAAGAAGCCAGACTGAGTTGATATGAGCTTTGGGACATGAAGCCGCTTCCTTTTCTTAGCCTACAGGAGTGGCACCCAGTGTGGTCTTCTGCTGCTGAACCCCAGCTGCTTCATGTGTTGTGAATTCAGAGATGCTCTTCTGCATACCTTGATTGGAACAAGTTGTTATTTGAGTTACTGTTGCTGTCCCATCAGTTCAAAGCTGTCTGGCCGTCCTAAACTGCTGGTCACTGAACATTTTTTCATTTTCAAATTTTCAGTTTCAAACTGTAAACCTTAGAGATGGTTGTTGTAATGTTCTTATTCCTCTATGAATAAAACATCAAGAATTTCTCCTTGTGCTAGCTTCAGCTAGCTGTTTATTGTTTTTCTACCAGCGATCACTTTCTTCTTCTATTCTGTATATCTTATTGATTCCAGAGCGCCCCCTGTGGGTAGCTTCAACAATAACAGCTATCATTACGTCCCCTTTCCAAACAGGTTGGTGTTATAATAACCACAATTCCGAAGAGAACTGTTACTCTGTAACATCTGAACATTCTTGTCTAACATTCAACATGTTATAAATTGTGCATCAAACTACATTCAGTAGTGTTTTTTTATATAACCAAAAGTTGTAGCACAAGTCAAACAAAATAAATCCAAATGTATATGAACCAAATGAGTCCCATACAGCCTTCAAACACATTAGAACTCTTCACCTTTGACAACTTGAACAGTCAATAACACATTATAACTCAGCAGGTCTCAAGTAAGTGTGAACAATTACTATTCTAAATGAATTATTATCATTCTTTACCACAACAGTTCACACTTGTTCTATGAGCCTCTCTGTAGGTTTCTTAGGTCTGGTAGACCTTCTCAGTATCTCAGACATTGGGGAAGGTGAAGGAGGCTCACTGTGGTGCTCAACAGGGTTAGTACCTCGTTGTTCAGTTCCAGTCTCTGTGTCCTGCTGTTTAACATCCTGTGTCTTTAACAGACTTCTCTGGTTTTTCTTAACACTTGTCCATTCTCGGTCTGAACAGCAAACGATCTGGGCCCTACTTTGCTGAGAACTGTTGCCTTCCTGTCCCAGAAATCTGGACCTGCAATCCTCACAACATCTCTTTCCTGAAGCGGTTCCAGACGCCTTGCAGTTTTGTCGTAGTTCCTTTTCTGTCTGTTCTTGAGTTTGTCAGTCAGCTTGTTGTCATGTGCATTGCCATTTTCCTTGGAAATGTGTGGAAGTGTGGTGCGTAGCTTGCGATGCATGAGTAGCTCAGCAGGTGATGCCCCGCACTCCAGAGATGAAGCTCTGTAGCTTAGCAGAGCCATGTAAGGGTCAGTCTTACTGTCTCTTGCTTTTTTGAACAGTCTCTTTACTATTTGGACTCCTTTTTCTGCCTGTCCATTCGCTTGGGGATACAAGGGACTAGAAGTGATATGCTGAAATCCATATTGCTTTGCAAAGTCACTAAATTCTCTACAGTCATATTGTGGACCATTGTCACAGATGACACACTGTGGAATTCCATGTCTGGCAAAAAAGCCCTTCATGTGTGTGATGAGTGACTGTGCTGATGTACTGGAAAGCTGTGCCACTTCTGGATAATTAGAATAGTAGTCAATCACCAAAACATAGTCCTTGCCATCCAGATGAAATAAATCCGTGCCTACCTTTTGCCATGGTGCATTGGGTAGATCTGCTGCCAGCATTGGCTCTTTTGTTTGTTTGTAGTGATGTTTGAGACATGTTTCACATTTCTGTATCATCTCTTCAATATCCCTGTTGATGCCTGGCCAGTAAACTGCTTCTCTCGCTCTCCTTTTACATTTCTCCACTCCAAGATGTCCTTCATGGATATGCAGAAGCATGTCCTTCCGCATGGATTGAGGTATGACAATGCGGTTTTGTCTCAGCACCAGCCCATTAGCCATGCATAAATCAGCTCGCACAGAGTAGAACCCTGGACAGACTCCCTTTGACCACCCATTCTGTATATGGTGGGATACTTTCTGCAGCACTGGATCTTTTGTCGTCTCCTGTACAATTTGCTGCAACATGACATCTGATGCTGGGAGTGAAGCACTTACCATGTTTACATGTGTTTCAGCCTCCTCAGCTGTAGTGCTGACTAACCTGTCACCACTTGGTGCTGGCGCTCGGGATAATGCATCCGCGAGTACGATATATTTCCCAGGCGTGTAGCTCAGCTCAAAATCATAGCGCTGCAACACCATCATCACGCGCTGAATTCTGGGTGACATGTCGTTGAGGTTCTTTTTTCTGATCGATATGAGGGGTTTGTGATCAGTCTTTGCTGTAAAGGTTGGTAATCCATACATAGCTGTGAAATTTTCCACACCCAAACACTAAGCCCAAAGTCTCTTTTTCAATTTGAGCATAGCGTTGTTCAGTTTCTGTCATTGATCTGGACGCATATGCTACAGTTTGCCACTTGTCTTTGTTCCTTTGGAGCAGAACTGCTCCCAAGCCATCTTTTGAGGCATCTGTTGAAATTTTTGTTGGCTTTGATGGATCAAAAAATGTCAGGACCGGCTTCTCATGCCGGGCCGTCCACTCGAACACTGTGTTGAGCTGTAGCGGCTCCCTTAAGCATGCTGTGTTGGAGGTAAGATTAGGAATGAACTTACCCAGAAAGTTGATCATCCCCATTGCTCGCAAGACACCTTTTTTGTCAGTGGGTGCAGGCATATCCAATATGGCTTGCACCTTTGACTGATCAGGTTCCACCCCTTCACTTGTGACCTTATCTCCCAAGAAGGTCATCTCTGAAACACCAAAGAGGCACATGTCTCTATTCAGTTTAAGTCCATTCTTGTTAACTCTCCACAAAAGAGTCTCCAGCCTTTCATCATGTTGTTGCCTTGTATTTCCCCAGACTACGAGGTCATCTATGTAGACTCTGGTGCCTTCCAGCCCTTCGATCAGGGACTCCATTGCCCTGTGGAAGATCTCTGGTGCTGATTTAATTCCAAATGGGAGCCTCAAGAAACAGTAACGCCCAAATGGTGTGTTAAAGGTAGTGTACCTGCTGCTTTCTGGGTCTAGCCTCAGCTGCCAAAATGCATGTGATGCATCCAGTTTGCTAAAAAACTTAGCTCCTGCCATTTCACTCATATCCACAGGAGTTTCCGCACTGGAAGTAGCATATGCTAACGTGCGCATAGTCTATGGTTGTGTCCAAATTCATGGGCTGCATCCTCCTGAGGCCGCATTTGTAGACCGATTACGTCACAGCGACACGCCGAAGGCTGTCCAAATTCGTAGACTCCTCCGAATGCAGCCGACAAATGCGTCCTCCTTTTCCCCGAATTTGAAGGATGGGTCGGGTGTGTCCTTCGTGGCCCACCATATCCCAGAATTCATAGCGCGGCCCAGCCAAACTCCAGTTTCCAACAATGGCGGCCGCTACTAAGTTTTAAAATTACTCATACTAATCTTTCTGGGTCACAAAATAAACTTTTAACATATTTTCAGGCGAGAAAGTAGCTGTGTAAACATCAAATATCTGCTCGGTTTATCAAGATATCGCATATTTGCAAAAGTGCTTCGACGTTTTCGGAGACGTCTGCTACCCACCAGCTCGACAGCTAGCCGGGAGCTCGAGGGTCACTGATGCCGCCGAGAACGGCACAACTCCCGGCACATCATTTTCAGATCACCGCGGAGTTTCGCTGCTCGGGTTAAACGTAATATATAAGTCACTTAGACAACCTAAAAATGTTATTGTTGGGCTTTTTTCAGTGTTTTGTTTGTTCGTGAGTAAATCGGTTTGGCTGAGATTAAAGTTATTAGATTAGATAAAATAAAACTTTATTAATCCCCCGGGTGGGTTCCTCCTTGGTTTTCACACAGCTGAATAAACGTCAAACAGAAAACTGATTAAACAGAAGTATGAGACGGTCGAGAATTTACGCCAGTGTCCTGTTATATTTTAGATAGCAAGGAGCAGACGGCGAGTTTATTAAACTCCACCGAGACAGCGGTGACGCTAATCAGAAGGCTAGACCGTCCAATTTCACGGCCGTTTACTTCCGGCCTACCCGACCTTCTGAGGACCCGGCCCACGTAGACCGCGAAGGCCGGGTCCTCAGGAGGATGCAGCCCATGAATTTGGACACGACCATAGTCTATATACAGTTTGAACTGCTGTTTGAAAGTCCTCCAACTTGCATCCACGTTTCCAGTCAGTTTCAACGGACTTGACGGTTTTATTGCATCCATCTTGTTGCATTGCTTCTTATTCTTGACCCGTCTCCTGGTACCATGTAATGTTCTTATTCCTCTATGAATAAAACATCAAGAATTTCTCCTTGTGCTAGCTTCAGCTAGCTGTTTATTGTTTTTCTACCAGCAATCACTTTCTTCTTCTATTCTGTATATCTTATTGGTTCCAGAGCGCCCCCTGTGGGTAGCCTCAACAATAGCAGCTATCATTACACTTGTGTGGAAAAATCCCAGTAGATCAGGAGTTTCTGAAATACTCAGACCAGCCCATCTGGCACCAGCCACCATGCCATGTTGAAAGTACCTTTCTTTCTCATTTGGATGCTCGGTTTGGACTTCAGCAGCTTGCCTTGACCATGTCTACATGCCTAAATACACTGAGCTGCTGCCACACGATTGGCTTATTAGATATTTGATTAGATAGAAATCAAAGCTGGCTGTGACTGTATCCTGTTTTTATAGCACTAAATGCTATGGGTGAGTTTTGGAGTCAGTAAACTGGATTATAAATGCAAATTTTGGGACTTTTGCTGGAGGAGAAAGATATTTGCAAGGTCTGTATGATCTGCTCTGTTTGTTTGGTAAACTGACCCAAGAGGAGTGTTTGCACATGTCAGTACACAACAGCACCGTGAATGCCCTTAAAGTTCATTTTTCCATTCCATTTCCATTTTGGAAAAACAAATATTTAGATGGCTCGACTATTTAATATTAACATATTTTTGTACATTTTTCATAAGTGTGCGGATACGGAGATACGGCTCTGTGAATAGATGAAACCGTCTGATCCGTCCCACATTTCGAATCTGAGTTTTGACAAATGGGATGTGTAAGTAGCCAAAAATCATGATTGCCTCCTAACAAAGGACTGGTTGTCCTAACTACTCCTGGCTCCGGTTCTCCCGCTTACACTAATTTAGCCAGATGGTGTTGAATTGCAGAGAACAGACACTGCCATCAAAAGCAGAGCAGAATGAACACAGTCATAATGCCACCATTATGCCCTATTTACATCTCTAATATCCTGCAGGCTGTCAAGAGTTGGTTGACAAGATGATTGCAAATTTGTTGTCCCTTCGTCAAGATTCACGTCACCTCCTGTTATTTAGGGGATCAGAACAACCTAACCTCGTGCTGACATGACTTCACCAGATCAGCTGGTAGTGAATGACTGATCTGGTCATTTGGAGGAGGAGGGATTGGCCATCACCTCCTTTTTACTGCCACTCACTCTGTAATTGTGGCATGCCTCATTACACAGACTATACCAGCCCGACTAAAAGCCATCTGAGAGTAGCTGATAATAAAACCATGGCCACAGACATTTTTGCTGTTTTTTGCTCTTTTATGCATACTGCGGAGGATTGCTGCAGGCACAAGGGCTCAATGCAGCTTTTGTTATAAAATAAGAGGCAACCTCTTATCAAATAGATTTAATAAATTAAACCGAGTATGGATTATTTGTGTTGGACAGATTTTAGAAAGCCTCGTCACAGTGTTTTAAAAGATGAAAATGAAATCATGTTTCCAGCACAACAACAGGTTACATGAACATGTGGTGTGTGAGCACTAGAGGACAGTGTTTACTAAATATTAAAATATGCCTGGCACGGCGCTGACATCCTGGCACCAGTATTTGTTTAGCTCACAGAGAAGGCTATGCAGTGGATGTTGACATTTTGAGGGTAGATAAACATAACGTGTTGGCACATTGAAGTGCTCCAGCAGCTCTGGATTTTAAATAGAGGAAACCTTTAAACATTCCTAAAAACAGATTTTTTATTTATTTATTTTTTTACATTTGACTGTTAACTCATTGCACACTGAAATCAAATTGCATCTAAAGTTGTAACTAGCAGGTAATTATGGCTTATTTTCAGGAGATTTGCAAATTTCCTTACTAACCTGAGCACAGCTGAGAGGAGAGCGCTGTCACATGTGAGACACTGTAGCTGATACAGATTTCTTATTAGCAAGAGGAGCCGGTTTAGTCTCAAGTGAAGAAGAGAATTAGCGAATGATTGATCAGGTAATTTGGAGGAGAACATAAAGTGGATTGGTTTTTGAAGAGCTTCGCATGATCACATGAAATGCCCTTCTAATTTAAGATACACAAAAGCAAGGCTTACATAAAGCGAGTGGGTGAGAGACTGGTTATATCACTGACATTATCAAGTGGGCACACCTTGTCACTTCTTGACACCTCCAGAGGGCTTAGAACCTGACATAACACTCGCAGTTAGTCTTCTGTGGATCTCACATTTAAAAAAAAGATAAATAATATAAATAATTTAAAAAATCACAATCTTACCAGATGAGCTTGTTGCCATGCTCTCCAACATTATTAGGAAAATGTTGTTGCTCTGCACTTGAGTAGCTGTGCCATGTTTTCAGGGGATGATTTAAAAGCAAATCTTCAGCTTCTCCAGAAAAAACGCAGAGCACCACTGAAAACATTAGTATTATCCCAGAAAGATCAGAATAACGGCACATGTTAGGATCATATCATAATAAGTGGTGCACTGTCATGCTGTGTTATTGCTATGACTTTGAATAGCAGCACTGGTTGAAGCCTCTAAGGGACTTTTGTATAAACAGAAACTGAAGTCAGCCGATGAAAGTGAGATTTCCATGCTGAAGGCTGTTTCGTGCTCAATGTTTGTAAGCACAGAGTTTCTATTTCCACTGAATGACTGCAGGTCACCAAGTTAGGAGTCTGTTTAATGCTAATAAAGGATGTGCTGTCATTTTAAAGACTACAAAGGTATAGTTTTACAATAGAGTTTTCAATTTGAGATCACACAACAGTCAGTATCAGTATATTTTTATTCGATTCAATTCAATTTAATTTATACGGCGAAAAGAGTGCTTTATATTGAGAGGTAAAGACCCTACAATAATACAAGGAAAACAGAAAACCCCAGCAATCATATGACCCCCTATGAGCAAGCAGTTTGGCGACACTGGGAAGGAAAAACTCCCTTTTAACAGGAAGAAACCTCCGACAAACCAGGCTCAGGAAGGGGCGGGGCCATCTGCTGCGACCAGTTGTTTTATTTTTATTTTATTTTATTTTTGTAGCTTCTATTTGTGCATAAAAGAGCAATGCCACACAAAAAGTATAAGATATAAACATATTTTTGTTTGTTTATTCATTTTGTCTCATATATATTGAACAATGTCTACATTGTGCTTTACGTTCAAAGAGTTGTTCTGATAGAGCTGCCGTTTTGTTTGTAGTTAATTAATGCAAGAAGTTTACTGTTACGGGTATAATTAGGTTTGTTTCTCAGTGTCAATTTAGTGACCACTGTGGTTTCCTTGGAGCTGTGAGAGCTGCAGCAAGTGCAGTGTTTCTGAACTTTTTAAGGGCTGGTATAGACGTCCGACCTCTGTGATACTGAGCAGGACAAGTTTCAGACTTTGATTTCCTATATTTTCCATATTGAAACGTTTCATAACACCCCGTATTTGGGATTGTGTCCGGAAGCTCTGCCAAATCAAACTGCCTGCTGTTGTGACCCCTCGTGAATGAAGGAGCAGCCACAAAGAGCTTACCTCTACTGTACTAGTTCTTAATAAATTGGTATAGCAAACTTTAATGCTGTTGTAAGCAGACATAGTTGTTATCTGGTGTATTTGTTAACAACTTAACAAAGCTAATGCATACTATTAGTTAATGAACACTCAAAGGGACCTATTATGTTCATTTCTAGCTTCATATTTTCATTCTTTGAGTCTACTGGAGCATTGCATGATTCAAAATAATCCTTATTTAATTTAAACTAGGCCAGTAAGAGATAATGAATGGTGGAGGGCATAACACAGGCAGCAGAAAGTGGATGTTATCCACTTGTGGGGATGATGATGCCCGAATGCTAGAATTTTCCACTGATGAAAGCGAAGCAAACACTCAGCTGGCAGCTGAATTCCAAATCTTGTGAACCTTTAAAAGCGTCTTATAGAAATCTTGGTGTATTTGCTACATTAGTTGGTATTAGTGGTCCTATGTGAACATACATTTATTAAAAATGTCAAATAGACACAGAGGATGAGCATTGTTGTTTAACTCAGTTGTATTTCTTCAAAGTTTTTCTCTGGTAAAAACGTCATCTCTGCATCTCTTGGCATGATGTGCAGTGTCCTTAAGAAAATGAGGAAACTGGACAAGTGGAGGACAAAAGAAGAGGTGGCAGGCCTGAAAAACTATCTATTGCAGATAGCTGAAAGGCACGTCCACTTAAGATCTGACAGAGGACCTGACGATTGCGTCTGGCCTTTGGTTGATCCAGCTGCTGTTCACCTACTCATCAGAAATGGTCCCAGTGGAAGGGTGGCTGTCGAGAGGCCAGGGAAACAGGGAGTACAGACGCAAGAACAGGATGGAAAATAAGTGGGAACAGCTCTAATGGAGTCATCCAAATTTGAAACTTCTGGCTCAGATTGGTATCAGTATGTGAGTGTCTACATGGTCATGGTTTAGGGCTGAATTTCAACCAGTGGTGTTGGGTTTTTGTCAAACCTTCTGACATTATAAACACAGAAAAGTACAGCCAGACTTTACAACACACTCTGCAATCACCATGCAACACAGACGGCGTTGCATAGTGGATCAAAAAAACAGCCAACATCCAAAGAAGATCTTTGAGTTTCCTTCAAGAAGCCTGGAGATTTGTTCCTGAAGACTACTTAAAGAAATTACCAGAAAAAGAGAGATCAGGCTCCGTTGGAGAATAAAGATGGCCACACCAAATATTGACTATTGTCAGTACTCACATATTGCATTTCCACTTATGTTTGCACACGGTTCAATAAATCGCTGTATCTATCTCCCATTTTCCTGGCAAAATATAAAGAAAAGCAGGGCAGTTTTTTGCACAGTTCTCTATGTTGAGCATTTCTATTCAATATATTTCCACTATTTCCTTTTGCAGGAGTTTTCCTCTACATGAAGAGTTTCTGTGCCTGTTTCAGCCTGTGATGTAAAATTCAATACTATGTGTGTGTGTTATTGTGTGATGTCTTCCAAATCCCATCTAGTACCAAACACAAAGGCAATTTTACTGAGGCAGCTTTAGCTTCCGTAATAGTTTAGGATTATCCTCAGCTATCCAAAAAGTAGATCACACATCCATAAACCCACTGGTAGCCCCTAGCTGCTGCATGGATTCCTCCTACCCTCTTGGATAAGACTACTGTAACCCAAATCCTATCAATAAGAAGTCTTCCCACCGTAGAAGTATTGGTGAGGCGTCAAAAACTCTGACAAAGTAAAAAAAAAGCTACGTGAGCGCTCACATCTGACTGCAGATCATTGGCTGCACGGTACCAGCGTTAGCAATTATGCATGCACGGTTACACGCCTGATGTAAATTTTAGTACGACTTAGAAAAACAAAACTACTATACAGCAGTTATAATAAATGTTTTTATATTACTAAGACTGCATGACTAATTGTAAGTGAGACGAACTGTTTTTAGGGATGCAAATTATCACCTGCAGAGCTTTACAAAATCTTTCAGCTCATTTTTTGGTTCTCTGGTTCGCTGTCTATTTTGATTCAGTCTCACCACTCTCATCAACCTTGTTCCAAGCAACAGCGGGCAGCTGTTTTAAAAGGAAATCACTCTATAAAAAGAAAAACTACCTGCTTTCAGATATTTCTCTCGAGCTAGTGGAGGAAAAAAGGACTATAGACTTACATTGAACAAGGGGACAGAAACATGACTTCAAATTCACGCCAGTGGGAATTTATAAAATGTTTCAAAACTGATTCATAAATTAGGTAGCTTTGATTTAACGTACCGCAGGGCAGCTGCGGCTCAGGAGGTAGAGCAGGTCATCAGAGGGTCAGTGTTTCAGTCTCTGGCTCGTCCAGACCCGAAGCTTGAGACTTAACCCCAAATTGCCCCCAGTGAATCTATCATCGTATGAGACTGTGCAACAGATGAAAAGGAATTAAAAGGAATTAAATGCATAGAATAAAAAACTGTTTGAAAGGACGAGGGTGACTTGTAGTATCAAAGCACCCGAAGTGCTCAATAAGAGTAAAAAATGTGCTGCAGACAGACAGACAGACAGACTATTTATCACCTCAGAAAAAGCACTGGAGACGTTTCAAGATGAAAACATTTGCAAATGTTGACAAATTGGCTTCATTCCTCATTTCTGCCTGCCTGGTTATCATCCTGTGGTCTTTTGACCTCAGGTCCATTGTAACTTGTTTGTAGACACATCAGAGCTCTAAATGCTACGTTCCCCGTGCTCTTTACTGTTTTGGCATAATCCTATTGTTTACAGATGGAGATGATGCTTTTTGCATTTAACTGTGTATGTGTTTGTATTTTTATTTATTTATTTTTGGATAAAGAAGTCACCTAAATAGTCAGCCACCAGGCGGGGGCACTGTTGCGCTTAGCGGCGCCGCAAGAAGCCCCTGCTTGTGGAGCTTTATTTTCTATTTTTACTTCTTGTGAAAATTTGATGTCTTCTTGTGTAGATCAGTGCCATTCTCCTGTTCCAAACATATGACCCAGAAATTCAGATTTACACACACACACACACACACAAAAAGTGACAGAGAGTGATCAAATTTAAATACACAAACACACAGAGGCAGCCAAGCACCCCTTACACAGCATCCCTGTGTGTACCATTTAATATAAGGATTTATTGGGACTCACAGGGTAGCCTGTTGTCATCTGTCTGTTGAAGACTGTTTAGCAGATTCATACAAACACCATAACTCTTTTTTTAATGCAGATATGTTTCATCTACCGGTAAATAAAGAAAGAAAAAGAAACAGAAAAGATGTGAAAAATCTGACCCTCTGTCAAAACAGGTAACTGAATTCCCATTTCTGTCCTGTGAAACGATGCTGCTGCCAAGCCTTTTCCTGCTAACTGCACAGCAAAATTAGTGAAACTGTTAAAAAGTAATGGCGAAGTTGTTTGGAGCATTCAGCAACTGAGAATACTGCAATTCTTCATGTGCAGTCTTACAGGCTCTGTAGCTATCGCAAAAGAAGGCCACTGATCAGAGTGCCCGTGAAGAGTGGTTGCCATGGCAACCTCACAGTTTATCAAGCTTTAGGCAGTGAAGAGAAAGAGGTCTGTCTTGCGTGCACACATGTGCACACACGTGCGCGCACACACGCACTCACACTATAGGCCTACAGCACAATAAGATGGAATACATGAACACTTGACTGGTAATGAATCTGCATAGCTTGTCTTATTATTTTCAGCTCTCAACAACATGAGATTAACACGTTAACTGAAAACATGCTTCTATAAGTAATTCCATCAGTCAACTTCTATTGCGGTTAGCAAACATAAATATATAAAGCCTACATACTGAGGCGAGCAGGTGGCAAGGCGACAGGGTGATTAGAGATTAGCTGCATGACTGGAGGCTTGCCGATTTGATCCCTGCAAAGACCAGAATTTACTCAGTGTTACATCCCGATGTTTTGGCTTATTCAACCATACTGTAACAAGATACAATTAAGGATTTTTCAGTTACCCAATCAGAATCAAAATTATAAATGAAGCAGATTAGAAATTGTTTGGTACAACCCAGTATTGTTGATATTGAGTACCACAGCTATAATAGAAATCTCAGTTTGCAGTGAAACTGAATGGATCAATTACTAGAATAATTTGATATTTTCTTGCAAAGGCTTAGATAAGAACATCTATACCGCTCTCATGCTTGTGTGTTGCGATGCGAAGCTCACACCAGATTGGAGTCAAAGGAAAATGGCTGAATGGACTAAATATGTAGACGAGTCTGCTTTATCTGTTCCTGTGTTGCAAGCATTTTCTTTGTCTGCATCTCTTCTCTCTCTCAGACACACACAGTTTTGTATGTCACTGCCATTTAAAGGCGCCTTTTTGCAGATAAATGCCACTATGTAGTTTAAGTAGTTTGACGGCTGCCTGTTTATAGCTTCATGTCTAAAAAACGTTGCCAGCAAAAAGTATGAAACACATGCACACTCAGTGTAGTCAGCCTAAGTACATTTTGCAGTGATAAAGCAGCTGAGCTCACAGCTAATGGAGTGACATCGTAGATCAGAAAAGCAACAATTTTGAAACCAGTTTGAAGTGTTTACCCTTCTTAAAATATTTCAGACTTATGTTGGTATGCAACCGAGCTGACATGGTAATGCTTGAAGGACTGTGTGGATTATTTTTATCTCACTAATTGGTGAGAGCAAGTGTTTTAAGGCCCATTGGAAGGTAAAGCATGCTTCATTTCTACCCCTTCCTTTAATTATGCTTTTTTCTGAGGTTATACTAACTGAGAACCTGTGACAGTATCATAATTCCTAAATGGCCACTTGAGACTGTCTACAAAAGTTAGGCAGCACTCATGGACTCTCATGTTAAAATGATTCATTTAGGAACAATTAAGAAAAAAAAACATGATAAAAACTGCTGCACAAGAGGGTTTTTTTGTTTTAGTTTTAGCGCTTACCTGTCTAAACTATATTAAGGCTTACAGCTGCAACATAGCTGTGAACCTACAGTAAATGAAGGCAGGGTACTGACACAGGTTCATGACACAGACCCTGATCTTCAACAGGTAACAAAATCAATGATGAGCAGTCAGGTTTGCAGCACTGTAGCCTCCATTTCTAACTGTGCATGTTTCTAGAATGACTGCGGCGGCGGCTTTAAGGTCTCTTTGTTCTGGCATCTTTGTTTTGTCAGTGTTGTATTCAAATGTAAACACTGAAAGAAAGCTCATATGTTTGCCCTCATTAGCACAGATATTGGTGTTAGCACGTGGGACCGTGGCTTCAGGTTTACATTATTAACTGGTAAATATGTGACAATGTGTTCCATTACAAGTCTCCATTTCTACCTGTACATGTCTCTTCACTGGTAATCACTTTGAAGTCTGAGCTGCTTTTCACCCTTTTGTGTTCATACAGAAAGTGACATTACCTTTCAGGTCATTTCACGGAGTAACTTGAAAGTAATGTAACAAGTAATGTAACTTAGTGTACTGTAAAGTATCTAGCAAAATATTATACATTACTTCAACCTCCAACAACCTCTCGCCAGAGAACCTGGAATACGAATTCTTCCTCAATGATTGCTGGCCACCAGGGGGTTACTGATCAGCCTCTGGACATGTGGGACTGAAGCTTTAGCAATCAACTTCACAGTGACTGCACATTTTCCCTAGCAACCAGTGGTTACCAGGTAGTTACCCACCAGTTTCTACGCCTGTTTGACCGGGTATTTACTGGCGAACTTTGCCAAGATTCGCTAACACATTAGAACTTTGTGGCACCAAAATGGCCACAATGTCAAACTCAAAGGTTTAAAATGCAAACCACGGGGCATGCCATGGGTAAGACAGGTTTGAGAGCATGTGCGATTGGTGCCTTCAGCTAGCTACAGGTTGTATATCGCCTTAACAGATTCAATAAATATTTCAAATGCAGGCCGGTAGAGCAGGCACAATACAAAGTGTGTGGCTTTTACAAACTGTGACAAGCCCGACACAATACTGTTATATGATGAAGCTACAAATGTGCTTCCCCAGTCAACTTCATTTGACACACTGTTAATGAGAAATAGCATAATAAATTATTGTGTCACCATGTAAAATAAATGAGAGAATTTCAATTTTGCGACTAGCAAACATTTTTAGACACCCTGAAAGATGTGCCTAATCTGCACCGTGGTTGGCATTTTACCGCAGGTCTGCTGTCAGGTCTGCTCTCAGTGAAGCAGAATGATTAAAGAAGCAGCAAAGTAACACTTAACACAACACCTTGACAAGCAGACGCTGGTCTCACTGCTTCAGACATAAATAGGTCTAATCTGAAAACACACACGCACACACCAGGATATCTGCTGAAAACGGAAGCGACAAAACAAGCGTTCTGTCATACACGTAAATATCATAATCTCTCTTAAAGAGCGCTTTGGCAAACTTTACAGTGGCACAGGTAAATGGCGCCAATATCAGGTGCCAAAGACAATTTATCACGCTAGAGCAAACACTTGCCAAAAGGCTGGCTTTCTTACATCATGCATATTTTACCCACATTCTCACACCAATCTTTAACGGTGCCATGCTGAGTGCATCATGTGTTAACTGTTTGCACGACTGTCGTCAAGTCAGGGAACAGCAATCATCTTTGAGCAACATACACCAGAGCGGCGACTGGATTTGGTAGAGATTTTTTCAGTTCTCAGCAACTGTGGCGATCACCTGACTTGCTCTAGAGCACTGAAGCATTTGTAATGCTGAGAGAAATACTCCAGTTTATTTGGTTCTCCCCGTCATGCTCCCTACTGCACGAACTGTGTTCAAATGTTCCTGATGTCATTAGCTAAAAATGTCTTCTTAGTACTGACATGTTCAGCCCTGTCCTTTCATATCCAGTGATGTCAGAGAACATCTCTACAGTTTGCCGGCATACAAACAAAACCAGCCGTTTTGATTACAGTGGATTTATTGACTGCCGCGGATAGAGAAAATTATGTCAACAAACCAAACTTCAGTCATGGGAATTACTTGTTGAACCCTGTGAAAGAAGTCTCACTTGACTGATCATTAGCCTCCGTTTAATAGTTGTGGTTAGAATAAATGACATATCACAGGAACTGTAAAACCAAGAAAACCAATTAAGACTTAAAAGTCACTGAATAGCTATAATTATTGTGTGTATTCAAGTACAGTAATAATGGGCTTGCTACTACTAGACTCGGTGAAGAAGTGCTCTTCTCGTGTTCATTTATACTGCCTTAAGGCAAACACAATATCCATGAAGGGAATTCTTTAAAAACTTGCAGTGAATGAAGTGTTTGCAAACCTTAACAGAATGCTTTTTCACACAACCTGCATCTAACGTGTTAAAGATTTTAGCACCTGCATTTTTAACAGGGTTCTTCAGGTTTTGTTCAATTATTTACTCTTACACAGATGAAATAGTTGTGTAGAGATGTGAAATGTGCACACAAATCTCCCCAGTTCGAGTCATTGTGCTTTTGTGTTTGAGACCCTGAGGCATTCATGGTCAACAGAGGAAGAATCCACAGCCACTGAATTCACGGGTGTGTCTTGAGGGGGTGGGCGACGGTGGGCCGCTCACCTACCGACCCACTGATGAATAAGCGACCCAGTATCACGGCAAAGCGTGTAATAGACACGCCGCTCCCACTTTGCTTCTTTGCATACAGAAGTTGCTTCACCAGCAGGAGGAGAAATATAACGTATTTAAAACCAAGAAGTTGGTAGAGAGCAAATAACATATCAGGTACATTTAAGGCTCCTCAATCACCAGAAACAATTAAGCTAGGTGGCTAATCTAAAGGGAAATCAGAGTGTAGTCATTTTAATTAATGATTTGTTGTTTTTGTTTTTTGATTTTTTATTGTCTATTATTTTTAGTTGTATTGATGATGTATTTGGCTTCTATGAAAATATATGTTTTATTGTAAAATGTATGTATTGTGATTGTACGCCCAGAAAGGACAATGGTTGAAAATTAGCAATAGCTATAAACGTACGTGCGTTACATCAGTTTCATGTTTTGTGCTTGGACACTGTCCCTTTTAAATAAAAAAACAATAATAGAAATAATAAAATACCTCCTTCTGCTCTCGCTGCAACTTGTGTATTTTTAAGTTATGCTACTTCCTGCTTCCACTCTTTACTATAGTTTGAATGTAAATATTGTACTTTGTATTGCATACTTGTTATTTACAGGTTTTAGTTAGAAAATGAAAACAACATTATATCGAAACTCTTGTACAGCTCTTATCACATAAAGTGAGCTTGAAGCATGCCCAGTGGTTTCTATGACATTTTCTACACTGTCTTTATTTTTTATTAAATACCACCCCCCATCATGTCCTTGGGCCCGCCTGTGTCCCATTCATTAAAAAAATCCTGAAAGCGACCCTTACTGAATTAAAATTAAATCAATGGAAGCAATATCTTCTATTACCCTGCAGTGAGGCAGTTTCATGCCTGTGTTTTGGTAATTTACTCCTATATACGGTAAAGCTAATGCTGATTCTATCAGTAAACGATCAGACAAAGCTTTGTGTCCCAGCAGTTGCCAAGGAATGGGAATGACTTGTGAATTTTTCAGGTGAACGTATGTACACGATTCAATATTTACAAAGCGAATATTAATTAGCAGCAATATGTTAAAAGTAAGCCAAACAGCACCCGGACTCTGTTAGTGTTACGCATAAGAATCGAGTGTTTGTCAAATATTTAGTAATCCTCCTCTTTGTGTCTTCTTTTTTCTGTTGCTTTTACTGTCGGGGGAGGGGGGGCAGTATGTGCATTGTTCATAACAGAAATTTTGTCTGTCAGAAGCACTTCACTTTATGCATCGTTTTTGTTTTTTTAGCGTTATAACTGCAAAGACAATGCAATTTAAAAGACAGTATTTTTAAAAACAACCCAGGGATATGAAAGATCAGGTTGATTTGCTGCCTCTGTACAGCGTGATATTTAACACAGCACCTTAAGTAATCATGGCGTTTTCAGAATATGACAAAGCCTTCCTGTCAGGAGGCAGACAGACTTACATTCCCAAAATTCATAGGCAATTATTGCTTCCTATTTATAGATCTTTTCCAGGGCTTTTAATACTGTTGATCACACTATTCTCCGACAGATATTACTTGGCACAGAAGCCGTGGTGTGTACACGATGACAGACTCAGTTTGATGTTCTCGCTTCAATGATTTCTATCTGTCTTCAAAGGAACTCTGCGGCTGTGCGCTTGAATGTGCTCCTTTAACCATTTCAGCTGTTAATCTGAGTCACAATGTCAAATGTTAATCTTTAACAACAGTCTGATGATGCAGCTATGTGGCTTTGCTAATGACGTTGATGCACTTAGATCTTTGACAGCGTTTCATTCTCTATAAGCTGCATCCAGTTTACTGATGAAACTAAATGTTTGCTTTGTTTTCTCTTTTGTTTCTTAGTTTTGTTGGTTTTAGTTGTTTTGTTTTTTTTAAAGAAGAAATTCCAAAAGAGACGAGTTTTCCTTTTAAGGTTGTACTTTCAACCTGTGCTGAATTCAACTTGCTATATGTTCATTGTGATAATAGAGTGAATGCACTGAAATTCACATATTTAAAGAGCATAACAGGTCTGCACTGTCTTTTTTCTTTATTATTTGTTTGTGTTTTTGTTTTTTAGGTTTATTTTTTATTTTTTTTTAATGACATCCATTGATAAATATTACTTTCCAAAAAGTGCTTGAATTTAGAACCATGTTGCAAAGAAGTCTGAAAGGACACCAAAAAAATGGAAGGACTGCTTTTAATACAACATTTTATATGATTTGATCATTGTGCTTTTACCTGAATTTCTTTTCCGTTTTTTCCATCTATTGTACAGTGCGAATACCAGGGTTCAGAAATAGTAGACCAGACTAGATGTTCTTCATAAACTTATCCTAATGTTACGGGAAATTGGGGTCAGTTGTAATATTTTTTTTCACTTTTTTTATCATAGCTCATAGACTACTTAATACATAGCCATCTTTTGATATAAGAAAAATACACGTGCACCGAGTACAACTGATATATTTTTACTATTACGCACAAAATAATATTCTATTGAAAACTGTGTCCTTGATAGATGCTCCAACGCTGAAACAAGCTTCATATTAATCCACTGTGGCAATGTGCTTTGTTTAAGCATACCAGTACATCTGATCGAGTTACCTTTATCACACTTTAGACTCCAGATGTCAGACATATTATTCAACTACTTAAAACAAACTATGCAGGCTAAATGACAATGAGAGAAATGTTGGTAAGTTTTATAAGTTTTGTTAATGTCTAACTTTGTATGCACATAAAATGCCTATATTAGACTTTATTTTATACAGTAAATATTTATTGATAAGCTCCTTTATTAAATAAAACATTTTAATGTAAGATGTCCATGAGTCAGGTTTACTAAGCAAAAGCTGGGTTTTATTGTAAGAGAGAGAGAGAGCACAAAATATAGGGAGTAAAATATTTAAACTAAGTGAGCAAATGGATTTACTGATGTTGCAACGTACAGTTAACTGCTAATGGCACTGATATTTGACACCCCCAAAAAAGGGTGTGTCTTAATTTTTCAGCTTTTTTGAAACGATCTGCCTGCGCTTGCATTTAGAAAACTTTTTTAAATGACCTGTAAAACCAACCACACTATTTTACTGTTACTGTGCAGCAGCAGCACTGTGCTAAAATTCTTCTTGTCTACAATTGTTTTTGTCATCGACTAACCAAACGATTCAATTCATGTGAGTTTAAAGCTGCAGTCGTCTAAACTTTGGGCAGCAGAACCAAAATCCTTTACGTCCATAAGGGTGCACAGACCTCGCTCCTGTTCCAGAGCCAGAAAGAAAGCCCTGCTGAGCACGTGCAGAGTAAGGGCCTACTCACACTGGGACACCTGCCTCGTCCATTCCCTAGTACAATTGTCCCCCCACCTCACTCCCCTGCTGGCCTGCCGTCACACTGCGCTAACGATCCAGCCCTCAAAAGCTTCGGATTGTCTCAGCATCCTAAATCTTCTCTTTTGCTCTCGCGCTCTCTTTCACGCACACATTTCCTTTTTAAAAGAGCTCCTAAATGAGGTTTCTACTTCTTGTATTCTTTGATTTAAATGGGACCGTTTTTGGAAGCTCACATGCATTTTTAATTTAATACAGCAGGGAAGGCGTAGCTGCGTGGGTGCAGTTAGTGATCACACTGCATGTGCGCCACCATGCCCGCTTACTTTACGCTTAAGTGGGCATACTGTGGGTGAGTAACACACTCTAGGCGTACTTGTGCGTTGTACGTAGGTATGGCACTAATGTATAGACTCTGGGTGAGAGATGAGTACAGTTTCACCCCTCTGGCTTGTTTCTTTTGGAGAAAGTGAGACTGTTACAATTGCCTCCAGCCTTCAGCACCTTATATATCTCCAGTTTATGCAAATGTGATCCAGTGCATCCTTGATGAAAAGAGATTTCAGTATCTCATAATATTCAGGTGAACTGTTTTCACCAAGCAATAAAGTTATAAACCTCAAGGCAGAAGGGAAAATATTATCAAGAACAGTCATCTGTTTAAAAAAGAGCACTTCTTCTGTACTGCCGTAACCTTTGAACTCTTGGCCTGTGTTAATTAGAGGTCAGTTCTTTTCATTGAATAGCAAAAAGTAACCGGGCAAAGTGAGCATGTTCACGCACAAACTGAACTGATTCCCTTGTTTTTTTTTCTGTGTACGTTCTCTTCTTACTCAGCGGCCCACCTGGCCACTGCAAGCTTAATTCTTTGTCGTGTACATGCTTGTACAGCACACCACCCCTTTGTTCTCGGTGAATTAATACTTGCCGCTTCACTGTTAATCTATAGGGACAATTTTTAAAGAGTTCCTTCCTTTCATCTGATGTTTTCATTATGATGCAACATGGAAATTTCTGTGCAACCTCTGAGATCTGAATAGATTTAAGAAGGGGAACTGGCAGAAGGGGGAGAAAAATGTGATTATTTCAACCAATTTCTGGGTTTGTCTGTGATAGTGTGTGTCGAGTTGCTTGCGGGCACAAAAAATGAGGATGGTGTTCTGTTAACTGTGGGCAGCAAAGTTGATTTGCACATTTCAGCAGCATCACAATTATTGTAACAAAGGGTTGAAGCCTAGTCTAAGATGGTTTCCTTTCCTAAGACATTCCAGACATTGAAACGTTTGCACTGGGAGGATGATCCTTTCCAGTGTCTTTGAATCCTTTATGCATTACATTGTAACTTGATTGATGTATGAGAACCATCTCGAAATGAGCCATGCAAAAAATGTTTGGATTTCATTCAGTTTAGTTCACTGTGACCTCCATTTACCACGGCTCTGTAGTATTACCTTTGAGCCTGCACACAGTATCTCTCCCTCTGTCGCCCACCAATTCGAGAGAGGTTAAAAAAAAGTTTAAATTTGCTGTACTTGGTGTCCTTCAGTGAACACCCATGAGGCTCAATATTTGGAGTAAAAAAAGTGGTGAAAATGGATTAATTACAGCGGTCACTTTCCACTTGCAGCCCAGGGGACTCACCATAGGACAGCAAGACTCACCTAGTCTCCCACCGCTCCTTCCATCTGCCATGTCACACCTACTGTTTACAGCCGGTGCACTACAGCTCCTCAAGCCCACGGGGCACAGGGGCAAATTTGAAATACCTGGCTTGGTACAGGATGCCTGAAAACTCTGAGAGCAAAAGAAAGGTGATGGTTAAGGGTCGCATGAGGTTGAGGTTGAGGTTAAAGTGGCTCGACAAGACCTATGAAGCTTACCAATGTGTGTGTGTTTGCGCACCCGTGTGTGTCAGCTGCTCCCTGTGAAAGCGCCACAGGATTTGCTATATCTTTGGCAGTAACCTCCCTAACAGAGAGGGAATGTCAGCGTGGCAATGCAATGTCCTCCTGCCTCTCTGTGACTTGTCACTCACCCAGTGGGCTTTTTTAACACACTTCATTCTCCCTTTTTCTCTGGTCCTGTAGGGATTTTCAACATGTCTCTCTAGTGAGTGAAGCATATTGATGGACATTCAAGCGTTCTTGCACCAATGCCTTCACAGTATCCCACATTGACCTGAATTGAGAGTGGAACACCTAGAAACATGACCAATGGTGTCAGAATTCAGCGCATCATAGCTTTTTCAAGCTTTCGAGGCGCATGAAATCATCAAAAGAACCGAATCATTCCTCTGTAAATGATTGCATTTTGCAGAATAACTATTAAAAGGACATTACGCAATGTGCAACTTGGCCAACCATGTCTCCTAGAAATTGCATTCATAGTCTGCATTTAAGTGTTAGTTAAAGTGCTTGCATAGATTTTATGGGTGCACAGACTGGCATAGTGTTGAATCCTAAGGACCACTTTCACTAAGGTGGTAGTTTAGCAGTGCTACCTCGCTGTTTGTGGATGTTTTTTTTATTTTAAAGGTGAGGTCAGTAAATACTTCTTGTACAATACTGACAAAAGCAAACTGGCTCTTCAGATCGTGGGTAGGAACTCAATATCGTTGCCTTTATTTTACCAGGAAGTCTGCTTGAGATCACAATCTCCTTTACAAGATATAACATAAAATACAAATCCAAAATATCTAAATATCTACGACATAAAACATTAAAATAGCTTCTCAAAAGAAACATCTACAAGTCTCCTTCACTGCATTCGTTATTTTGCCTTTAAATTCATCAAAAGAAGCGTAAAGTATTCCATGTTTAAGGTGGATAGTAAGAAAATGCTGTTTCCCCAGATCTGTCAGGACTGTCAGGCACATCAAAAAGCAACCGTTTAGATGAGCGTAGCTGGTAACTGTTGCTGGGACAGACAATTTTTAGTTAGAATCGATTTACAGAGAAATATACCAGTGTTGTTTTCTTAGAGTGGTTAGTGATGGACAACCCACCAAATCACAAATGCAGTGGTGAGTCAGACACTTTGAACTCACAATAAAATGTAGAGATGAATATTAAACTATACTTGCAGCAACAGAGAGTAACACAAATATGTATTTAGTTACAAATTAGACAGGAAGACGGCTGCAGACAGGAAGATACTGCCAGCACCGGAAACGTGCTCGTCATCTC
>NW_024582366.1:2382411-2546809 GCF_018398535.1 Haplochromis burtoni
AATTTGAATTTGAATTTGAAATTAAAGATATGGAAGTGATATACAGTAGCATTAACAAAAGAATTACTTTTTAAAAGGAAGCATTATTTGTTCTGAAATCTAAACTGCATCACTAATCTCCCATGAGATCCTATCAACACCTAATCATCCACACTCAACACAAGAATATGAAGTTGATACACAAGAAATCATTATTTTTGCTGAGGATATCAAGAATGATTTCAAATTCATACAGGGATCATGGGTCCTACTGACTGATTCACCTACTTGAACAATGTGAATGTGAAACATGAGGCCCCAGTTCACACACAGCGCTTATGTGTGAACACAAAACGTAACAACCCAAAGCAAAGTTGAAAACCAGCCGAAAGAACAAGTAGAAATGTAATGCTCCAAGCCACACTCCTCATAACTGCTTTTGCTACCTGATGAAGGCCAGGCTCCGTCTGCAGAGCTGGGGTTGCTCAGCTTTAGCATCATTCTGGGTTCTTTGCTAGCTTTGCGCTAGCATGCTACCTGAAATTTCCGTCTTGGATGCAGTTTGCACTTTACCATCGCACTCTTGGTCCTTCTTGAAATCAAAATAAGAGTGACGTCCATGTCTACACTCTTGTGTAGATAGCGCCACCGTCTTCCACCTCTGTGCTCTCAAACCGTTCTATCGTGCTGAAAGCTTTATAATACACGTAATGGCATAGTTTCAACTGTGACTACTGAATTTAGCACAGTAACACATTACAATGCTGGGTTGCTGAAAAATGTAAATGTGATTACAGTAATGCTATACTTTGGAAGCCATTGCACTGATTAATGGTATAGCTTTAATGGTTTAGCTTGCTAAACAGAGCTAGCTAAAAATAAATCACAGAATGGAAACCAGGCAGCATCATGAATGATTGTATATTTTTGGTGACATTTTTTAAGGAGCAGGTTTGACTTAGATTTAGCACCATATCAAGGAATTGTATTATCATCAGCTGGCATCTGGAATAGCAGGTCATGCTGGCATTTAGATTCCATCATAAAAGTCATCACTTTGAAGATGACAGTCAGTTGCTAGCCTACATTCTCGTTGCCTAGGTAACCCTCTAATGTATTTACTACCTTGTCATATCTCTGTTTGGGGTCTCATTCATCCAAGTCATTGTAATTTCAACTGCTTGAAAAGAGGGCAATTGATCTCCTTTAGGTTTGTGAAGCCTCTCATCCAAGACGCTTCCTCAGCTCTAAAATAGCTGAAGAGAGTCCCAGGTATTTAACCCCTAGAGGCGCTCCTGTGGGTCATTAACCCACTATTAATCATGTTAGTTGTCACATGAGCCAAGGTGTGAAAATAGGCACAGGCCACTGCCGTCACTACAGCCAAGGTGTGAAACCTCTGTAAGACACTCTAATATCATGTGAGCTATTGAGGTCACTTGAAGCAAGGTGTGAGTGGGGATTGACATCCCTGAGAAGAGATCTCAAGTCTGCTTTGGTGGTGGCTGATAGCTGGTGTCTATGTCCACTGTGAAAGACTATCACTGAGAGAGAGAGAGAGAGAGGGTTGGTCAGCACAGTAACCTTGCAGCAAAAAGGTCCAAAGTAACCTGGTTATGCCCACCCCACACCCCCATGCAGAGCCCACATGCACCACCATCACCCACGTGGGCTACAGCGTCCCCCTGCAGTCCCATAACATGCTTATTCGGTTTACTGTTAATTCTAAATCTGCCATAGGCGTGAATAGTGTGTGTTCTGTGTTAACCTTGCAATAGACTGTGCAGGGTGTACCCCACCACTTGCTCCATTACAGATAGCTTAACTCCAGTCCACCCATAACCCTCACACAGGATGGGTAGATGGATATCTCTGTGTTATTATACAGACTTTACAATATATATAGTGCCTTGCTGCAACTGTTGTTGTGATTTGGCACTATATGGATAAAATTGAATTAAATTGAATATTGGAGGGCTGTGAATTTCTTATTAGCTTTTTTTCCTTCTCCATATTGGTTGGCCTTAGCAGGACTACCGGCATTTATGCAAAAGAAAGCAAAATGCCTTAATGTACCTTTAGAAAGCCTGTGTCTGTTCAGTGCCTGTGTTGTATCACAACACAATTAAACTCCAGCAGATATTTTGCTTATTATGAACATATTAAGCTGGGGGATGACAGGATTCTCACTTAATGTTTTAACAGCTGCGTGTGCACAGCAATAAGGTGAGGGAGGTAGGTGAGGGGAAACAGAGACAAAAGCTTGCTTTGTTTTTAACTCTGAGGGCGAGAAAAGAATGACTTCTGTAGCAAATCGATATTAAGTCTGCCATGAATTCTATTGTGTTTCACTGACAGCAAAGGTAAAACTCCACATCGCGCCCTCACTGTGAGATGAAGCCCTCCCCTTTGCTCAAAATGGAGCCTCCAGGCAGACTTTGTCAATCGAGCGGTTTGAGTGTTGCCCTCACTGCTGGCAGAAATCAACTCTGACACACTGCACTGGCTCTTCTCCCCATGACTGTGTGTGACACACTGCAAAAGCTCCTGGAATACTGGGCCATCATATTATCGAAATAAACACTGCAGGTGCGTCTGTCTAGCAAGCAGACAACAGACGTCACAAAGAGAGCTGAGAGAAACTCAGATTATTGACACTTTTATCCATGAATGTCAAACTGACTCTGAATTACTGGGAAAATGCTGTTAATGCCATAAAATAAACAAAATGCAGCATTCTGCTTTCTTTAACACATGAACAGTAACCTCAGAGCTTCTTCAGCTAAAGCCACTAAACATTATTTCTGTCAGCTGGCCAAACGTTGTAATGAAACTTCAGGTAGCAGAAATGAAAATCCCCCAATAAAACAAATTTAATCTTAATCTCTGTTAATGATGACCTCTGTGGCTGCTGGTTCCAACTCTGCTCATACGATTTCATGAAAACTGACAGCTGCCCTTGAGAAAGAACATTTTATTTACGTTCTCAGATATTTTTAGCTTTAACAATGTCGTCTCTGCTTTTGCTTCAAGAGATCTGCCATTGGCTCTTCTGAATGTCAAATTAATGTGCAGCTTTTGTTGGAATTAAAATAATAAGAAGAAAATAATGGATGTAAAAATGTGTCTGTTTTTGTCACAATATATATTGAAAACTCACACATCCTTGTGATAGCAACAACTTCTACTTTAGTTTGATTGATGTCTCTTTTCAAATTAAGTTTTAGTTTTTTCAAGTGATTATCCAGCAAAAAAATACAAGGTAATAACAATGCTGATTCCATGATTTTCTAACCGTATGATACGTCTACCATAGCTTAAATCCAATAACAGGCATGTGCATGAAGTGGGAGGAATGCATTTTCTAGCCATAAAAGTATTACTTGAAAAAGACAGAGTTAGGAACAGGCTGCAGTTTGTCTTTTAAATATAAAATCATGTGAAATCAGGTCTTTATGCCGTCCTGTAAAACACAAAGTGCACCCTAACTGCTTTTATAGGAATTAAGAGGTTAAGTAACAGCCAGGTGCTGCCAGTCAGATACGCTTGATTAACTGATCATCAACAAGTGCGAGCACCTCTATGAAAACAGATGTTTTTGGCATTCTGCAGGTCTGGAGCATTCAGGTATGTGTTAAAACACAACTACAGTCTACCCAGGGGTCGATATTCTCAGCAATTTCACCCCAAGGTCAGACTGTGAAATGCTCACAGACATGGCAAAAAAGCCAAGAGCTACATCGAAGACTCTACAGACCTCAGTTAGTATGTTCAATGTTAAAGATGTGACAATTAGAAAAAGACTGAACACGTATGTCAAAGCATGCCGTAGTCAAATGTGAAGCTATCTGCCCAACAAGGATGGCTGTGCAGCAGGACAATGTTTCAAAGAGAGGCAGCAAATCTACAAAAAATGACTGAAAAAGAAAAAAATCATGTTGTTGCAATGGTCCCGAGGTGACAGAGGCGCAGAGGTGAAAGTGCTTTGGTGCAACTGGTCCTCTATCCTAATCGAGAGTTTGTTCACCCCGGTCGGCTCGCTGAATGTCGTGTTTCTTTATGCAAAAAGACTTGAAAGACTCTGAACACTTGAGAGACGGCTGAACTGACCGAACTGTCAGGTTCCTCCATGATCAAGATTATGACCACTGGCTCGCAGGTCATTTGGACTCTTTGTGTGAGAAAATTGTAGATGCAGCACCTAATTTTAGCTTTCGCTTATAACCTGCAGCATCAAAACCGAACGTCTGTTGGAACTTGTGTTAATTCACAGCCACTTTGCTCTCTCCTCTTCTTTTTGACAGGGAAGTGGTGAAGACTAGTATTATTTCCCTTGTTTACTTCAGTTGGCAAGTACAACCAAAAGCAGCGCAGTTCTCTTTGTGTCAGAGGCTTTTTGTTTGTTTGTTTGTTTGTTTGTTTGGGGTGTTTTGCACATTTTGCACGCAAAGCAATATATCTCTCTGTGGGTCAAAATTTGTATTGAACATTTAGGATTTTTAAAACACTGAAAAAAATGTATCTTGTAGCAGTAGAGGCCATTTATTGGACATTAAGGCCCACAAGTTGGAGCAAAGGGGGTCTAAATACCAAAGACATTATTATTATTAATATTAATTGGGCAGCACGGTGGCATGGTGGTTAGCACTGTTGCCGAACAGCAAGAAGGTCCTGAGTTTCCTTTCTGTGTGCAGTTTGCATGTTCATGTTAAACAAACTGTCCATTCTTCTCAATACCAGGTGAAGTGTATGAGATTACTGTTAAAATGAAGAACACGACTCACTGTTGAATATTTTATAGCAGCAATAATCTCATGAGCCAACTTGTTCTGAAAGGATTTTTGGAAATGCTCTTAAGGGATCGTAAACATAAACACGTCAATATCCTTGAAAAAGATGAAGGATATAGATATGTTAATGAGGGGAACTACCTTTTCAGCTTTGAAATGATGACAGAAATAAGCCTCAGAAGACCTGAAATTAGTCTGAGTGATCATAGTGTGATACAGAGAGTGCTGTGTCAGCTATCAAAGAAATGTGTTGGGCTCATTGTTTGGGAAAACTACGCCCGATGGAGCGTACCACAGCATTCATATCAGAGCTTTACCCTCTAATAATGTAAAGTACTGTGTAGCCGATGTGCTGTAAGTGAGACTATGTCTCCACATATAGCATTTTCATCGCTGTGAAATGTAAAGCCATTACACTAAGGAACACTCTGCACAATATTAAATTACAGTTTACGAAATCCATCTCAGCTGGCAACTACCGCTTACATCTAAGTGGTTCCCTATATTGTTCTGGGGTGATATGTCAGGGAAAAAAATCCTCTGCTGACAGAGTATGCAAACACTTGAGCTAAAAATATTACAAACACTGAATGTGACATATGAAGTGAAGCCAGAAAGATATGAGGGCGGGAGGAAGAGAGAGGCAAAGAATGACACAGAGATAAAAACAAAAAAACTCAGTCTATGGGATAATAACTGTACATACATTGTTAACATCCATATCATCCTTACAGTGAACCCAAAGAGATAAAGTGCCATTACAGTAGAAATCCCTGCTGCATCCAGATGTCAGAATCTGCTGCTTTCGCTGTTCTCTGCAGAAGCTCCTCTGAAGCCTCTGTGTCTGTTGATTTCAGGGAGCCATCACCTCCTTGCCGGTGGTGAAAGAAGAAACTGAACCTGTATTTTCCCGTCTCCGTGCCCTGTGGCAGTGTTAAATTTGATGTTTCCACTCTTATACCCTGTCTGCCAGGAGCATGGTTTGTTTTGAAAGATTGGGTCAGCAAAGGAGCAGCTTAAGATCCCCTCTGCTTAAACAAGGGGCCTGAGCATTTTCTAGACAGATCTCAAACCCTGGGTAAATGATCTGTACCAGCAGCGCTGCTCCTTCTGCATAAACACGGGCCGTTGTCAGACATTTTTACAGTCCCGTTCTTGCACTTGTCAAACTTGACACAGTTTGATTAAACTTGTCAACGCCGTTCGTCTCCTCAGCTTCCGACTGGTGGCGAGTGCAATAACCCCGAGATGCACCCGCCGCTGCCAGTCCCTGCCACTCACCTCGGGTCACTCTCATAGTACTGTGCTTTGTTCCTTAGCTGCCATACAGCTAACCTCAGCAGCAGTGGAAATACAGCATTATCATATTATTTATGAGGGCTGGCCTTCTGGGATGCAACTCAAGCAGGAATACCAATTGAGCTCTCCTGCCGTTCTGCTCCCAGGCCTGCCTCCTGGGCTAAGCACTTACACTTCTGCTTCCCGGGTAGGGTGTTATCTTCAAGCTGAGGTTCAGTGGGTGTTATTTATTCCCCATTTAAGCAGCTGCTGTGCATACACTGTACTGTAGGTGCTTTTCTCAGTGCCCTATATTTGTTACCGAGAGGCAAAAGAACTATAAACAGGACTCTTGTGTTTGAGATGGTCTTCTGTCTGATGATTCCTGGTTACTTTCCTTTGATATGAGGATTTGGTTAATAAGCCTGAGCCCCACTGTAGCTCCCTGGAAGCACCATAAGGATATGATCTACAGTCTGTCGTGGCTACAGACAATCTGCCAATCTGTTCACTGGGATGTGAAACACAGAGCCTTTCTCAGTGTTTGGACTGACAGATTAGATTGTTAGCAGAGAGTCATTATTTCCAGAATCGCACTAATCTGCAGTAGCTGTCCGAAACCAAGACTTTTCCTCACCCTCCAGCCGCACAACATTGTTTTGGAATTCAGACTTTGAATGGAAGCAACAAACTGTGATTGAAAGGACGTCAATATCTGAATCACTGCTAACAGCGTGAGTCAGGTAGCTATTAGTCATTAATACCCCCTGGCTTTTTTGTGGGAGGCGGTTGGTGAGCCAGAAGGATATATTTGATGTTTTATGCTTTCGCAACTGATCATCGCACGATATCACAATCCCCTTCTCCAACGCACTTTAAATGCTGAGCCTATTCGAATTCCAACTCTGCTAATTAAAAAACACAGCCTCTGCTTTATCTCGCATGTCAAAACATTAGAAATACACTCTCTTTGAAACATCCTCCATTACGGCCAAATGAGCTGCCTGAAACTTAACAACGACCCGTGGCATAATAATCTGAAAAGTATACCTAGTTTAAAAATATCAAAAGTCATTTTGGCTCGGTATCTTTTCTTTCACCCCCAAAAAGAGCGTCTGAATTAAACTTCACCGAATAAATTTGCTTGGCAACCGCTGCCGGTACTGTATCTCTCAAAAGCGACAGCACTGGCTTGCTTGAGTAAAAGGCTTTGAGTGGGTTGCGTTTCATGACAAAGAAATGGCCAAATGTGAAAAATTTACATGGCTGAATAGTCAAAGAAGCTCTTTTGTTTCACGGCGTTATTCAGAGACAAGAAGAACTTGTACCGAGTTGAGCTGGTGAATAACACCTTTTCTTTTGGTGGTGGTGGTAGTGTGTGCTATAAAGCTCTACCATTTGCCTTTTGTAGCAGTTCCAGAATTCAGTTCTGATTTTACACATCTTTGCCCATCTTAGCCCTCCTGTCCTCCTTTTTTCCACAGCGGTCATAACAAGCACATATCATGTAGGCTGTGTGCATGCCACCTAGGATGGATAAATGTCTTGCAGACACATTGCAGAAATTGCCTCATCCTCCTGTGAGCCTTTTTCTGTCCTCAACCACAATGTACCGAGAAGCAAAATGATGCAGGGTGGGGAGTGGCATCTAAGGGCCCCAGCAGCATGTCTCCTTTCATGCCTCATTCATTCACTTTATCACCTCATTAGACGAATGTGAAGGTGTGGAGGAGAAACCTTGTCACCCTGAGACAGAAAGGCGGAGCCGCACTCCATCTTCTCCTCCCTCGGCTCGGCTCTCCACTCAGCTCAGCTTGCTAGCTGCATGCATGGTGAGCGTTGTTGGAGGTGGAGGGGGGTGCAAGCTGCCATATGAGCACACTTCATCAGGTGACACACAGCACAAATGGTTTTAGCTCTGGAGAGTCATGATTGTGAAGGGAATTAAAAAAGTTTTTATTTTTTTTTAACTGAAATTATAGTTCTAGATCCCCATTAGGAGTCCACAGGCGTGGGGCATCTTATGCTGCACCAATTATAAATGTGCAATTAGGGGTTCCCTAAATAAAAAGGACTCAACTTCATCTGTAATTAGATTTTATTTTCTCATATGTGTCATTTACTTACTGCAATTAGTTTGATGTTAATAAAATGATATTGTGCTTTGCTGTATTTCTTTGGCACATTCTAATTACTAATTTTAATAAACTCATTTAATTGCAGAGTGCAGCGCACTGATGAAGGCTTATTTCTTCTTCTTTTTCTTCTTACTTCTGCTTCTGTTACCGAGAAATGAAATCGCATTAAATCCCCGTGTACATATGTAAAGAAACACACTTTATGTTTACCGTGTGTCTCAACAGATTCTGGTTCCACATCTGTCTTAATACCCCTGCTGCTAAATCACCCAAAGCGTGGAAAAAAATAGGAGTTGTGCAGATCATACGGAGGGAATAAATCACACCTACTCCAGGTCTAGAAGAGAACATCGGTCAGAGCTGCCCTGGATACATAACCCAGATGAAATTATGCATACACACAAAAACACAGGTCGGCCTGTTCTTCACACACACACACCAAAAACAGAAAAAGCTGCAATTTGTCTTTCCTTTTTAAGAACTAAAATAAGACTGTCGTGATCGGATGTGGCATTAATCACATGAATCATTTGTGCTGATTTGGAGAAGGTGAGAGGACAAACCATCATCTTCACTGCATCAGTACAAATGGAGCATTTCGTTAAACGTGTCAGGTGCTGTGTTGAGATTGTTTAGCTCAATGTCCACCATGTAGTGGGTTAGCCATTTTGAAGCGCTGTTCGACTTCTCAGCTGAAAAATTTCATTCACCACATAGTGCACCACGGCGTCAGTGCGCTGTAGGGGGCATGTTCTCCACCTTACATCGATCAGCTTAGACCATCGTGCGTCGTGAGCAAGAGAAGAAGAGTTGTCAGGTATGGAACTAATGTGATTTTCCTACCTGCTGAGTGTCAAGTGAGGATCGTACTATTCAGATGGCTCAGCCGTGCTGTGGCTTGTCTCTTCTACGTGAGTACAAAGATTGTTAAATATTGCCATTAAAATGCCTCCAGGATTCGTGTTTGAAAAGATATTACTGCAGAGATCTGAAGCATTTGAATCTTTTTGACTTTTCTTGAGTAGGTCAATGTTACTCAGATAGGGGTAAGTACAGGTGTTTGAGTATCTTGGAACAGTGCAGGTGGTATTTAGTGTAATTATAGGCTAATTATTACAGTGATCTTTAATAAAAGGAACCGAATACAAATGTGATTGAACAGACATTATCACACTTACTAGGAGAAAGAAGCCAAGTACTAATGAAAACTAAGAAAATGAATCATTTGTTTGTATAATTAGTAACAGCTTTGTAGAGAAAGCAAAGTGAAAAAGAAAACAAGGATCACTGAATCGCGTTAAACTTACGATCAAGACTCAGCGCAGCACAACTACAAAAAATCTGTTTGTTGACCTTATCTTTGGATTTTAAACATCTGTATGTAACATGTCTCGTTTGTTGTTTCGTGATGTTGTTTCCTAAGGGCTCAGTCACACTAGAGTTAAGACAGGACTGCAGCCTCCTGGTGAGCAGGAATAATCAGTGGGTGCTTGCTGATTGCATTTAATTTTTTTGCAGAGTAGTTCAACGACTACTTTAAATTACCATGCAGGAGGCAACCTCTGTGCAGATATTCGTGGTTGTCATGATCCGAGTGAGTGTCTGGTGGTTTGTTCCCGGTTCCACACCCGCATCCTTCCACCTGTCGTAAATCAGTGGCTTTGAGTGGGATGGTTCTTAAGACCAGCTCAACTTGCCATTCTTCACCAGTTTATCAGCTACCTCATGCTGGTAACTAGGCCTCCGTGACTCTAGTTATCCAGGTTTTGCCCTGCACCCGTGTCTCCTTCAAGACTCTGATCCACTTACCTGCAACTCAGTCCTCTGGATGCTGGACACTAAACCCTCCAAGTAAGCCTGCAAACTCAGTCTGTTGAACCTCAGCTACTCACCGCTCTCACCTGCCTGCCCTCCTGCTTGCCGCACCACCACTGGACCTCTGGAAACAAAAGGTTGGAAGAGCAATCTCACTTACTCACCCACACACAGGTGGTAGCCTTTATGTGTGTTGGGTAGTCACTCTTAGACTGGTGAAGGTTTGCATGTACTACTATCTAACTTCAAAATGTCGGCATATTGACAATATGTTGCAATCTCTCTGCGATCAATCTGCACAGGCTGTCTGCACAACATGTCTATAACAAGTCTTTTTAATAGGGGACTCAACTCAGCTGGTTGCCAGCTTGCATTCTGGTTATATACCTATATATACAACCTGCAGTTAAATAACTGTTGTGCAGCAGCTACAGCTTTACTTGTGGAAAATTTCTTTTTCTGATCTATCACGTTTGGGCTCAATTCTGTATGCTAGCAGTTCTAGCATGCTAGCAGGTACAGTACTACAGTACTGTAGTACTGTACCCTCTTTTTTGTCTACTAGAAATGATTTGTGCTGTCTAGCAGTACAAAAAAGGTGCGACATGACTGGCATATGTGACATTGTCCAGTATACTAAAGATCAGACTTAGCTGCACAAGGACACTCTGTGTACACATTTATGTACATTTCTATGCCCATATTGTGGATATTTATGTCAGTTACATGTACTTAACCACAAATAGCAACACTGTGATAAAAGTGGCCTCAACTGTGATGGAGAGTCTCTGTTCCTCATTTAAGAGACAGAGATAATTACAAATAGCAGGTGCATAGTTAAGCAGAGTCCCAAATGTCTCCATAGTTTTTTTACCTAGATCCCCTAGTGAGTCCACTTTGTAGCTAACCCTTTATAGAGGATGAGCTGGTGAGCAGACAAGTAGACGATCCAAGCACAGCCAGGCTCTAACACAGCTAAGAGAGACAGTGATGTAATGTAAGAAGCTTTATCATTATGCTCTGTCTTTTTATTGATTTCCTCTGGCCTCACGTGCTCTTGTATCCCTCTGCTACAAATTGCCTTCATATTATTGGGATACAGCCCCAGCACAGGGCAATTATTTATTAGACCCGTGCTTGGTAAAAATTGCTTTTTGCTGTGAATAAATAATAAGCCGAACCAATAAACGGAACATCCCCTTTGATATTTGAGCTGTAGCTTTTATGAATGTAGGGCTTTATGTGCAAAAAACCCCGAAAAATCTCTAAATGTACTAAGCTTTTTGTGCCGTTGTGTTCTCGAACAGAAAAGAATGACTTAGGACTCAAAATAATAAAAAACAAGGCACGCATATTTCGGAGGTTATCCTGTACACCCTGATTTTATGCTTTAAAAGTCAATTGGAGCTTCAGCGGTCTACCAAAATTACAATTCATTTGAGTGAATGCTTCAGTGGAGACCTTATCAAAATCTGAAATCTCAGCTTGCACTTTGAAGTTTCCTCCTCTCCGTCTGAAAGTTGTGGTTTAAAGCTGCCTGGCCGTGAATACATTTCGGGGAGTTTTGCCGGATGTATTTTAATGTAGGCATCCGTCTATTTGTCGGTGTGTACGTGTGGATTGTAGGTGTTTATTGATGTCACACACAACTTAACCTTATGAACTGCCAAAAAGCAATAGAGATGTTGAAATGTGATGACAGACTGCTTTGAATTCATAAACTGTCAAGGCCCGAGCATGGCTCCTTTAGAAGCAATTACACTGAAGCATAACTTGATCTTGAAGGAAAAATCTTTGAATAATTCATCACGGGAAAGCCATGTTTGGTATCGAAAGGATAAATATCTTCCTTTTTTAACTTTTATATGTTTTCAGTAAGTACAGCATGTTATAAGGAGAGCAGAGGAAAAGACTGACATGTAATGCTGTCCGTTATTCTGGCTGCAGCAGAGTACGGTGTGCAATCACTTGTAGCTTTTCCAAGCATTCTTTTCTTGTTTTGCTTTGTTTTCTTGTCAGTATTTTACCGCTAATTGTTCATTTAGTTAGCTCATCGATTTTACTGATAATCAAATTAAGATTTTTCTCTTGGCCAGAACATTTCTGCCACTCCTTTGTTTCGCTTTAATCATAAAAGAATAAATTCACTCCACTAATGTGGGTAACAAAATTACTGTAGCTAATGGAAATCAAATTATTTATAGTATGCTCCCACACGGCCAGCTTGTAATTTGCGGTCTCTTGGTTTGGAAATAAAAAGGACATTTTCTTTCTTTTTTGTGTGTCTTTGTTAATGAAATCAGATGTTTATGGTATTTAATTAGAAGACACACTGACCGCCGGGCAGCCGGGCGACTGAGGTGACATGAACTTTTATGACACTGAATCCCCGTCTGCTGAAGAAGTGCTCTTCTGCAGCTGAGCCGACCTGTGACCCCTGTGTGAACTGGATGGAGTGAAAGAGGGGGCGTTTTATTAAAGAGAATCAATCATTTAAACTCTCTTTCCTATTGATGGCCTGCGCTGCTCCATATCATAACTGTATTAACTGGTTCATTTTGAGGCGAGCACTAAGCCCAGATGGACTTCTAGATTCTACTTCTTTTCGTACCAAAATGCAGCGTGCAGGAGCTGTAGCCTACATTTATCGACTTAGACCATCATGCATTGCAGCCTGCGCCTGTTGTCAGACGAAGAAGAAGTAGGCGAGCAGTCAGATATGGAGCTAATGTGATTTTCTTGAAAATTCCTGGCGTGCATAATACTCCTCAGATACCTCAACCATGCTATGACTTGCCTCCTCCTCTGCCTGAGCAGCAGGATTTCAGACTTTAATATTAAATTGCCTCTTGGAACCATATTTGAGAGACTTGCTCAGCGTAAACTCTGAATATGTTCATGATACCTTTTTAAGTCAATTATAGAACATTTGCATGGTGGCTAGAACAACTTTGCGGGTCCTTCAGCTTTAAAAACAAACCTGCATGTCCATCTCAGATGTTTTGTTTATTTTTTAATCAGACTCTTTTGTTCAGGTTCAGTAAATTCACTTTAATTGCAGTGAAAAAGCTGTTAGTCACTAAGTCAAGTGCATTACTTTCAAAGGTCTAGCTTAACTCAATTGGTTGAATTTCAGTGTTTTCTGGACCCAAAACCGTTTCAGTACTTGTGTGCTTTTTTTGGACAGGATGTGGGAAACGCTTGCAGAATCACTAAAGATCAGACTGGAAACATTCAGAATGGTGAAAGCAGAAAGGGAAACACTGAACAAACTGATCAGCAAAGGAAAAGCACAGTGCAAGGACACAAAGTGACAGCACACTGTGACAGCACAAACAAAAAGCAGAGGACGTTACACAATAACGTCTGAACTGTGACAGAATAAAAAAAGATAAATATGGAATTCATATTTAAGCAGTATGAGGACTCAAAACACAAATAACTTAGTAAAGAATGCACTGCTGTCATGTTATGTAAGTCAAGCCCAATAGGGGACCTAACCTGTTTGAAAGTCACATGATCTAATTCATGTGTCTGATTGGACATATTGGCTTTCATTGACAAAGAGAAGTGGCAAAAAAAAAGGTTTGAAGTGAAAGCATTTGATTTTCATGCATTACTGAAGCTTTCACTCGATATTGTTTTTCATTTTTGACAGAGGTGGCATGGAGAGGCTTTTACATCTGAACTCTTCAGATACACTCGGTGGACACTTTATTAAGCATCTCTTCCTCGTTCTGGGTTTGGAGCCCTTCTGCCTTCTTCATCACAGAGTCAACAAGGAGGTGGAAACATTCCTCAGATATTTTGGTCTATATTATCATAATAGAATCACATTTGCTGCGTATTTATCAGCTGCACATCTATGATGTGAAATTCCCATTCCAACACAAAAGGTGCTCTTCTGGATCTAGATCTGGTTGCTGCGGAGACCATTTAAGGACAGTGAATCTTTTTGTTCAAGCTGTTCACAGCTGGAGATAACTGAAGCTTTGTGATCATGTGTTATCCTGTTAGATGCAGCAGTCAGAAGATGAGTAAACGGTGGTCATGAGGGGATGGATATGGTCAGCCACAAAGCTCCATGTATCTCCACCACCATTATACCATCACCGCCACTTTAACCATTGACACAGGCTGGATGGCTCCATGCTTTCACGGTGTTTATGCTAAATTCTGGCCCTCTCATCCAAATATTCAGGAAGCAAGGCTCATTGGACCAAGCAACTTTTTTCTTCTATTGTCCATTTTTGACCAGCACCTGCTAACTGTAGCCTCAGTTTCCTGCTCTTAGCTCATGGCAGTGGTAATCCTTGTGTAGTTTCCTGCTGCTGAAACCCATCTGCTTCAAGGTCTGACACGTTGTATTTTCAGAGAGGCTCTTCGTTCTCCTCTGACCTCTGGCATCAAAAAGGCAGCTCACTGGATATTTTTCGTTTTTCAGGCCCTTCTCTGTAAACCGTAGAGCTGTGTTGTGTGGGAAAACCACAGCCGATCAGCAGTTTCTGATTCCACCGACAACCATTATCTCTTAAATCTCCTTTCTTTCCCTTTCTTGACCAAGTCTGCATCCCTAAATGCAAAGTGCTGCTTTGTGATTGGCTGAATATTTGGATTAACAAACATATACATTTATAAAGTATAGTGTGGCATAGTTGTAACCGCACGAGCTTGTGCAGGAGGATACACTTAACCCACAGAGAGTTGTTAATACAGTTTTATATGCACAGATTTAATGTTTCATTATTAAGATATGTAGCATGCACTTTTTCAGAAACAGCAACCGTGTAATGCCCATGGCCTTAAAATGTCCTCCAGGTGCTGTGCTGTTTGTTTATGCGACAGAGATAATTACTAATATACACACATAATTATGTATAACCTTGTAGTGTCCACAATGTACCAACCGTAGCCCCTACAATGACTCTTCTATGAAGACAACAGAATGCAGTGGGTAAGCAAGCGCAGGGACAAATGGACACGTTGACTGCAGCTCTAGTTCCAGCTGATGGACATGAAACATTCTAACTTTATCATTTGTTCTTATTAAAACAAGCAACAGCAGCAGATACAAGTTTGTGTCTCGAATGATTATTTCAAACCTCTCAGAACAGTCTGATTGTCCTGCACTATTTCAGCCAGGACCTGAAAGAGTTCAAAAACATCTATTTAAACTGCAAATAATGTTATATGATAGCGAAAGGTTACCAATTAAACACTGAACAGGTTCAATTAAAGATATAATTGCCTAAGGCTACAAAAAAAGGCTGGAACGTGAGGGGGGGCTTCAAACGGTATCAAGACGCGGCTCGAGCGTTTAGATAAGGAGGCTCTTCATTTCAGCAGTGCAGACTGCAAAACTGTAAGTCTGAGTTTAGGAAGAAATTGGGGCTTCAGTGTACAGCCTGTGAGCCTCATGCAAACAAAGCACCATTGTACTCTGTAAAGATTTGACACACAGGCTTAAGGATAGCTCTTATGAAGATAGCTTAATTTAAGTATGCTGTAAATAAGCTACATATATATAGTTATAAAGAGCTGATGGGAGAGCTGCATTTCAAATGAAACAAAAAGGCATAGCAATGCTTAGAAATGCACAGACATGACTCTGGAAAATATCTGTTTAAGGGATATGAGTGAAATGGCAAAATGTGTGCCTACACTGTGAAAGCTGTGCATATGAATACTGATGGCTTCTAAGGCTCAGTGTGATTATGTAATTAGTATGGCATTCACAAAATATCATAATCATTACCACCTGGTATCTCTTTATAACAGCAAATTAGGAAATGATTCTGACTTTGGTCGTTCGGTAGATGATTTAGTCCCAAACAAGAAAAAGCACCTTTAATCTTCACAGGGGTCACCCAGAAAGAAGTGCTTCTAGGCCTTTCCCTCCTAGCTGGCCTTGACTGTTTCACATGCTGTTTCCATCCATCCACCCATCCATCCACTTATCCTTGTCAGGGTCATGGGGGCAGCAAACTAAGCAGAGATTCCCAGAACTCCCATTCCTCAGGGACACCAAGGCATTTGCAAGCCAGCTGAGATATGTAATCTCTGCAACCATAACAGGTAGGATGCTGTGCTTTCCAGGTTACAAGTGCTGGCCCATTTTTTCACTCTCTTCTGTTCCACCTGGCCTCAAACATCCATGATTTTTGTGGCTTTGCTAGTTTATGTTTATTAAATTATCATTTATTTATGTAAAGCTCTTCCGTGAACTCGCTCTTTGCCAGTTTGTGACCATCCTTTTTCATCAGTGCCTCTTGATATTGAGAGATAGCAGTCCTGTTTGAATGGAGAGAGTCAAAGTCAGCATTAGGATGCAGAAAGTGTTGGTAGTGCTATAAGTCACACACCAGGAGGTCCAGAGATCCTCATCAAATGTCCGGATGAGTCGGGGTAGGAGTGAGGCTGTGTGACTGCTGCCGTAACCCAGCAGTAGTTACATCAGGGGACATGTGAGCACCACTCTGACACAAGCAACCTGGTTTTCATTGTAACCTTTCAGCGTGTAGGATTGTTGTGCATGTGTGAACAGTACTGTGCAAAAGTACTGAGTCGCCCTTTTATTTCTCTATATTTTGCTTCCAAAGACACGAGCTTTCTTGTCATTTTTAAAGTGAAATCATTTTTTATTTATTTGTAAATAAAGAACCCTTGAATTATTTGCCTTTTTACACTCAAATGATTAATATTCCTCAATCAGTGTTGTGTCTGCACATAAAAGACGACTTAGCAAAGAACCAATTTTCAATTGGATCTTTAGGCACTTTGTTATCAGCAGCCTGTTGCAAAAACACATCATTTGTTCCATTTTCTTTACTTGAAGCTACAAAAAACACCAAAGATAAAACAGTTTTAGAGGAATAAAAGAGCCTTTTTGCGCTAACACGGTGATTCCCAAAGGCCTATTAGCTGAAAATTTGAAATATCTATGAAGTGTGTTCTTAAAACGGTTGAGCAAACTGGATAATTGTAGGACAAAAGAACAAGTCTCAGGCCTTAAAAAACTATCTACAGCAGATGACCAGTTCCTGAAAGTCCTTCAGAAATAGGCAGAAAAACAATAAAAGAAAATCCGGCAAAGACCTGACACAGGACCTGAGAGATGCGTGTGGCCCTTTGGTTGATCCATCTACTGTTCACCAAAACCTCATCAGAAGAAGGCGTCGTTCCTGTGCATGTACATGCACAAAAAATTCCGCGAAACAGCAAGGCCACGAAAAGTGAACCGTGTCACAGCGAGGGACCAATGTAGTCCTAAAAGCTACTTAATGAAATTGAAGAACAATGGCGGTCATGCCAAATACTGACTTTCAAGCTTGTGAGAACTCCATGTTTGCATACATTTTAATAAATCCCTCTCTTCGTTCCCGTTTTTCCTGCAAAATATAAAGAAATGAGGCGTAACTCAAGACTTTTGCACAGTACTCTATTTTAAACCAAACAATGCTAACCATGAAGCCTATCCATGAGGAACACCTGGAAAACATCCAGCAGACAAGGGAGAGGACACAAAAGCCACAGAGAAACGCCACAGCTGACAGGAGCACAGGACCCAGAACGTTACTGGTACCACAGTGCGGTAACAGTGCAGTAACAGTGCCAAGTAGCGTACCACTGTGCCACCGATAGAAACGTAAACAGCAAAAGGAAGCTGAACTAAACAGCGAGTGACAGTCGTGCCATTTGTTAGGTAGACTGTAATAATATTCATAATAAAAAATGCTCCTGTATCGCTTCAATTACGCTTCAATTTGTCTTGATATAAGAAATGCATACATAATTACCCCAGTGACCTTATTTCCTAACCATGCAATCTAGAAACTGCTTTTTTAACCAAATTATAGAGCTAAAATGAGGGTAATTAGCAAGTTAACTACAGTTATTTGAGCTACAGAAATTGATAGTCATCACTTAGAAATAAGGAGCTTGCTTTTGTCTGTCCTTGTGTGAAATCAAACATGTATTGTTTCAGAAATTATTGCAAATTTTGAGTGTTACCCACCGTCATAATTGTAATCTGCATGCGAGGCAGGAAGGCTTGACAGGTGTAGCAGCAGTAACTCAGTAAAAATAGGAAGCTTTCCCCTCTGTGTCAATGCCACGTCACACCCACTGAGCTGCAGCGCCAAGTGTCAACATCTAGCGCATCTATGATTCACTTTATAATGTAAAAAACAGCTTAAAGGTGGCGAGAGCTTTGATATATATATGATGTAAAAGAAACGTACTGAAGTTTGTTTCATCAGGAGCATTCATTTCACTCAACAAACTCATTAAGTCTTCACATCCTCTCTTCTAAACCTCGATGCTCGTTTAAGGAGCCATGTATCTCCCAAACACACATTCTTCATGGATTAAGCGTCTACTATCATCATGAATAACAGATCTAATCTGGTGTTAAGTCTCACACAAAAGCAGATTGAACCATTAGTTAACCTCATTCTTGGGTTTTTCACCAGTTTGGGGCTTTTTCTAGCGTACTGGCACAATTTCACCTCACAGTCAAATGTCCATGTTTTCACACAGGTTGCTTCACAAATCCGTGTACACAGCAATGTTATTTCTTCTTGAGTGGCGAGCCACACAGAGCAGGGACCTCCCTCAGGAGACAGAGAGCATTTCATTTCACACTGACACGTTCACCTCTATCCTCACCATCCCGCAGAGGGCTGCTGGGGTTGTCAACCGTGGGGAAATGAAAGAGGAACTCAAAATGTTGCCAGAACGAGAAAACTACATTTGTGACCACAAAGCAAAGCTGGTAACAAAATCGCTGGGATCTCTCCAATTGGGAAAGTTATTCGTGTTGTTGTATTTCAATGTCCCCGTTCTATCTTTCATGCGGTTTTGCTTCAAAATAGCCCGAGGAATTATATCACCCTCAAGTAAAGGGTAAACACAGAGGGCATAAAAAGACAAGTCTCGCTATATAGGAGGAATAAAACTGTAATGGCTTGTTTCTTTGCCTCCGTATTTAGACTGAAGGGGTGAACAATATACTGTAGCTTTGTTTGTCTTTGGTCAAGTCAGGGTCAGCCTTCCAATAAAGCTCGCACGGGGGCTGGTAGCACTCAAATAAATTGGATTTTATATGCTTGCCATGAATATAAGGCTCATCCAATCTGGAGGCCGCTCTGCACTTTTTAGAGCATTCATGATACCCTCAGGCTTTTCATCTCCAGCAACGCTTTGGCATATCACTTCTCATTATTTCTTGCTGAATCTTCCAATCGAGCCAATTTGAGGTAAAACACGACACATCTGTTGTTCTCCTGCGGTTGAATTTGAAAGGTACAATGGATATGGAAAGAAAGCGATAGGCGTTGTTTTCCATTTATTCACGTCAGTTGCTCTTTTCTCGTTCCCCCGAGTATTTATTAATCTGTTAACGAGCAGGGAGCTGATAGACGTTTTAGGCATAGGAAGTGATAGCTTTCTTTTAAAAATCCAATTATAGATTTCTTTTACTCTATTAAATCAAGTCTGTTTGCAGGAGATGTTTATATCCCCAACGTGTGCTGTGTTTATGTTGCCATTTCATTAACATTTTGTCTTATATTTGTAATAAAGCAAAGGATAAAGCCACACAGGCAACAACAACCATTTTCACTCCTTGTTGTCAGTAAAGCAGCACGTGTGTGATTGTTTCTTTCAAAGATGGCAAAAGTCCAGAGAATGATTTGTGTAGGCATAATAATAGACTCAAGTCAAAAAAAGTTTCCTTTACTTTGGGAAATTTTAAGTATATATTAGGTGCAATTTAGCTACTGAGGCATTAGAGATGTACATCAAAGAAATGGTTCTCCCTCCAACGAGCTACTCTCTCACCAGTTGGACACAGGCAGCTTAGACCACCTTACAATCAATACAAAGGCTCTATAAACAGGCTCTGAAAACATTACATAAAAGGAGCAGAGCACCTTCTAGAGGTGATTATGAAACACCTCTCAGGAAAAGAGTTTGTGGGTAGTCTGGCTTTTCTTATTGAGAAAAACACACAGACAGTATAATACATGGACGCAGCTATTGTGACATCACACACTGCTCTCTGAAGACTCAATGTGAGCATTTGCCAGCTCAGTTGCAAAAAACAGATGTGAGGAGGAATAGTAGGTGTGGCCCAATGCTAATGACTTTGATTGACAGCTCATTATCAGTTTCATGCTACAGATAGTTGTCCATTTTAAAACATGGTTGGACCAAGATTTATAAAACAGACTTTTTCTTCAATATGACCCAAAATGAGTGACTGAGACAGTAAACACATCAGGAAAGACTTCTTTAGGACCTCGTGTATGTTGGTGGCCGCAGCTATCGCCATCTAGTGGTCTTCAGAAATAATACAGGTTTAAGTGAAGCTACAGCGAGGCCTGGGCCAGTTGTTGCTGGTACTGCTGTTGATGTTGCAGCTGTTGATGTGACACATTTTGATACATCTATTTCTAGTTTATTTTTCTATTTTGCTCTTAGCTGTTCAGCTCCACCGTTTCACTTTAGTTTGTCCATCTTTAACAAACAGCTCTTCCAAACTAAAGTCTGGAGAGGGGCCAGTCATGTTAGAGGAAATCTGGTGTCAGTAGTAAAAATGAACAAATGAACAGTAGTCAGTGCTCGTAGGGCCAGTGTGCAACAACCCTTCAAACCCACCTGTAGGCTGTAAAGTTATAATTATAAAAACATTTCATTGGCCCTTCAGCCCACAAGTGGCTCTGCCCACAGAGCTAATTCCCAGTATGCCAGATTACCAGTCCAGCCCTGGCTACATTGCTATTTCGTAGTGTCTATGGTAGTACATACCTGGATTTCTATAACCACAAAACTAAGCAACATAACATCTCTTTCTCCCAACTGATAAAACAGAGATTACTGGATAATCAAATATGTTGTCATAACGAGAAATACTTTGAATAAGTCTTTGTTTATGCTAACTATCTATGTTTTACTAATTGTGTTAATGTAGGTCTGAGTTTTGGTATGCTTCATGAGTGATATGTTATGTGGTTATGTCTTTCTGGTCATTCACATGCTTGGATGCATTTGCATTGTTCTTTTTTCTTCACTGGTCTTTCTTTATTGCCGGGACCTGCAATAAAATTGAAAATGATCCTACGTGGCTAAATCTAAAATAACATAAACATATATAGACACGAGTACACACGTTCTTCAGTTAAGTAGCAGTACAGTTAAAAACAGTCCATTAAAAGCACACAGCATGAGAACGCATTAAAACACAAACAGTATAAAAATAAAAAACAAAATAGTTCTAACACTGACCATGAACACCACAGCTGCTCCACAACAGTCCAACACAGTGTATTACATAGTGCATCACATCAGCTTGTGTCTTTTATTAAACCACCTGGTATTTGTTATACAACCTTTGAATAACAGTTAACATTATTCAGTTTGTTTTACAAGACTTTCTTAGTATGCAGGGTGCCGCTTTAGCTCAGTGATCGAGCAGGCGACCATATGCCTCATGGCCAGAAGGCAGCAGCCTAGATTCAAGTCCAACCCAAAGCCCTTTGTTGCATATCTTCCCCCCTCTCTCTCCACTATCCACTGAAGGCAAAAAGTAATTAAAAAAAAGACTTTCACAATATGAAAAAAACATAATTCAGCAACGCATCGTTTAGCCTGTTAAGAAAAAAACCTCTCTTCGGTCTTTCATGTCTTACATTTACTTACTTAAGCATGTCTTACATGTCTTTCTCCATCTCTGAGTGACATCATCTGTCATTGGTCTGTCTCTCTTGGAAATAGAGCAGCTGTACATTTAACCAGCAAACACACTGATAGACAAGCTGCACACAAACAGTTTGTGTTTGCTAATATTTCTCAGTCCGACACAACGGCATTTCAAATTATCTGTCACATAAAAAATGTTACTGCCTTATGCTCGCTCCTTTTCTGTAGCACTAGCTAGATGCTGAAATACCACAACTGCAACTTACAAACATCTGCACCAAAAATGCAGATGCAGATGTTCCCAGTTCAACCGGCAGCGCCACAAACGATATCTCATTATGTGCAATAAGCAACAACAAATATCTGCAGGATTGTCTTGTATGTGATATTGTTCCCTCATTTATGAGTTGATGTCTGAAAAAAATTACAATCAAAGGCATTAAACCTGATGAAGCAAGCCCGTTTTGAGAATGGAAATAATAGAAAATAGTGATGCTTGTCTTAAAATGTAGGAAGTAAAATTATTAAAACAAAGTACAGTAACAAAGTATCTGTACTTTGAACATATAGATGTATATAACTGAGGTCCTTTGCTTGCTTTGGTATAATAAACAGTTGTTCGTATGCGCACAGGTTTATGAATACTAGAAACAAATGCTTATTTTAGAAGCAGACGGATAAACTCCTATTTTCCCACACTGATAAAATACAAAATACCTCTAATGATGTACACAAAGACAATAATGAGCAGCCGGTCTGATGTTCTTTTTGGTATGCATAGGGCAATGCAGGTAGTTAGAGCGGAGGCTCTGGAGGTGTGGTAGGTAATCTATTTCTCTCTGCCAGAAGGTCAGACAGATTAAACCCTCCTATGAAGATCCCAGTTTTCCATGACAGCTGTCTGCAGGGGAGCTCTAAAACAGAACTCTCAATGAGATGTAAAATTAACTTCAAGTCATCTGGTGTGAAGGTCGTGCCTTTGTACCAAAAAGAACAGCCGCTCGATGTTCTCTCTCCGTAACCAATGCATTTTTCAGGCTCACATTTCAACAGTAGAGACTGAAGTGTTATGGAACAGTTCTACGTGCACCTTTTATGATGAAGTGTACATTTGTCAAACCCCCCTAGGAATTAGATCCAGCTTCTGCAAAATTGATAGTTCCAAACATCATTTTTAACCAATCTAAAATGACATCTCCTTCAAAAATAGGAATTTCAGTAGCATACATGCTACTTTACTGCATTCAGCCTGAGCTCTCTCTGCAAGCGTTATCTCTTAATGTCTGCTTTTGCATGAGGGGGAAAAAGAAATCACCATTTGGTAACAGTGTTTCCTTCATTTCACACCCGTACTCAAACCTAGACACATTTATTATTATATTTTTTACTGGAATAAGTAAGGGTGAGACTACCTTCAAATGATGTTGATGGTAACGATATCATTTTTGTTCTGATGGATGGTAAACCATCGATAAGGTCCTCTTCATTGGAATGACCACATTCAATTCAACCATTTCAGCCTCATTTGCTCAGTGATTCCACCTTAAATTAGATAACCCCTATTAAAAAAGTGGGCTCAATATTAACTGATTATCTTTGATGACCTTTATTATCTTTTAGAATACCTTAAAAGGTCACATCAATCCAGGCATTAAGATTAAATCCCAACAAATTAAATTTGTTGCTGACATTTAAGCTTTTTTATTGAACAAGATGTTGTTTACAACACATTAATTGACTGTGATTTGTTCAGGCACTTTTCACAGTAAATTTGAATTATTTGACGACACCTTTAATTATTTATTTAGAAAGGAAATCTTCCGAATGTGTTCAAAACTGTTTTTTTCCACTGTCACTGAGGGAAGAAGACAAACAAAGTAGGAATATGAAAAAGCCCATTTATTATTTCACATTAATTTGATACTTTAACTACCACTTTCACCAGTAAGATGATTACAGTCAGGTAGAAGAGATAATAGCGGCATATTTAACAGATGACATTCCCGCTTCACTTGAGGCAGTTATTCTCCACCAATCTGTCTAGGAGTTTGGGAGAAGATGAAAAATTAATGCAAAACTGTCCAAGTAGTACCGAAGTTTCACCTGCTCTTACTGTAAGTAATAAACAAAGAAAACTATTTCGATTAGACTGGAAAATGGATCACCACTTTTTCCCCCCATAAAAGAATCAACTGCTGTTAGCGCAGCTATGTGCAATATTAACACTGCCTCGAGGCTCAACATGCTCGAGTGAAAGGCTTCGGCTGGAGCCCACAGGATCCAGGAAGGTGAGTGAGATGTCATGCTGCTGCGATGTTTGCAGTCAGTGGTGCATATGTCTGAGAAAAGGGTGTAAAAATGTAGGACGCACATTAAAAACTAATGAAATGACTGTCAAGTCTGCTCCAGCCTACAACCTTTGCCACAGGTCACTCTTGCACCTTTTCTCTTTTATTTCACATCAGTCAAGGAGGAAAATGCATTTTAATAGCACTTGTTTGGTGCCTGCACCCAGACTGCTGTCATACAGAGCGTCTCACCCTGGCAACTTTGGAAATTTAGCTTTCTAAGACATAATAAGCAGCAGAAGTGGGGGGTTTTTTCTTCTGCCTGTCCCGTTTGGATCTTTAGCCGTCAGAATTGTTGTCTGAAGGCCAAGAAAGATGCCAAGTGGATTTACTTTACCAAGTGGATCATCATGGCCTTGCCATATTGGTCCATTTGATTGACCTTTATTATGTATTTATTTTATTTTATTTTCGGTTGTTACAGACGGGACAGACATGACTGGGGGATAGGACAGGGAGAAAGAATGAAAGAGAGAGAGGGAGAGAAAGAAAAATAGAGGGGAGAAGAGACGGTGAGAAAGGGGGAAGAAAGAAAAGAAAAACAAACAAAACAGCTGGATCATCTGTATGGAGATAAGAAAAAACAGAAGAGAAAACAAACAAGAAAGAGCAACATAATAAATACAACACCATCACAATAAACTAGCTAACAGTAGATAATAGTAGATAGTAAATATTACATATTATTGTGCAGTACGCAAGATCAACAGCACACAATGTGCTTTGAGGTAGCAGCCAAGAAAGGTGTAGTTTGTGTCTGTGTACACCTGTGTGCATCAGCACGCTTGTATTCAAAAGGTTTCTCCATGTAATGATCTGCTAGGGAGTGTGGGGAGCCATAGCCCCGATAGCCCCGTCCCCCAGGGCATGAAGCAGGTATGGAGGAGATCCAGGCCCCAGACATCCAGAGGCCGCAGAGTAAGGACCCAAGGAGGACCACCAGGGGGTACATATGTCTGAGAAAAGGGTGTAAAAATGTAGGACGCACATTAAAAACTAATGAAATGACTGTCAAGTCTGCTCCAGCCTACAACCTTTGCCACAGGTCACTCTTGCACCTTTTCTCTTTTATTTCACATCAGTCAAGGAGGAAAATGCATTTTAATAGCACTTGTTTGGTGCCTGCACCCAGACTGCTGTCAGACAGAGCGTCTCACCCTGGCAACTTTGGAAATTTAGCTTTCTAAGACATAATAAGCAGCAGAAGCGGTTTTAATGCCGCGACTAAACTTTGGTAGGAACACTTAAATGTAAAAATGAAATGAAGGGAAGTCAAAAATACAGTCCGGTGCGAGATTCAGTCCGCCCACGTGACCACTACTACCTCAAGCTCCTAACACACAGTGTTGGAATACGATATGTGGTTGTTTCAGAGTCATGAATCAGTTAAGTTTCATGGCTATTTTAAACACCAACACTAGTGTTGTGAATGCGGCTTTTGCTCAGATATCACAGTGCAGGAACACTGCGGTATCTGGCTTTGCCTGGTGGTAAGTGTCCTTTCTTAGTCCTGGGGTGAAACTTCATTCACTTTGAGGAGCTTTTCAAAGCAGCTTGATAGATGACTAAAGAGATTCTTTTTTTTCCAGAAGGAAATAAAACAAGTTTTCTACCTTGAAGCCCGCCAACAGTCGTTTTATGTAATTTATGATTTTGAATCGACTTTGAATCAGCAACTGAGGATTTATGGCAAACACATATACAAGTCTGTGACAGAGCTGCGGCCTCCAAGCGAGAGGTTTAACTATACATATATATCACAAAATATATAATGTATGTCTGAGACCCAAGAGCCAAAAACAGAAGAGATATATATCCTATTGCTTTAGTGTCACTTGCCATTTTGGTTTGATAACAAAGAGTTATCACAATGGAGCTATGGTAAATCGCACTTGATATCCATTTAAGCCCCTGAAAATCTGCTGCCAGTACAGGTCAATCCATGCAAAGTATTCAACCCAAGAAGTATTGCGAGAGATTTTATGAGGACACGAGCCTAAGAAGGATTCTTCGAAGAAACGGCGGTTCAAAGGGCTTAATCTTGGCAAAGACACTAAACATTTACCCAGAGTAAAAAAAGAGAAAAAAGAAGAAGGTTTCTGGTGCATGCAGAGCGGGCCTTTGCCATGTTAGCTTACGCAATCAAAGAAAGCTCACAGGTGCAGCTGCTTTGCCTGTGGCTGCTGTTTGAGAAGAACATAGAAGAAGAGAAACCAAAGGAGCAGCGAGGCAGCGTTACACCTTCTTTCCCACACTCTGAGGCTCTTAGATGACTTACAACGCTGTGCGAAACGAGAACAATGTTCATTTTAAAATAAATTCAGCGAGACAGAATGCGCTCAGACGATAGAAATGTAGCCACCAAACTAGTGAAAGCAGCAAATTACACACAGGGGAAAAAAGATAAATGGAAAAATATTTGTTTATTTTGAATATAAGGAATATTTACCACTGATGTCCAACCACTTGATATTTCACCAGCAATTTTTATAAACAGAGAATCAAAATAGTTTGAAGCGATGCACACACACACACACCAGAACACACATCGCTCCATTTTACAGCTAATGTCAGTCTGTCAGTCTCTTTGGGACCTTTGTTTTGGTCTTCAGAAACTGCTGTCAACTCTTTGTGTTGTCAGTTCGAGGAGCACTTCCTAAGGGGCCAACATGAAGTAACTGTAGCAACATGTGTGTTTCACATTCAGTCATTGCTCTCATGAATCCTTGAAAACCTTAACAATAACCATAGAGACCTTTGGCAAAGTTTCGAGATATTTGTGAATTTTACAGTTGGATATGAGACATTTCTTGTTTATCTAAGACCAACAAAATCACAAGTATAGCCACAAGTTGTTTGTATTATTTTCTTGGATGCGGGGTGCTTATGATCAGTAAATTACCAGTTTAGTGTTTTTAAGGTTTTGTGTGGCATCATCCACTGCTGGTTCCCAGAGTCTCATTATTATGTAGCCTAAAGCTACTGAATACACCACGGACCACTCTGCATCCTGCCAACTGGGCACACAACAGTTCCAGACAGCTGATCCACGTTTAAGAGATGAGAATTAACAAGAAACTACAATTTTTCCCGTAAAGATGTCAGTAATGCTTTAAAGAGAATCCCATCTTCAACATGTTTTGTGACAGGGCGAACTTTTCACTTTTTCCCTCTTTTAATTTCACTTGTCTGGCTGTGCTGCACATCGTGGGGAAAGTTCAGCGTAAAAGCCACTCATGGGACAAACAGATCAGTTTCTTGCTATATTTAATGACTCAGAAGAGCTTTTTGAAACATGTATGAAATGTGGTCGATGCTGTCTGGAAGTACAAATCAGCTATGACTCATGAGTGCTGTAGGTTTTGTCCCTCATGGCCAGTGTAGGAAGAACAAAGAAAGGAAAGGCTCAAAATAAATCACTGCTTGAGGGCTACATACATCAAACTCCATAGTTCATTCAAAATGTGTTTTGTCCACTATATCTATGTTAGAAATGTGCATTTGGACTTTGACAGTAAGGCGCAGTTTGAGAAATGTAATACATTACTCTCTGCTCAAACAAGTGGCAGTTGTTGAACTATACCATAATGGAATTTCTTATGTGAAACACTAAGGGCAACGGCAAAAGCACTGTGGCTTCCTGGTTTTGTGTATCCTAGAAAGTCAGCCTTTTATGTTGAAGGCTGGATGTCATAGCTGATATAGTGTTTTTGTCAGACTCTCCAAGTGGACATTCAGCCTACTTTTCTTCACCACGCCAGGATTTTTAATATCAACTTTTACAGAGCTGAAACTCCACCATACTGTCAAGAGATCTTCAAACCAACGTAGCGTTGAAGGTAAACACACTTTACATGTACAGTGGGGTAATAAATATTTGATCCCCTGCTGAATTTGTTTCTTTGCTGACTTACAAAGAGATTCACTTTAATGAAGAGAGAATAGCAACCACAACTGCAGGAAAAAACACACATAAATGTTATCAATTCATTTGGATGTCACTGAGTCAAAAGAGTAGTTGAACCCATAGTGAAAACACGAGTTAGTACTTGATGGAGAAACTGGAGAAAGTCAGTTGCAGTGGTGAGATGTTTCTTGCAGTTGGTCACCAGCTTTCCACACATCTCAGGGGGGATTTTGGCCCACCCCTCTTTACAGAAACTCTCTAAATCCTTTAGGGTTCTTGATTGCTGCTTGGTAACTTGAAGCTTTAGCTCCCTCTACTGAGGTCTGGAGACTGGCTAGAACCCCGAATGACCCTACTGCGCTTCTCCTTGGTTGCCATTGTGGAAGACTCATCCAAACTCATCTTCAGCGTTCTGGCTTGAGGAAGGAGATTCTCATCCAAGATTTTACAGTCCACAGCTCCATAAATTGGTCCCTCAATGCGGTGAAGTCACCTTGAGCATAATGTTTCCACCTCTATACTTCACAGTGGGGATGTGTTCTTTGGGTTGTACTCAATATTTTACTTCCTCCAAACACGGGAGCGGGTCGAGTAGCCAAAAAACTTGATTTGGTTTTCATCTGGCGACAGCACTTTCTCCCAAGCCGTCTCTGAATTATTAAGAACTGTACTTGAACAATTAGGATGGGTCTGCTGACTGTCGATTCTACCCGTGTAGCTTTGAGTGGATCGACCATCTTTTTCACGATCATCCTAACCCCATGAGATCTCGAATGGAGCTCCAGACAGAGGTCGACTGGTGGCCATTTAGCATTTTATCAAACCAGCAGTTGTCACCTTCTCACCAAGCTTGTTGCTCCGGACTTGTGCAGGTCCCTGACATCTTTCAACAGCTCTTTGGTCTGATGGTGGAAGTGTAATGGAAGAACCGGAATCTGTGGACAGATGTGGTTCGTACACATGAGTTTGATTGATTGTTTATAATCTACAACAAATCTGTGGGACACAGAACTGTGGCCAGGTTATAGGGCTCAAAAACTTATTTCACTCAATGATGTGCAAATCAATTTATAACCTGTATGTAGTGTGTGTGATTTTTTCAGGATTTTTGGTTGATGCTCTGTCTGTTTTAGTTTTCTTTAAAATTAAAGTGTTGAAAGTAGAATTTCTTGTCTCAATTTGGGCATTAAAATACCCCCCCCCCCAACGTTATTACAATAATGTATTTATTTATTTGCCCTCTTTACACCACCACAGTGGGTTTAATGGAAACACAAATTTTTATTGATTAGATATATTATAATAATTTGTGAGAAAACATCTAAAAGAGCCGTTCCAGTTCTGGAAAAGAATAAGGGGAACTTTGGGCAGGTGAACTCAAGATTAACTTGTATCAGAATGAAAGGAGGAGAGAAGTGTGAAGAAAGAAAGGAACAGCTCATGTCCTGAAGCATACTGCATCATCAGTCAAACACAGTGGAAGCAATGTTATGGAATGGGAATGTAAGGCTGCCAGTGGAACTGGGTCTCTAGTGTTTATTGATGATGTGACTGCTGATAGAAGCAGCAGCACGAATGCTGAAGTGTACAGGGCTATACTCTCTGCTCAGATTCAGCCAGTGTTGCAGACCTGATTGGATGGCGCTTCACAGTAGAAATGGATAATGACCCAAAGTGTGCTGGAAAACTTCTGCAAAAGAGTTTCTTGAGGAAAAGAAATGGGATTTTCTTTGATGGCTAAGCCAGTCTGAAGAAAGTTAAACATATCCAGTGCTTTTCTGTTATTTAGATTCTCTTTCTCTAGTCAGAGTAAACATTCACAGAAAGCTGGTTATCAAATTGTTACGTTTACCTAGAGTATACAAATGTGGCTATGAGAACATAGAAGCATCGGACCAATCTAAAACATGGATAGGTGTACTGGCAGCGGCGCAGCTGATTTCACAAATGAGGATAAAACTTTGCTATGGGAAAAATATAAAGAGATTAAACACATAATGCAGGCTGAAAGAAAGACAGCAGCTGCAGACAAATCAGTGTGTGAGTGAGAGGAAAAGCACTGTACAGTAGCATAATATTAAAAGTGCTGTATGAATGTCAGTGTGCTTTCAACATTGTAGTGAGGAAGACAGGAAAATAGCTACTACATCAATAAAGTTGAACCTGTTTGAAGGTTAGGAAGGAAAGCTAGCAAATATTCTGTGTTAGTTTAACAGACTTCTCGATATCACAACTCAATCGTTAAAACACAGGAGAATCTGATGGATTAAAATTGGTATTGATTTGCTACTGTAGTAACAATAATTATTACTGTTTCAACTACAGCCCAGCTGGTGTTTAATGGTGCAAATAAAGGATAAATATATAAACAAAATTCCAATATAGGCTTAGTGTACATGCAAGTTTGATATAAGGCTCACGAGCACAAATAGCTGTCCTCTATTAGGATCATTTATTAACGGTTACAGGACAAATAAAACTGTTGTAGAATGTGGAGCAGGGAAATTATTTTACTGCTATTGTTAAATAATCATCATCATTACCATTGCATTAATAATATAATTTACAGTATTGATATTGCATTCAGAGGTTTAAACAGTGTGTGTCTTTCAGAAAGACTAAGTTGCAGGCAGGAGTTGACAGGAAGTTGCAGAGAGTTTGCAGAAGTGAAAGCAGAGTCTAAGTTATTCTGAGGAGCAGGTTAGACGAGGCTATTTGAATTACTAGGTTATTCAAATTGTCTGTTATACTTTTATATTCTTTTATTAAGCTTTTAGTAGAAGTTCTTGATTAAAACATTTATTCAACATAGTACATGTAGTTTCAGTTAGGTTATTACACATAAGGATGAGCCTCTGGTCTGGTAAAAGGTCAGAAGTGCAACGGGTGAATTGAGAGAGCATTTGAGGACGACACACACACACACACACCTAGAGAGAATCATTTATAGGTGGAAGTTTAACCATGTTTTGCTTGGGGTTGCAAAAAGAGCAGTTTGTCGCAGAACTGCTGCTGAGGTGTCAAGATGACAAGCGAGCATCCGGCAGTGACAGGAAGTACCGGCCATGAAGACGAAGACAACGTTCTTTTAAACTGTGTTAAAAGTCATTGTGGTTTTGATTTGACGTATGTATATATTCTGTCTGTGACGTATGAAGGGGCGTCATTAATTCAAACCCTGATGCCATAAAAATCTGTGTATGCTTTGATTAAGTCGAAGATTAATTCCTGTCTGCGTACAGACTGGTCTTCCCACGCCTGTATTCATTAAAATCAGTTGTTTGACCAAAATCTTCTGGACCAATGGTTGTTTGTACTCTCCTTCCTCAATTATGTGAACCTTAACAAGAATTATTTGCATGAAGAGCCAAGAAGTAAAGAAATAAAGTTGAATCTAAAAATCTGATGATCTTCAGGGAAACACAAAGACTTTTGATGCTATTGGAAAACTTTAGAGGTTCCTACCGTCTGTGCACAGAGGTCTTGCTAGAACGATGATGCAATTTTGGGGATAACTCCCTGATCAGTAGGCACTGATTTTGTACCTTTTGATGTCTCAAGAACACAACCTGCTTGACAGCAGGTTAGGTCTACAGCGTAAATTACCAAGGCACCCAGTATGAGGTGATCTGCCTTTGTAGTACAAAAACCCAGGAGTAACCCTGAAGTTACAGGGATAAACCCACACCCAGCTTACAATTACAGGCTTTTCACAATGTTAGATTTGTATTGTTGGAGTGTCATTTATGCCTAGAAATATTTATTTATATATGCTTAGAAGTATATAACCATTTGTAGATTGAAAGAATGTCTCATCCTAGGAGGTCTGTAACAACTTTTATTTATGCTACAAACCTATCAAGCAGGTTTTCACTTAGTAAAGACAAAATTAAAGGTCGAGAGGCTCCCAAACACAAAGCAACCCAAGGTGGATGCAGTGAAGGCCTGGCAGAGCATCTCAGGGGAGGAAACTTCAGGCAAAGTTTTACAATTACTGCTGAGGCTCTCAGGACTGTGTACTGTATACAAATGACTGTGATTCGTAAGTAAAGTGATACTTTTGTTAAACTCCTTGAATTAAAGCTGAAAGTCTGCATTCCACTCTCCTCATTTGATTTCAAATATGCAGTGTTGGTGTACAGAAGCAAAATTACAACAAAATGTTTAGATGTCCAAAAATCTAAGAGCAAACTTACAGTGGTATGAATGCCCCAACGTGAAGAGTATAGACATTGACTAGCTCATATTTAACAGCAGTAAAGAGACTAAATTTAGATATTAATAACTTCACAGCTGTGAGAATAAAATGATAAAGAAAGCTTGGCCTACACGGATTCAAGGCAAAAGTTTCACATTAGAATCATTATGACTGACTAAGGCAGAGTGAGATTTGAAAAACCTACCACCAAGTTAAAAGTGCATATCAGAATAAGCAGCATCGTTAAAACGAGTCCGTAAAAGCTGATGTTATTAAACCTGTTCTGAACTGCAACTTGGAACTTTATTCAGAAGAAATAAAACACACCAAATGCTGCATTCGTTTTTCCCCCACCTGGTTGTGTTTCTAATAATAGATAGCCTAGATCCAGCACAACATATCCATTAAAATGGAGATGAATAGAGCAGTTTGACATCATTCTTTATCATTATTTAATCAAAATACAGCTTTTGCTGAGTAAATTTGAGATTAAAAATCGGATCCTTTGAACAGGACATCAATTATCCTTGCATTTCCCTCACGGATCGCTCTCGTGTCCTGTTATCCCAGGCTGCGAGGATGCAGTCACAAGAGCCGTTCAGCATTTCTCTGCTTCGTCGTGATCGATCGGCACAGTTCCCCGCTGGACGTCATCCATTTTCATAATAGCTAACCAAATCACTATTACAGAAAAAAATGACCATGTTCTTAACTACTTCAGGAAACAATAGCCTTCAATATGCTGCCTTACTTGCACTAAATTAGTCTAATCAGCCGCGGTTGGTGTAAAGCAGAATGCTGTCACAACTTGCAGAAAGATAACAGTCAAAGAGTGTTCGCTTCACTTCAAGTTCATCATTCAGTCGCAGCAGCCAAGACAAGCCAGCGCATGTTTCAGTGCGTTTGGTTATACAGTAGTGGTAACACACAAGACGGTAGCTGCACTCCTGCTTCTGCATAACAGTCTCCATTAAGCAGACAGATGAAGAAGTCTATTCTTCCTGGTGGTATTAATAATAATAATAGCGCTAATATATTTAAACCAACTGGTGGAAACAAGCTGCACAAAGAAAACTTTTTATGTGTTGCTTCATTCACTCCTTATTAAAGCAAATTGCATGCATTAGTTTCCCCTCTAGCTCCGAGAAGACAACTGTCTACCAACACCTGGAGGGAAACGTCTGTGGTAACCATTACTCAAAACAGCTCGCACACATCGTGATAGTCCAGCCTTGATCTCTTTCATCCTGTTCATAATTCCTGAGGTTATTACCAGGCTGCCACTCGCGCATACCCCTCCACACCTCTCTGGAAAGTGCACTACCACTAAATGGAGTCATCGTAATTATAGCTTTCATGCATGGAAAGGTACATTTTCTCAGGTAATTTGAAGGGCTCAGAGAAACTGGGGGAAAATCAGCATTGTGACTGACAAGGGAAGGATGGAAATTATCTTCCTGTCTCAGCCCAATAAAAACACCTCTGTCACAAAACCAGAGCGTGAGGATTTCTACTGGTGGCATTATCACAGCTATTAACAGCAGAGGGAGCTTCAGTTATGCAAATTACAATTGTTTTTGTGACAAGATGAACTTTTCACTCCCCCTGCTTTTAATGCTGCTTGTCATGGAACATTGGTTGTTGACTCATTTCCAATATGGTGAAATGTCCCCTGTAACCTCTGGAAACCTGTTTTCTGGCTCTTTGTCAGAGCAAACAGAAATCTGCCCCGTTCTCTCTCTCTTCTCTCACCACTGAAATAACAATTTATCTTCTTGAATAAATAACCAACGCTGGAGAGGCAACTTTCACAGTACCCCGAATAAATTTACAAAGGATCAAGGCTTCTTTCCTAATTTTAAACCAAAGACAGGGTATCACTTTAAAGCTTGTTTCACTATTAAAAACTGCAGCAAAAGCCTTTCAGGAGTTTATAGTCTTTATTTCATTTCTTCTAACCTTGTGATAACATTAGAGACTTCAATCTTTACACTTTTGTCCAGTGAGCTAAAATATCATGAAACTATATTGATTCCCTTGGGGAAATTAATAAAATAATAAAAAAAAAGTATAAAAGAGAATTCAGCAAGAAATGTAACATAGGAATCAGATGAAGGTTACTTTGTATAGGATATCAGCTCAAATCTGTAAAATAACATCAGTAACAAATCAAATCAAAAATACTAGAAGCTGCAGTGGCTGCAGGGATGAAAACAACAACAACAACAAAACAACAGGGATTAAGACGCTGTGGATTAACATCTGTTACTTTATTTTGCTTGAATCAGAAAATGCCCTCAGTTATCCGACTGGCTTTCTTTTTTTAAAAAAACATTTTTTATTTCAACAATATGTTAAGCCTCATTTTTAAAGTCATTTTTATGCACATGCTCTCTTGAATAGGCATTCAAGGTGACTGCTTGATTAAGTGCCTTCTGTTGCTACAATCATAGTAAATCCACAAGGTTTTGCTCATGCCAAGAATTCACGGATATTTCAGCGCACTATGCCAATATGTCACCTCATAGAAATGTATGTCATTTCCATGGTTATGGCCAGACAATCTGTATTATGTAGGCTAAGTCAAAAGGCTTAAAGCAGCATAATGGATGGGGTTTACTGCTCTAAAACAAACTTTCCAAGTCCCCCTTATCCTTATGTGTATGTGCTCTGTGTTTGTGCTGTGCCGGGGTTTTCCCTGCTTAATGAAAAAGTCCCGTTAGTAGTGCAAACTCTTCAAGTCGGCAGTAATTATCTTTTCAAAGTATATTGTGGATGACTTCTAGAAAAAAACCCAACCAGTTTAAGTGCATAAGCTCTGATTTTAAGGACCCCCATCTGGAGATGTGTCTATAACAGTAGCAGTTTGAAAGCTTTCCAGGAGTTTTCCTGTGGGATCCACCTGCGTCACCGTCAGTAAGCTCCATTTCCACCAAATGCTCACTGTTCATTTCCTTATAGGGGGACCTTCTCCAGTCGATATCTTTAATTGCTCCTGGGTTGTATCAATACCTTCCGGTTTTGCTGCTCCATCACGAGCCACTGGGAACGGGTTGCCCGGGAAACGGCCGCATGGCAACAGGATCAGAGCCTGGGGGTTGTCTGCTTCTAGGTCTGCTCCCATTTTACATCGCATTTCCTCACTAGATGGTGTGCAAGCCACTGGAGAGTACACTTCCCCGCACAGTGAGCTCTACATCCATCCAAACAAACCTGGGAAACTATACAGCGGATCGTTTATTCGTGGGGCTCCGCAAAAGTGTGGAAATAAAACGTCGTTCGCGTTAAGGTTCTCCGTTTTTTTTCTTTTGAAGCTAGCCCAGTTCGCTTTTCTTTTCTTTCTTAACAACAAGAAGACTTGGGAAAAGCGACAACAAAAACACAGCTGTGATGGACATAATGACTGCGGTGCAGGATGCTTGTGTCTCTGGTCAGTGGCTTACTGCGATAATTCTCAGCCTGTGCTGCTTTCTGCCGTCCTGCTTGCCCGCTGGACAAACTGTGGACTATTCCTCGGTTGAAAGTGTGGTCAGCAGACAAGGCGACACGGCACTACTGAGGTAAAGCGAGATAACACAACTTCACTTTCTCCTTTCAGAGTTCTGAGGAGCTAAAAGACAAAAAGACAAACAAACGCAACCCTTAGCGAACATGTTTGGTAACTACTTCTGGAGATTGGAGGGAGAGGGGTCTGTCATTGAGCGCCTGCGATGCTCACACAATAGGTCCTTTTCCCTCCATCCCGTCCTTGTTTTCGTCCGGCTAGTGCAGCCACCGCTACGGAGCTCGGCTGCTTACTAACAAACTTCTCCAAGATACTTTCCCTCTGTGCTAACTGAGCACAAGTCTTATTAGTTGTTGGCGTGTGATTTCACAGCTGCCCGTATGTGGGAGCACATCGCGTGAAGTTAGCCTACCGCTGCCTATCGCTTATGTAATTTGCTTACATTGTGTCCGCCGATTTCCACCGTCTCTCAAACGCCATGCGTGTAGAAAAGCAACTTAATCTACGAGCGATGGGTCCGGCGTGCTTATTCTCAACGCTTTTGGACAGATTTTGCTGAATGTGCAGTGTGATGTCGCAGTTGCAAAAACCAGCCTGACGAGTGTACTCGTGTGTGTTCGTGTGTGGTCGCTGTTGATCTGAATGGAGTTATGGCAAATGATGCGCTAACTCCTCCACCCCTCCCTTCGTCACCCTGCCTCCATCACGTAGGCTACGGTGCCAGCTGCACAGGTAGCTGACCATTAAGGGCGAAATTAATTTCATGGGTGTGGTTTGGGTCCATTTCTCTCGGAAGCTTGCAACTTGAAACGTTGTCAAGCTATTAAAAAAGAGGAAAAAACAGCCTTCAGTTTAAACAGGCTACTAATGGTGCTGCAATAAATGCCACATGATGCACAAGTTTTACTACAAAACTGCAGATTTTTGTGTAACTGCACATTTGCAGTCTGTTTCATAATGGTAATATGAAATAGAAAAAATATTCAAACTCTTGCAGAGCACAGTTTTTTTTAAAGCAAACTCTTTGGAGGGCTGAGATAATATCTTGTTCTACCAATATTAAATATCCGCTTTGATGGCTCTGAGGAAAGGCTGATGGGGGGGCGGGCCGGCCCCATTTCAATATGAATTCTGTGGATGTTGACTAAGGGATGCTGGGTGTGGACCTGAATACAGAGCAGCTAAATGTCTAAAGTTCCCACTCAGCTCGGCTTTTAGTCATGTTGTTGAAAAGCTGACTCCCCCCCCACTCTGTGACACAAGGTCATTCTCTGCTAAAATACAGAGATGAGTTATTATGAGGAGGGTCAAAATGTACTGGTGCTCATCACAGGAATCACCTTGGGAACAAGGGGTACTCACTATTTTTGTCACCGTTTGCCTCCGTGCAAAAGGGCCGTCCCCATCACAAAGACTTACACCTCTGAATGTCTCTTGAGTGAGGATGTCTAATTCCCTGGTATCAGTCTGGGTTGGCTGTGATCAGTGGCAGAAGCTTTGCCTGGATCCTGATGGTTTATTGGACCAGAGATTATCCCTGTGCTATTAATCAGCTCAATAGACAAGTTGCCTCCCACCCCCTGAATAAGTCACCACTCATTTTCAACAAGCAGGCCATCGCCTCAGTAAAGTGGATCTATAGAGAGAATTTTGGAGATACTTCCATAGCTGGTTTATTAATGGCTTATACAGGACTCTGAGTAACCACTGATTGGCATTTTTCATTTATTTTAATACTGCCACTGTGACTCTATTGACTCAATACAAATATTCAACATTTTAACTGAAGCGCAAAATGTCACAGAAGTGATGCGGAATACTGTTTTTTCTCCATTTTTCCAAACTACAAGGGTCTATGGTTCTGGATTTCCCCATGTTCTTTTATTGGCCTTGAGAGCCAGGCATCAAAGCATGAGCTGTCTCTTATAGGGACTCAGTGCTGAAAGCACTGCTTGTTTGTTGAGTTTCTTCATTGTCAAGACCCCTGACTAATAGTGGGGGCAATTTTCCTTTGCCCCAGAGCAAATTGCTGGAAAAAAAAAAATGCATGCATCCTCAAATACCAGCAAACCCAGAAGCACGCAATTAGTCACTGCCTCGGGATTATGAAGTGGCTCCCGAGAGGTGCGTCTTCTGTCATATGTTAATTTCCCCTCACCTCTTCAATTCTCAGTGCTGGATTTCTACTGCCCTGATTCATGTTGGACATTGGGTCCAGAGCAATTAAGTGATTTGAGCTTCCTGAAGATGAGGAATGGTCCACATGTGTATCATCACCCTTTTAATTTTTGTGTGATTGCCTAAAAGCTTAGCCATATTCAGCCTTTAATGAATTGTCTCCTGTATTTGAGTTGTGGTGCTGCTTCAAAGTCTTGCTTGCCTGCATTTGAGTCAGGCACATTTTTCACATGCTGCAAATCATAAGAGACACATTGTTTAAAGTAGCTACAAATCCATTTCTTTTCCCACCCTTTTACAGGTTTCGTGTTGTTTGGATTCACTTGAATAAATCCCAGTAAATGACATATTTGGCTATGAATTTGAGGGAGACAGCTGGATGAAAAGACAGTTCCCTGTGCTGTCAGGAAACACACTGTATCGGTGGCAGCCTCTTCCACATGGATAAGCAGCTGTAATCAACAGCAAAGAGCTCGTGTCTATAAATGTAGTCCATGCAGACTGAAATCTTAAGAACAGGCCGCTGCCATATGGTTACGGTTTGAAGTACAGTTCTTAAATCTTTTTATCTTTTACCCCATGCCTCTCTATTTCATCTCAATGAAATGTGCATGATATGAAGAGAAATAGACAAAAGAATGAAAAAATGTTTTTCTATAAAAGCAGAGGGACACAATGGTCTTAACATATTTTTGTTATTTATCACGACAGTCGGCCCTCAGCTACAAAATAAGGTCTGTCCCACCAGCCTTACAGTCTCTGTAATGGTACAAAATTGACCTGTCACTGGCTTCAAAGTCGGGTATTCGTATAAATCTAAAATCATTGCCTCCATGTCAACAGGCTAGTTGATGAAAATCTTTTCTGGCTCTACATGATTGTACTGAAGCTGTTTTTTTTAACATCATCCAGGACAGAAATGGTGCCATGCATCATTTTTCTCAACTATGTCATTATTACGGCTCTGAAAGGTCTTGACATTTACTATGAGCACTTGAGCCAGAGACAACATGTAGTTTAAATGGTTTGGTGTTCGCTTTCCGGCACACACGATGATTAGACAGAAAAGAAGAACAATAGTTGAGACTTCACAGAAAATAAATTTAAAAAGAAGGAATAGTTGATGATCTGCTTAACGCACAGCTATAACCATGGGTGAGAAGCAGCTCTTTCTGCATTTCAGCAGCTTTTTAATTAGACCACAGCAAGTTCAGTTAAAAAGTAAAAGCGAGGCTACTTCATTTCCAACAGCTTGGTTGGAGATGTAGTAAACACTGGGCTCTCTGAACACATCAGTTAACTGCCAGATATCAGCAGTTTCATGCACTCATTTGGGGGAAAACCTGGTTTACCTCTTATGACACATCTGGAGGCACACCTGAGTCTGTCACTGTTAATTAAACGCCCAAATCCTCTCGTCTGTTTGCTGCACCCCATGTTTAATGCAGCCTGTGTTGCTGTCAGCACAATGCTGCTTTTCTTCAGAGTCTCCTAATCTCAGGGATCAAGTGTTTGGATTGTCAGTTGACCTAATTTTTTGGCCAATGAATAGCCACTATCATGATACAAAACCATCTGCATGTGGGAAGGACCAGTTGTTAAGCAGGGGTGGTACCAAATGAAGCCATCCCTACAGACGAAGACAACGTTATTAACCTCCAATTAAAGTTTTTGTCAAAATTTTCTCAACTGTTTTTTCTAACAGAGCACGGGATTTTTCAAACATACATAACATAATTATTTCTATTTTCACACAAGCAGAATTAGTATTAACAACATTAACAACTGTTGTTCAATGATGTGCTTTAACTTTGTAATGCCCAAAGTTTGGAAGACAACCCTGAGTTTTAACTTGATTTTACAATTTACACACAGTATAAACACTTCAGTAGCAGTTTGCGCCTCACTTGAGAAAATATCATGCCACAAATAAACAAAATCAGTTTAGACTTGAGAAAAAGAATTACTGATGCTCACAAGGCAGGAAATGGATTTACAAAGTCGTCACAGCGTTCCAAGTGTCAAGAACTGGAGTGAAAAGTGTCATCAAGAAATTCAAAGAGAGCCCTACAGTACAGAACAGGCCTGGCAGAGGTAGGAATAGAAAGATATTAAAGTTTGTGTAGGAGATGTGTCTTAAGACCCCAGAACAACTACCAAGACACTAGAGGCCTGCACAAGAATGGACTACAAGGTTGCAGACCAAGAAAAAACTTGACTTCTGCAGTGTACTAGGGACAACCTGGAGAAAAACGCGTCCGTTTGTCAGATGAGACAAAACTGGCCACAGACTCAAACATATGTTGTTCCTGGTGAAGAACTACCTCCAGCAGAATAAAGTCTTTACGTCCTGACTTGATTCCCACTGAAAATTTGTAGGGTGAACTGAAGACCAAAGTCCATGCCAGAAGACCATGATATCTAGAGGAGCTTGAGAGATTTGCCCAAGAAAAATAGGCTGCGTTTGACCAGGAGACGTGTGTGAGACTTGCTGAAAGCTACAGCAAATGACTGAAGGCTGTTACCCAGAGAAAAGATACACAATTTACTATTAGCATAAGGGTGGCTAATAATTTTACCCTGGTAGTGTTAGGCTTTTTTGTGTGTTTAAAGTAAAATAATGTAAACAAGCAAAAAAAGAGTTTGGTGTTTGGAAAAGCTAGGTTACAAATTCCTCGCTCTGTTTAACAGCAGATTTGTATAGGATGCGATAATAATAATAATTAAGTACTGATCTGTAAATACAAAACAGGAAAACCACAGGAAATATGATTTTCACAATTGTACAGAAATATATCTGTTAAATAAAGTAATATGGACCTCTGTGCAGGTTGTGGACCAGTTGTGCTTACCTGTGTAGTCAACCCCCAAAGGTCCATTTTGAGCCATGAAAAACCCCATAAACACACATTATTAAGGCTTGGAGGCTCGCTGTCTTATGTCAGAAAGCAGGCGTATTGCTAACATTTAGGTGTATCTCCCGTTGCCCAAGGGAGGCTGGCTTTACTAAAGTATTCATCATCACTCTGGCATCCATTTGTTACAGATGTGTTTGAGTGCAGATGGAAACCAGCCGACAAGGTGACACGCTAGAGCAGTTGTTAAGAAAGCTTTCCTAGCAGCTGCCTCCTTTAAGACCTCCAGTTAACCTCATCCAAAGCAGCCACTCGAAACTCAGAGTCTGTTATGTCTTGTTTTAAACAGTCACTCAGCCCATTGCCAGAAGGACTTGTTCAAGATGAAAAGTCCTGATGCATCCATGGAAATAAATGTTGTCTAGAACAACGTTTTCTAATGTCAATGATTGTCATAGCAAACAGTTCTGAGACTAATTTGCTTATTATGTGCACATTTTTTGTTGTTGAGCAATACCAGTTGATATTTAAGAAGTTTATTCATGAGATATACAAAGAGCTTTTGAAGTTTACAGCTTGACCGAGGTTAGCTAGTCAGACGCATGACATGATGCTCCCTCATTTCTTTATAACATATATAAAGAAAATCCAGTTTAATGCTGGATGGTAGGAAAAGCTCTTACTTTTGGCTTCCTGCTGAACACATTCCAGGATGCCAGAGCTTTTTTCATGGCATGATTTGTAACTTCATGCTGCAACTATGCACTGGGGCTAAAATGCATTGAATAAACCAAATTTATACACTATAAACAATTTCTAAATGCATTACATTTGTGCCTATCATTTGTCAGGCAAGTCAATCCATTGTACTTCATAAAAATTAAGCATTTCTATTTCTAATATATTTCAATTAGCACTAAAGAGATTGAGTGCCCCAGTGAATTAAAGTCTAAATGGAAATGCTTTCTCAAGGTAAATCCTTCGAGGGAAATAGATGCTATGCTAGGTTTTAAAGCATCTTTCTAATACTCGTATAATCACTACAATTATATGGGATAGGGAAAATGATTTGGGGTGGAAAAATTGAGCTTTTACCCATTCCAAGCTCAGAGCATCCACATAATTGCAATAATTCTACAGAAAATCTCAGAGGAGCATTTTTGTGATGTGAGAAAGCTATAAGACTGAAAATTAAACTTGACAGAGTGGAGAAGCAATAACAGGTTATCTTTTGGGCAATTTTAAGAAGAAGTTACATGAAACCGAGTTTTGCTGAAGTGCATGCCAAGGTTGCTGACTTTTTTCCCTCAGTGGCTGAGGTAAACATAAGTTTGCATGAAATATTTTTTAATTTGGTGTGGTGCTTACAGTGCATTACTGCAAAAGTCTTCAGCTACCCTTAATTAATGCCGTGCAAATAGAAATGGAAAGTTTGCCCAATTCTAACAAGTTTGAAGGTCAATATTTGATATGACCGCATTTATTCTTTAACATAGCCTGAACTCTCATAGAGAAGTTTTCTTGTCTTTTCTTTAAGTAGTCAGGAATAGGTCTCCAGGTTTCTTGAATGATATTCAACGCTCTTCTTTTGTTCTGTTCTCTGTCAAGATGATCCCACACTGCTTCAATAATGTTGAGGTCTGGACTGTGAATTGACCAATCCATGACTGACAGTGTATTTTGGGACCATTATCACGCTGGGAAATGAAGCCCGTCTCAATCAGACACTTTCTAAATGGTGTTGCATGGTGGCTAAAAATCTGACCGTATTGATAATACCTACAATTTTGACGTGGTCCCCAACAACGTGCAGCCCCAAACCATAACAGAGCCTCCATCTCGTTTTACAATGGCTCTAGACACTGTTGTACCGCTCTCCCAACCTCCTCCGTAAACATTAGGAATGATTCGAACCAAAAACTCTACATTTGTATTCATCACTCCTTAAGAGCTATTGATTTTCAGTCCAGTTCTTGTGTAATTTGGCATACCTTAGCCTTTTATTTCTGTTTCTTCTTGATTGCTAGGGCCTGATTAATTTTTCAGGTCCTGTTTTGAGATCTTCTGCTTTTTTACTGTATGTGTAATAAAGATTGATACATGAATAAACTTGAGATGCCGTTTGTTTTAAATACTAAAAGACACGAATCTCATGAAAAAAGTTTCAGCTCAATCCACTCTCCAAATATTGATACCTATATTGATACGTTTTTATATTCCTCGTAATTCTTTGATTGGCTACGTTTGCTTTTAGAGGATGAGTTCATCTTCATCTAGAAGGTTCAGCATTCATTCTTACAGTATCATCAAGATGGAGATGTTGAGCATGATTGTGAGTATTTCAAATTAAGTGCTGGGTGTTTTTACAGGCCGCTTGCACATACGTTCAGTGTGTTCACTGATTTCCAGTAGCCTGTATCAAAAAACATGCTATTTTTGTGCATGTTTTTATAGATACATAATATTTTTGTTTGTGTACAAGATTAAGCTACTCCCATCTGACAGCTATTGCAGAGTAGATTTGTTTTTCCCAGCTCTTTGTTGAATACTGTGCAGCCTTTTCTGCTCTAAATCATATGCCAACACTTCCCAGCCTTTCATCACAGAGAGGAACGATTCCTCAGAGCCCCTTCAATTAAAATCCTTAATCAATCAGTTAGCATCTCCTTGTGTTTCATGATAATTAGTTGTGCTTCTCTGACAACATTGCGTAATCTCATCTGTGCCTCCTCAGTTGAGCTGTATACCAGCAAGTCTTGGTATGCCTCTCATGTCAGCAGGTTATAGTCAAAACTCGCTGACATCAGGGTTTGAAGCCTGAGTGATGCGCTGGAAAAAGAGTGCATTTGTATGGAAGGTGCACTTGGCTTCTGGTCTTTCCTGAATGGAAATCTCTGCAGCTTTGTGGCCTGTGTCAGAAGGTGAACCTGTGACCTCTTTGAGCTAAATTTATCTTACTAAGGCATTCTGCCTCTGTTGTTTTAAACTTATTTATAACGAACAGTGAATGTGAATCACCACCGTGAGAGGACTCTCCCATAGGATAATGTAGTTGATGACATGAGGCAGGTAAACATTAGTTAGGTCCTCAGGGAAAAATAAATCAGAAGTGTTGACACATGGATATGTCAGTAGTGTTGCTGAGTGAATTAACACAGTCCAGTGGGATTTCAGCGTCTTGTAGAGGGCATCTTGTTGTCCTTTAATGAGCATTTGGCGTTGTTGTATCTTGGATTTACACATCACTATCAAATGGAGCATGAATTTTCTTTCTAGTGAACTGTGATTTCAGAAATTGTAAGGATGGCTTGCAGCTTTTCTGCAGTAGGTTGAACATGTTAGGTGTGACCTCAGATCACCTTTCAATTAATCCCTGTGCAGCAGAGCATCGCTGTAAATTGAGCTTTTAGAACGGGTGCGGTATTTAGGTTGGATTACTTTAGGATTACTTTTGGCATGACGTAGTTGCTTCAACTCTATAAATATCAGCATATCTAATGAGTCACATATACTGTATTTGACGACTCAAACAAATTGCATTTGTTTTCAACGATCATGAAATGATGAGTGAGAAGAAAAAAAAGTGATTTCCTTTGCTTGACTGCTTTTTGATGGAGTGGAAAAGGGGGTCAGGGGATTACCATATTCCTATCTGCTCGTCTCTCCCCTCAACTAAAAATAGTATTTCTGGAAGTGAGAAGTGTCTGATGTGTGAGAGGAATATAAAGACTCGCGGGACAAGTTTATTTATGAAAAAGGACATTGCTATGCAAAAGAGACTTGCACTAAGACCTCAGTCACAAAGTCTTGCAATTCGGTTACTAGGGAAAATGTATATTCCCCAACAAATCCTTGTGATTGCTTTGATCACTACCAGATTGCGTGAAAGACGCTGACTTAACTGCAGACACTCACCATTTACTCTCTGAACTTTAGAGATTCACATCTTCACTACTGCCTAGAGAGCAGTTTGTGAGTGTTTGCAGACAAGGTGTTGTCTTCTACGCAATCTACTGACAACCACCACAACCTGGTTTTTGCTGCACCATTAGAGACATGAGACATTAGCAATCAATGTCACAGTGACTGCCAGCAACCTAATGCAGACAAATACAGGTTTTTCTCATGACGGTAGCTGTCAGATGGTTGCCAACGGGTCTCTGGGCCTATATAACCGAGGCCTAAGATGGGATAACAAAAAAAGACAACAACATTTATATAGTGCATTTCATTACATGTAAACTTAAAGTGCTTAACAAAAAAGACAAAAACATACAAACCTTGCCTCAAGGCAATGAAACTAGTACATATGAATCACTTTTTGTTTCATATTTATTCTTTGGTTTTGCCCCCTGGAGGCATAGGTTGGATGAATCTTGGGAAAAACCAAAAAATATTGACAGTGATCTCTATTTTAACACTTCTGTTATCTAAATGTTATGTTCACAATGGCTGGCCTTTCACAAAAAGCCCGGCAGCTAAAAGAGGTATGTATTGTCATAATTCATTTGGTTCTATGTTGGCATGGCTAAAGAATTTTAATTGGACTTGTTCTGAGAAGGTTATGGTTTTTGTGCTTTTCTCTCTCTCGCTCTCGCTCTCTTTTTGTCATCTGCATAATGAGTGTGTGGATTTCAGGCTGCTGTAAATGTTTGTTGGAGCCGAGTAATTGGAGAGCCTGCATTAGTAATTATTAGTAAATGGAGAAAGAAGCAGTGGAGCAAATCAATATCACTGAGAATTGTGCTACCTATTGTTTCCAGAGGGGTCAGGAGTTAAGGTAACAGAAGTGTCATGCTGAGAATAATAAAAACCATTTGTAAGACTGATTCATTAAAATTGTCTAACTTTAGGCACTATGAATGTAAGCCTAATATTCTCTACAATGCCACTGTACTGATGACATATTGAGGCGTATTTTGCTGCAAAGCTTTAATTTTATGGTTGATAAAAGGCAACCGTGACAAATGCCCCCTTTGGTTACTAATTGTAGATTCACGACAGTTTATTAACTCTTTGCTGTTTTACACAGATGGTAGAAATTGTTTCCTACTGTAGAGTAATCCAATTAAAGCGAAAAAAATTGGATGTCGCTCAAGTGGAATTTATAACATTCCCACTAGCCCTTGACTTATTATGGGAACACAGCACGCTGCCGTGATGAGTGAAACGGTTAGTGCTGGTTTATTGAAAAAGCCCCCTGACCTACATAGTTTTAATAATATGTGATCAGAATCTAGTGTGACGAGCCGTTATAGAAGGCGTTTTTAGTCTCGGCTATGCATGTTCAAGTCTGGTATACGTACGTTGCTTTTAAACTAAGTATAGAGATGATATTAAATAGTTGTCGAGCTTTGCTGTAACCACGCGTTGGCAGCTCCAGTCTGTGTCACTGTAAAATAGCAAATTCATCAATTGATCTATGAGGCTGCCACTCATTAGCATTCTAATTTTAGACTCGGGAGAGCTTTTCGCTATTCATAGTGGGACTTTGATTTCTCTACACTCCTCTGTCTTTGTATCTTTCTTTAACTCTCTGTGGCTTTTCTCAACTCATATTTCTCTCCTGCTCCTAAATGGCGTTGAAAGGTAAGCAACCAAATGTAGTCGTGATCAGTTACGATCGAGTAATAAATGAGCTGTCTACTGTTGTCAGCGTCACGTTTAGATTGTTCTGTAATTACTGATCGGTGATATTGAGGTTTGCAGTATTCCACGTGATATGCAGCAGTCAGCTCAGTGTGCTCAGTTATTAATTACTTGAGTTACCAGTTTTCCCCTTTGAGGTAAATCTTTGTGGTTTTCAGACAAGCTCATTACATTTGACCACAACAATCAAGATGCACAAATGAAATAGTATCTTTTCCACTGGGAACAACACACTTGTAATATTTTATTGATATCTGCTGTAGGTGAAAATCCATTCAGTTTACCCCAATGCAGTTTACAGCTGCTACCTGATTGATGCATGGGTGCTTGGGTTACAGAAATAATTTAACAGTTATACTGTTATCTTTATATCACTTGTGCTTTTTGTAATTCTGTCATTTCCTTGGTGAATTGCAGCATATCAGTCATATATAGTTTAGTGCCTTTTCCTAACAACATAAAGCTCTATGTTGCTCTTAAACACACAGGGTAAGGGCTCAGTTAAAGCCATGCTGCTAATTCAGAAGCTTCTGGATCAGGAACGAAAAGCATTTCTCTCAGGAAACAGTTCAACTATTCCATTTAATGGCATCAAAACTTACATGCAAGTTTTCAGGCAGGGCTTGGAATTAACCTCAAAGGTTCTCTTTAGAGAAGCGAAGCTTTGTTTTTCCTCTGCATTATGCCCCGTTTATGAAAAGGAGGATTACAGCTCAGAGCTAATTAGCATCCAGTCCTACTAGCTATGAATGCAATGCTTTTGTAGATAATACAGCATATGTAGCTACCATGCCTCTACCATGTTAGAATGTGAATGCCAATTGTTGGGTTTAACATGCACACTGATTCATCTTACTGTATTTTGTGAGAAACAGCCATATGCAACAATAGAGCTTCCCTGAGGCATGCTATCAGTTTCCAGCTTCAGCACTTCATTCTGCAATCTCTTAAACAACCAGTTGTCTTCCTTGGAAGTGTGTGGGCCATGTCTTTCTGCCGCAAACCTCAATCCAGGCACTGTCTTTGATTTCAACACAATACTCCCGCTGCCTTCTTCTCTGCACTGCTTGCATGTCACTTTCATTTCAGAATATTCACCCTTGTTTTTGCCATAGCAATAACTAATGGGTAGTCTTTGCAGAGCCTGGAGAGGATAATCCTGTCATCTTTGTTTTCATTGCCACCTCAGGGCCATTCAACAAGTTCAAAAGAAAAAAAAAATCTGCAGTGCAGCGTCTGTGAGGTTTGCTCTCGCTGTCATGTCCCATATCTACCATTACAGGCACGGCTACATGTGGAAACAGGTGCTGTGCTGAATGACTATAGCGGCTCACTTAGGGGAATATCCGAGCCAGATGCTTTATTATGTTGTGTTAATGCTGATGCCAGGTTACCACACGCACAAATGTGCAGGGGTGGAAGGTGGTTCTTGAAACTGCAGCATTCCTGAAAATGATGTATCAGTTTCAGAATGCTTTCCAGCTTTTGCATATTATATATTTCAATCACTCCATAAACATCAAATTTTCCATGTCTGTATGTTTTCAGTCATCCAAGTCACGGCTTGTCTTGAATGCTTTAGTTGAAGGTGTGGACCTCTTTTTAAGTTTCTTATCTGAGACACTTCAGGAAACTGAAGAAGCGTCTTCAAGAACCAAAAACAAACGTAAAAACTCTGGCCTTTAACTCAAGATCTCGGGACTTTTCATATTTTTCCTGACAAGACAACATGGTCATTCAAAGACGACTATGTTTTTTTGTGGCTGCTACTGAGTTTTATGGTTTTAGCTCCATGGTGCACACTGGGTATTTCTTTCTTGGGAACAAAAATCACTCACCTTGAGGAAGCAGCAGTGTTTGATTTGATTGTATGAACTGTAGGAGTGGAGCACATTATACATTCTTGTGATGAGGAAATACTTTCAGGTTGTGGATTACAGATCATTGTAAGAAAGAAGCACTAGAATTAGAAGTGTTTACAGTGAAGGGAAACCAAGGCTTCCTTGCTTGTCCCTGCACATGACAAGAATACTTATTCTGAATGAATTAAATTTGAAGGTCTGTGAGAAGGTTATGCCAGAACTTAAAGTATTTACTAGACCTGTCCCTCACTAGTCAACAAAATGTTAGTCACTGAGAAGACTCTTTAGTTGTGTATGACCAGAGATCATAGAAAGTCACTGATATTTGGACACTTTAGTAGACTACTAGAAAAAAAAGATGGCAATGTGAAGTGTTCAGGTCTTGAAATAAACTTGTCTTAACCTTGAGACAACTAACAATGAGAATGCAGGATGTAGGCGATTGACATATGCCCTTTTAATTAATGCATTAGAGCAGCGGTCCCCAACCTTTTTTGCGCCACGGACCGGTTTGTGCCCGACAATATTTTCACAGACCGGCCTTTAAGGTGTCGCGGATAAATACAACAAAATAAAATTAGTACCGGTACCGAAAAAAAAGATTTATTCATAACACACGTGAAAAGACCCAGGAAAACCGAGTTAATGAAAAAAAAAAGATAACAAAATAACACTAAAAACCCTGAAAACCATACATTTCACACCTGACTCTCACTCTCGCGGCCCGGTACCAAATGACTCCGGTCCGTGGCCTGGGGGTTGGGGGCCGCTGCATTAGAGGGCTACGCCAGGAGGTAGAGCCTGGAATGTCAGCTAGCCCCTAGTTCCAAAGGAATATGCAACCAGTGTGGCTGCAGCTCTAAGCTCCTGTTGTTTTCTTGTTTATTTGTTAATATTTGGTTGATAGTAAACCTCTTCCTAAACTATTATATGGCAGTCTTCTTTTTAATTAGTAGCTGCTTTAATCACTCGCCTCAAAGTTGAGGGTAGTTTAACCTATAGCCCCCTACTTCGAGTCACAAATGGCAATTTTGCCTGTCATAGCTACAAGTTAGCAATTTCCATGATCATTCTATGGTTTCTGTTATACACATCGCTAAACATCTCTTCTTAATTATGAGCTGAGTTTTGATTGATCACCTGCTTTCAGAGTAAGGGAAATGTATCTTATATTACTTTGATGCGCGTTCATAGGCAGGAGACAGCCTTGTAGAAGTTTTTTTTAGAAACTGTGATTTTCATACAACTGTCTCTAAGAAATTTAAGGGGAAAAAAAGAAGAAAAAAAAGCATCCAGTGAGCTGCAGTTCTCTGGGTGAAATTGCCTCGTTGATTGAAGAGGCAAGAGGAAATGACCAGACTGGTTTCAATAGATAGAAATGCAGGAGCACAAAAAACTAATTCATTACAACCAAAGTATGTAAAGGAGAATCTGTGAATGCATAACACCTCAGACGTTGAAGCAGATGGGCAAGAAACCGTACTAAGTGCCACTTCTGTCAGTTAAGAACAGGAAACTGAGGCTACATTGAGCACAGGGTCACCAGAATTAGACAGTGGCAGAATGGAAAAATGCTGCCCGGTCTGATGACGCTCATGTCTTTGCTGCAGCTTTCAGACACTAGACTCAGAATTCTACAAAGAGCATAAGAACTGGATCAATCCTGCCTTGTGTCAACAATTCAGGCTGCTGGTCATTTCTTTTTTTTCTTTTTGCCATGCTTTTAGCCCCTCAGTACCATCGGAGGATCAATAAGTGCCATAATGTCCATGCACCCATGGCGATCAAAGTGTACCTGTCTTCTAATGGGTCTCAGTACTAGCAACAGTAACGAATAAAATGGCCAGAGAATATAAGACCAGGTAAGAGTAATTTGGAAAGAGGTGAGATGATTGTGTTGTCCACCGAACCAGGCAGCTTTCTGCTCAGAGTAATTGTGTTGACAGGTGCATTGAAATTAGACTGCCAAATGGAATACTTTAGCACAGTAATAGATTTGTGTCGTGAAAGGTTTATTTAAGACACAAACAGGAATCTGATATTGTTGAGTGTTATATGACAGGGACCTGTCAGTAAGCGTTGTACTTCATCTGTTCAAGGAAAGTGGTGAGGTTTTGTCTAGATAATATATAACTAGGAAATGCTTGAATGCTTTTTGCGTGTGTGTATCAATTTAGAAGTATTTATAAGAATACTTCTCAATCCTGCAGACATTTTTAAAAGGCTTTATATTGCTGTAGTTTTCTTAGTTAAAGATCGAGGCATGTCTGCACAATTACTGATCTCTTGCTGTTGCCCTAAGCCTGATACTCGACACATAATACTGTTTGACAGGATGTGTTTGTCGGCAATTTTGGAACTCATTATTGACGTGCAGCATGAGATTGGGTTTTCCAGCTGCCATGGCAATGGCCAAGTAGAGTGAAAGCTTTCCCTGAAATATGAAAAGCATTGGGTAACAGTCCCAGTAAACAGCTCTGAGCCACCTAGAAATAGTATCTGTTAGTATGTGAGCATGCATATATGTGTGTGTGTGTTTGTGAGCGTGAGCCAAAAATGAATACTGAATGCTGTAATGACTTGCTTATATGTCGCTATACACTGCTATGTTTTTTATGGTGTAGCTGCATTTTTGATGCAGTGAATAAGTTATAAGGAATAGCACAAGGTGGCATTTCACCGTTTTCCATCTGAAAACAAAAGAAGCTTTGCTGCGAGTGAAAGCTTGGTTCACTTCTTATTAACACTAGCCAGTATCCCCTGTTCCTCAGATTTCTTTTTTCCATCATCACCTGCAACACAGACGTCTTATATGTCAACTTAAAGGCTGTTTTGCCAGCTAAATGACTCAGACCATTGATGTGTTTTTTAACTCTGCGGGAACTCTAATGGGAAGATACTGTATACAACTGAAATGAATAATTCATGCAGACATTCCTTTGTAGAGATTAAAAACAGAATAAGAAGAATTCACACTGTAAACTAAGATAAAGGGGTTTAGAAACAGCTAACGAGCTAGCAACTCTTTGTGAGGCGAAGCAGCTACCTATAAAGTTCTGGGTTTGTCTTCAGAAGTGCCTGCTTAAGCCTAGCTGAGAGCCAACCAGAAAGTGAATTCAAAGGCTTCTGTACACATTATGTGCACCTCCTCTTCGATCGAAATTCCTGTGATTTTCCTCTTGGACGTGACACACTGAAGCCTCTGCTGGTTTACTCTTCCACTGAGGAAGTGACATGTCCTAATTATACAGTCTCGGGGCCCAGAGACACTTAAACATTAACAATTACGTAGGGATAAAATCTGAACATAAAAGGAGAAGAATAACGAGAGAAAATAAAGGGCAAGAGAGAAAATGAACCGTAAGAGGCTTTAAAAAAAAGATTCTGCTGATAAAGCAGGCGAGAGATTGAGTTTGTGGAGAGCAAAATGACAGTAATAGTTCCTTCTACTTGTTTCAATGTCATAATCAGATTTGGAAGCATATCCTGTATTTTTTTTTCATTTTACATAATACCCCCTCTGCTTACCAGTTGCACAGATCAGCCGTGCCTCAGTGAACAGCAACAATTTCTGAACCCATAAGCTGAACCTTTGTCCTTCATTGAGAACCAGTGAACATACAGCACACTGTTATTGTCTTTCCAGCCATATGGTTAGCAAGTAATAATTGCCTGGTCCTGCATTACAGAACGCTGTGGATGAATTCATGATCTGAGCATGCCGTGCTGTTTAGCAAACAGTTTAAAAGGACAACGACCTTATGTTTGCTCTCCTGTAACCCTGTGAGCCCTAAATGAATTAATGATCGCGAGGTTGTCAGTTTAAACACGGACCTTGAGCGAGGCACTTAATCTAAATTGTTTCACTTAATATCCATCTTCGTAGAGGCTTTACACACATATCGTAGCTCATGCAAGTCGCCCTCGACGAAGTCAGGAGAAACAAACAATGCAAGCCCCAGATAGCAGCCTGGCTTGCAACACAGTCCTGGGGAATATCAGGTTGTTTATGTCTGGATTGTATTGCTTTGTCATTGTTTGGAGCCTCTGTCACAACATATTCCATAAGTGCGCAGAGGTCATTCTCTGACTCGTACTCCAAGGAGTAAGGAGTGTTTCTCTAAGGAAACATGCATGTTCCCATCTTCTGTCAATAGTATGGTTCCAGGTGCCCTTCTTTCTGTCTGGCACTACACAGTGAACAGGGCCAGAGCGTGTTACTGACATGCAAGGGGGCTGCGAGCGGTGCTTAATCAGAGCAGTATAGCTCACACACTTCTCTTGAGTGGGTGGTTGGCTTAGACCTGGACCCCGCATACAGGGAGAGTAGAGTTTGCAGGGTTTGCCCAATTAGTGCTGAAAAGTGTTGCAGTGTGAGGGTGCGTCAGCAGGGAAGTGTGCACCAGAGGAGGCGTGTCATCAATCATCACTCCAGCTCCAGGCTTGTTCCAACCCTTTTCCCTATCTGGCAAAGAGAGAAAGAAGCGGAAGAGAAAGTGACAGTGGCTGGCCAGTTCCAGGAATGACAACAGACTGCACCACTGAGTGCATTAAAGCCTACGTCTGGATGTCAAATTAGGGAAATGACTTCTTTTTGTTTTTACAGTTTGGCTGATAGCTAATTCTTCTTATTGTACCATGGGCCACTGATGCCATTTCATTTACTGATTGGTCTTTGGCGGTTACCACAGGATATGATACGTACCAAAACTGATATATCGGTGCAGTCCACTATAAAAGTCCTAAAAATGATAAATGGCTGATTATGCATTGTGTGTGTGGGGTTATTGAGTGACATCACCAAACACTGCCAATATGCAATATCACGCCTCATAACCTGCGACAAATACTTATATATCCTACCCATCAAATATTCAGATGGCCTGCCTTTCTCTCTTGTGTCAGTCATCTACATCCAACTGCTCCTCGTTGGCTTTAACAGTAACATAATGCATGTGACACTGGCTCAAAGATTTGTAATGTTTCCAAAAATGGGTACTTGGCTCTGTACGGAGAGCATAATGATAATGACGGTTCATCATAGTACAAAATGCCTCTCATTTGGGAGTCTTCTCTCTGCTTTGTCACGGTCTTGACAGTGTCGGTACAAGCTAATGGAAGCTTAAATAATCTCTTCTGAATATTTAAGGTGTTTTATCATGTATGAACCTGTGTTTTTTAAAAAGTCTCCTCATACTCTTAACAATAAAAATCTTTAAAAGTATTTCTTAGCACAAGTACTTTTGGTTCATTTCATGCCCTCCACTAGAGCGGAAAATGTCCATGAGGAAAATGTTTGAGGTAATCTTTCCTCGGGGAGGTATGCGGGAACACGAAGAGCCGTGATAATGAGAATTAAGAAAAATGATAATACATTTGCGGTTATGGTTTAATTTAACCTTTCAATATCTGTGTGCTCAAAATGGTCATTTCGGCTGTTAAATCAGGTCCAGGTTAGCAAACATGATATGGCCTGTGGCCTGCTGGCCGTTTGTGTGAAAACCATCTTTCATAAAACAGTCATCAACATTAGCTGAATAGTGTCTAATTAGGTTTTTGTCCCTTCATCAAGGCAATATTTCATCACTCCCAAATTGTGCTCAGCAGCATTATGTTGATGGTAATATCCATATGGCATTTGTGATGACTCTAGCACCCTCACTGGGAGGGGTGTAAAATGTTATTGCACCAATGGAGATTTCCCTTGATTAAAGAAGAGCATATTACATGACAACATGTATTACAAAGGCTATCCAGGATTTTTATGGCTTAAGGTCAAAGTTCACTGCTGTGTTTGCTCCCCCTGTAAAATGTATGAAACTCATTCAGGAGAATATTGCTGTTATGAACAAAGCGCCTGCAGGAGGGTATAGCTTGGATCTACTGGTAATAAGCTCTCCTTTTAAAAAGCAGTCATGAAAGGCAGCTCTGACCTACATGCTGAAAGGGAGGATTCGCGCTCTCTTGTTAGTGTGTACTGGTGGGGAATTGAGGTCTTTTCTGTCAGGAGGTGATACGTCGAAGCCGCTGACTATTTCTGCAAAGCCCAAGGAAAAAAATAAAAGAGACAGCGATAGGGAGAGGAAGCTCTGTGAGAAGAGGCATAAGAGTGTTTCAGCTCTTGCCTTTTTTTTTGCACATGTGTGATTGCATAATATGTTTGCGGGCCTGTGAAGTGCATTTTTTCATGTGCCAGCATCACACACTCGTGTGTGTATGTGAGTAAGATAGGGGAGGGGGGTGACCGACGGCCCTGTCTCCCACAACACTGTAGAGCTCCATACATCATTAATCGCTGACAAAAATGAGCGTTCTGCCGTACCCTTTAAGGGCTAAAAGACCGTACTGCTAGTTCCCACTCCTCACGGTGTGTCTGTATGTGTGAACGCACACTTTGTACAGGTGAGGATTCACTATCAACTTGAGATTTCTGACCTGTGTGTTTGGTTCAGTGCCACAATGATGGATGACATGGTTATCAGAATCTCGCCTCCAGGATGGGGGCTGTCCTGTCTTGCTGTCAAGGTCAATGGTTGCTAGGCCTATAACAGAGTGGCAACCTAGTGGGCTTAGTGAAACACACCATATATTCTATATCCATCATGTCAAATGTCAGATTCAGAGCGATGCGTATGAGTAAGCCTCTGATTGGAAAAAAGTGACCCCAACAAGGGCAGCGTTTCCTCTACCACTCCACAGGACCCCGCTGCAAGAAACCAAATTGAAATGAATGCATAGGTTTGTTTATATGTTGAGAAATAAGGCAGGGTTTTGCTTGCAGGTGTCTTGTAAAAGGCAGACGTGTGTGTTTGTGGCAGTCAAACAGCAGATTGGTCATGGCTTGATTGGGACAAATGTTGAGCCTCTCCCGTTAGACCCCAGGGAGCTGATAACAGATTGCTGGCTTAAATACCAAACTAGCCTTACCAGAAATGAACATGTAGTGTTGCTTAGACTACAGAATCCATTTGTTTCTGCATTATGATCACAGCAATCAGTCACTTGAGTGACAAAAACGCACCAAGACACAATCTTTGCTGAAGTGAAGACAGGCAAAATGAATCTTTTTTCTTGGGTTGGCTCCCTTTTTACATCAGTGTACTTTATTGATCTGTTGGTGGTTCCAAAGCCAAAAGGGGAATAAATAAATAAATAAAACAAATTAATGATAAAATATAGACTAAAAAATATATTAGATTAACAAAACCTAGATATTGATTAACTTGGTGAGTGTGCTCTTGTTTTGTTTTGGTACAGCTTGAGAGCAGTTAATGAATTTTGCTGTAATTTATGGTTGTGCTAGTCCCTCTCATAGTTTCTCTTTCCATGGTGGTCAAAGAATGGCGTGTTGCCCATCTGCTCCTCCCCCACCAAAGTCCTCATCTTAGGGGAAGCACTGACAATGACAAACACACATAATTATATTAGCAGTTAACATCAGGCTCCTCTCATTTCAGAAGTAGCCTGTATTAAAAACAAACTAAAAGTACTTTTGCCTTAGTTTGCTTATTTAATACCCCGTGGACTTCTAGACCAAGCATATGCTTTTTATGATTTTTTTTTCCCTACACGATTCTGCAAAGTTAGAATTTCTCCAACTAACCTGCTGATCACACTTTTGGTTGATTGCCCTCCGGAGGAGCTGCTACAGCTACTTTGAATGTCATGAGCCAGTAAAATTACTGTCCATAATTCAGCGGTCTCTATTGTTTTCACTGTCAGGCTCTCCTACAAGTGATGGCCCTGCTATGCCAGACAGATATGCCCACAGCAAGCTTACTCTAGTTCAGTGTTTTATTGCTGGCTTTGTGTTGCACAGCCACAAAATTATAAGACCATAAAAAATACCAATTCTTAAGTCACCTTTCTGTCATCGGTGTCACTGTTCCCTTGGATTTTTACAGCAGAAACGAAAGACATGTAAGTATACTGACAGTAACTTTATGTCTTATGCTTACATCAAGAGTGCAGACATTGATTGACAGGAATATATCTGGTTCTGTGGGCATTTAGCTCCTAAAGAGCTCCTATAAAGCACTGGTTGCCTAGGTAACCCTCAAATGTATTTTAGAGTATTTGCTGATGTATCAGAATTTTAGGAGCTAATGAATGAAAATTTTGAAAAGTACAGTAGAGATGGGAGAAACACCCTTTAACCATGTTATGAGTGTTGATGTTGCATAATTTGTCCACCAGAGAACACCCTGCAAAATCCCTTTTGGTAGCATTCGTAAGAAATCATGAAATATTGATATCGTTTTTGAAATACCTGTATGATTGTGGTAATGTATTATCACACTGTTGTATAGCAATCATCTGCTCAAATTAATAGTCACTTCAATAGCTCGCCACATATCTTAACATACATTTTGTTTACCAAGTTTTAAGTTTGCAAACTTTTACAACACAGATATCTGTGTCTGTGTTGTCAAGGACTTAGCCCGTCGACAACATAACCAAACCCCTCAAATGGGGAAGCAAAACATTCCTAAAGCTTTGTTCTTCCATGCTGTACTAATCCTTGATTTTCACTCTGCTGCAATGCTATTTTCTCCAGTCATTCCAGGATAGTCTGTAAACTCTCAAGATGCACTTGCTGGCAGATGTTTAACGAATGAAATAGATTTTGTTTGTGTTTTAGCATTTATATTATGTATGTATTCATTAGTTGTGGAATAACTCGCCCTCTCTTCCCATCTCAAAGTGTCCTGGGCTTAAATTAAGAACAAGGAAAGCATTCTCTCCCATCAAATGGGTCCCATCAAAAGCATGTCAGTGGAAAAAACCCATTACGTTTGCCTGTAGGCTCTTTCCTATTTGACACCATTTTCTTTAATGGGGTTATTCAATAAACCTTGCAGCCATCTTTAACTAATTGCGTGTTTCATAAACTGATAAGGAAAATTCTAACAGGTTACAGGCTGCAGCCCATACATCTTATTTAGATTCCCCCACTCCTGTAACCATCCAATTTAGGAGCTTAGCTGACTTTACTTCTTATCAGCCATTTTACCCTTAGCTAAAATTACATACTCTATAAAGTGGGATTTGTGGGGGTGCTGGATTTGGTGCATACAATACACTTCAGTGCTGTGATCTCAGCCATAAGCATGATGAAAAGGAATCAGTCACAAAATCACTTTAGTGTTGTGTTGTTGGTGGTTTATGAGGTGACTGTGTTGTATCTAGTGCACAGTCATCAGTCCGTTCCCCCAAACCCCACAGAGCACAATATTGTGTGTTTGTGTATATGCTCATTTGCCATTGGCTCATTTGAGCGTGTGCAGTGCCGGTAATGAGCAGCCAGAGCTGGTGAGGCATAATAAAGCCCAAGGAAGGGCTGAGATGGATTCTCTGCTGGGTGTTTCACTTTTACCATTATTATTGTGGTTGCCACAATGCTAAAGTCCTGGAAAGTGCAGCATTTACATGGGCTTAATGAACCTGTTCACTTAGACATGCATTCCCCTGCTATTCCCCTTCACTACTGGCGCATGGGTGGGGAACAATCAGACCCAAATCCAGCTCTTAATGGGCTTCAGATAACATCATGATAGTTAACATGCTTGTGTGCCATAGCCTCTGTGCATCATTTCAGTCATCATTTCAATCACTTTGTATAATTGATTGGAGTTGGTAAGCAAGAGGAGCAATTTTCCCCGGGATTTTTGACTGCGTTTATGATTAGTGAGATTAAGGGGAAGAACAGCAATTGATCAGGAGGTTCTTGGATGAAACCAAATTGCGATGTATGTGTTGCTGTGCTTTGTATTTTTTTGTATTTTAATGAGATGTGAGATCATTGTCACTAATGCAAAACTTGCACTGTATTTTTCCTCTCGCCGCCATTACAATTTTTTCTTGATTCAGACACTCAGGACTGTCTGGTAAACATTTCCAGACAATATGAGAAATTTCATCACAACAGTTTCCTCATTACCTCCAACTAAATATGCTTAACAAGGTCATTTGGTAACAGGAAACAGTCACAGAAATAACAAGGGAGGCTTTGGGTTAAGCCAATGAACACATGCAAAATGGATTTGTGCAACTTAGCTTTGCCGCCTGTGACTTTTTTTTCTATCGTCTGCTAACAACTCATGGCACCTAAGAAAGATTTTAATTGGTCTGTTATAGTAGTTATGAAACAAGGCAATAAAAACTTTACTTTTATTGCTCTTTTTTTTTAGGTATCTTTATGATGTACTTCTGTATCTTTCTGTAGTTTGACAATGTGACTATTTAGTTCCATTTTTGATTAAATCTGATACACCGTACTACGGACCAGAATTAGGACCAAAAAAGTGGACACGACTTTATTTTTTTTCCAGAATTCTGAATTCTGACTTTAATCTCACAATTCTGACCTTTTTTCTCAGAATTGTGAGATTAAACAAACTTCTGAAATTAAAGTCAGAATTTTGACCTTTTTCTCAGAATTCTGAAAAAAAATCATCATTTCTTGACTATATGGTGTTAGAGTTTGTATTGTTGATTGTCATTTATGCTTAGAAATATTTACTTATATATGCTTAGAGTTTTGTAATTAGTTGTAGATTGGTAGAGGTTTTGATCCTTGATAGTCTGCAAACTTTGTGTGTATTAGACAGCACTTTGGGAGCATGAGAGGTCATACCGTGTCTTATTGTTTTATGGTAGGATTAACGTAGTTGCGTCTGTTCTAGTCTAAGTGCTCTTTGTTTAGATGAACTGCAGGACTTCCTCACCGTGTTATCTAGGATGAACCATCTAGGGTGAGGGGGAGGCTACCCTCTTCCTGACCAAGGATGTTTGACCCTTTGATCAGCAGTCCACACACACACACACACACACACACACACACACACACACACACACAAAAACCCACAGGCAAGGTACTCTTTGTGTGTATGTAGACGTCATATGTTAATGAACTTATGCATATTCATGTAACCTCAATAAAAGAACAGTGGTACGGGAGAACGGACGAGAGCAACTGGGGTCAAGCGAAGGAACGGTGCCTGTCCGGTTCTCTCCCGTGCACGAGAAACATGAAGAAGCTTGCCTACTTGTGTCTTGCTTTGCAGTGTAATTATATTGTCTTCAACGTTCCAGCGGATAGATTCAAGCTACAAACCTATCATATGGTGTTGAATCGATTGGTAATATTACTTCTGGCGTTTAACTTTGACAGTGTTTTTTCCATGTTTCTGTAATGGTTAATCCACCAACATGTGCAAGCTCTTTAATCAAAAATGATATTTTCCATGATAAATATATAATTATTGTTGTTATTGGTGAATTTGCCATTTTATTAAAAAATAACATATAAACATACAAACAAGCACATTATTATTATTTTCTGATTAGAATTTCAAAGTACAGTTATTTATTTTAATTCCTGAGCAGAAAAATTAGTTTTACTAATTAGTTGATTAATTTCTGCCTTCTCAGAGAAGTCCAGCGTGCCGGCTCAAATTTGGATGAATTTGTGAATTCAGTTTGTTTGCCTAATATATTACAAAATAGTCTTTGGTTTTAAACAATTTTCTATGACAGGTGCTTTCATAAATTTGTTAAGACAAACATGTAAAGCAAAACACCACAGGAATAACCAAAGTTAAGCTTTTCTACCTCTTTATCTCCCTTCAGGAAAGCCGCTTTTATCTCACTGAGGAGGAAAAAGAGAATGTAGACTCTTGGCCTATGTGGCACACAGATTCCCATCACTGCTCTCACTCTTTTAGTTCTCCGCTTCCTCATCGAGTTCTTTTTGTTTACTCGCCAAATGCATTAACTTCAAAAATTGTCTTCCGTCCATCATTTAACTTAAATTGTTTGGTCTAGCTTACGTTGCACGCACCGCCCAGGGCTTTGGATTGTTTTACAGCCTCTTTAAAACTGTATACCACCGTTGACACTCCTGAAGGAATTGGATTGTTTTTCACCCTGCTGACCACCACTTCAGTCAGCTAAGTGCAACAGGCTCTGAGCCCAGGTGAAGTGAGGTAAATAAGTGCCTCTCTAACCCATGTTGTGCCCCCTGTTGGCTGTCGTGAGAAAGTAATGTTCAGGCTCTTGGTTTGCAGAGTCCTTTTCAGACTTCTTCCTGTGTCTGTGTCCTCAAGTCAACCCAAGCTCGAACCCACACATGCCAGAGAGGCATATTGATATCTGTAATTAATGTAATAGTATTTTACTTTTACTAATGACTTCTTATGAAGACCTTACAGTGATTAAGGCAATGAAGGGAGTATTTGCTCTATCAATAAAATTACTTAGTCAAATCACTGTTATGAATCAGAGACCTTGTTCGTGGGACGAGCCCTAAGCTGAACATAATCCTTGCCAAATGGACTGGCGATTAGCTTAACTAAGGACTTTTTGGTCGCTGCCAATGCACAGGCTCTGCATTTTAAGCAGAGGAGCATTCAGTGAATTTCTGTATTCATTCAGCCTTCTGCCATCTCGTTCTATAAAAACAGGCTTACATGTCTCAGAAGTACACAAAGAAAGGTTTGAATACCTCACATTTTAATATTCACAATGATGATTTTCAGTAGTAATAATAAAGTTAGACACAGTGCAACACTCCTTCCTTCCTTCCTTTTGTCAAAATAATTAACAGCCTAAAGCTAAAGACTTAATGCATTGCTTTAAACACCGCTTGTCTGCGTGTTATAACAGTGATAGTAACGGGGTCTCGGATAAAGTGTTTACTAATGTTCTGTTGTGAAAGCAGGGGGTTTAAACTGCTCGTGATGCACAACCTATTACTTTTACCCACTAGCTGGGAACTTTGTGTGCATTGCTGTAAGACAGACAGAAAAAGCACTGTCCCTAATGCATGCAAGTAAGCACAAATAGGGCATGTAAAATATGACTATACCCAGAGGGACCTCTCCTCTACGCAATGTATTTATTCCAATATTTGCAGATGACTGAAACCAGTTAAGTGCTGTGGCAATTGCTTATTTCCCTTTGTCAGGATGATGAATGTGGTCGCACCTATCGGACGGCGCAGGGGTTCCAAAGTCCTCTGACAAAGAAGGATTGTCCATTTGTGCAATGGACAGAGCACATCAAAAAAGGTGGATAAAGCCCTGCAGGGAGGCAATAACAAAAACACTCACTTGTTATTGTCATTGTTCATGACGGAGTGATTTTTTTAGGCGTAGTCACATGCACACACCGCAGACCCGACACCACCTGGCGTTAGCTAATAGGTCCACAAATATCTGTGAGGAATCCGGTAATGTGATGGCATATAGTAAATAGCTGACTGTGAATTTGAATTCTGTCATATCGAACTGAAGAACGCACGTCTTTGATTTTTTAATGCATTCAGAGTACGGGCTAGATTTGCAGCAGCACAGCCACCCTCACATGGCAGGAGTAAGGACCTGAAGATTCAAGTCAGATTTACAGAGAACAGTGAAAACAAATGACTCGATCTCCTGCCAGACATGATCGTTCCAGGTTTTTGTTGTTGCTGTTGCTAATGCAGATATTTTAGCCTTTTGCTTTTGCTTAGTAAGGCTGTTTGGCATTCAGATTGTGGAGTATGTTGATGTTTACCTTTGTGTTAAAAAAAGGCTCAGACACTGTTTCACCTCAGCTGTTACTGCCTGTAAAGATGCCAGAGCTGGCTTGGCAAACAGCATCCGTGTGCATTAGCTTCTAGAAAACTGCACAACCTACTCTGATCCAATATAATGTTAATGCTCACAAATGGACTGTAAAAGACAATTTCATTTTTTCCTCACTGCAGAATTACAAGGACTCTCTGAATCCCACTGACTGTTTGCCAGTTTGTTTCGTGATTAAATGCGATCTCGTTATCATTCATAATGGATCACTTTCTTTGCCGCTGGGGAAGTGATTTGGAGAATTTAAAACTTTACATTTGTCTACAGTGCAAATCATTCAAAAACAAAGAACAATAAAGGATTTTTGCTTGTTTTGTGAATATTGTGACCCGACCTTTCTCATGAAGGACATAGATGTAAAAATCTAAAATACAGTTTCATCCTCTGCGCTTATTTTGGTGAGACTTCAAGTTGAGATGAAAAGAATCAGGTGCTAATATTGCCCATGTATGGCTCTTTATGACAGCTCTCATTCTGAAGTTTATTCTTCCACAGAGAGTGTTCTCAATAACACTCTTCAGAAATGGGAACATGGTGAGCTTCTGCATTGTCAACAAGCAGAAATCCTCTTGTTGAGGCTTTTTGTAGAGGGAGAACAGACCAAACATAAGATGGTCAGGTCATCGTGCTCCAAAGGACTAGTGGGCCTGGCTTCTTTCCAGCCTCCTACAAACTATGAGTCATCAAAAAGAGGGTTAGGCTCCAAACAAATCTATAACATTGATTGTCCTTATTTAGTTTTGCATGACTTTTGTAATTTCTGTAGTTTCTGTATCCCAAAAAGCCGATTCTGTTCATCTGGATGTTTTCAGTGGGACGTTTCATCATTCATTCAAGTGACTTCTTCTGTCTCAGCTTACTGTATTTGTATGTAAAAAAAAAAGAAAAAAGAAAAAAAAAGATTTTTGTAAATCAGTAGAATAATGTTTCAGTTCCTCTAAATGAAGTTACAAATGAAATCTTGCAATTATCAAAGTTTCGGTAGTTCTTTGCTAATGGTATTATTTAAAGTATGATAACCCCCCCTTTTTCTTAAAGCTAGGGGGAGACTTGAAAAGAAATATTTTCTCATCAATATGCACTGCTCAAAAAGTATCAGTATAATGGCATCAATATAGACTTAATATAGAGTATGGCTTCAAGTTAGTCAAACTTCTGGGATATTGATCTGCTCAGTTACGTAGCAGAGGGGGTTAATGAAATTAACAGCACCATGGAGCCCAATTGGCATTTGCCATAAAATAGCAGAAGTGGCAGGTCCACTACGGCAGCACTTCAGAGACGAGAGTAGGCTCACGCTCAGCATTTGTGACAGTTGTGAAAGGGTCTGAGGAAGCTCGGGAAAACGTTATAATGTCTGAAACATCATTCAGCTTGACTGGTTTGGTGGTTGGTCAGTGATGGTCTGGGGAGGTTTATCCATGGAGGGATGCACAGACCACTAAAGGCTACACAACGACATCCTGACTGCCATTAGGTATCAGGATGAAATCCATGAAGCCTTTGTCAGACTTGCAGTGAGTCCTGGCCTCATGGGGCGAGAGCATGCTGGCAGCTCCTGTAGGATAAAGGAATAGATTCTACTGACTGGTGCCCATGTTCTCCTGACCTAAATCTAATAAAACAGCTCTGAAACATTACGTTTTGGTCCATCCGACACCGCCAGGTTGCACCTCAGGCTGTCCAGGATCTCACTGATACCCTGGTCCAGACCTGGGAGGAAATCCCCCAGGGCACCATCATCTCATTAGGAGAAACGCCCTGACGTTGTCAGACATGCACATGGGCACATGGAGGCCATGCAATCTACCGAGTGCCATCCTGAGTTGCTGCAATGAAATTTTGTGAAAATGGTCTAGCATCATTTTTTTAATTTGATTTTCGGGGTGTCTTTGAAATCAGCCCTTTGTAGGTTGATAGTTTCCATTTCCATCAAACAATGTGGCATCCTTTCATTACTAACACATTACCCAGTCCATGTCAGTACAGATATGCAGCAGCATTTTTTCCCCATTGAGAACTGAGCTCTTTTCATAGTGTTTCTTTAATTTTTTTTGGATTGGTGTACATGCTACAGATACAACATAATACTTGTTTCACATTTTGCACAAGTCTTGCCAACTTGTGCAAAAATGTGATCTGAGCTGTAAAAAAAGAAATTGAGTTTTTCATCCATTGCTATTGGTGTAGTTGAGCAGGCAACACAGGCAGCAGAGGAAGCTGGAATGTGTGAGAAATGTACCAAAGAATTTGAAGAGCAGTTCAAATTCTGCCCATGTCAGTACCTTTGCACTGTGGCCCGTCGCTGCTAGAGAAATGAACCTTCAAAAACAGCCTTTTCATCATTTTTAAACTGTCTGAACTGCAGGACTTTTTTCCCTCCACAAGAAAACTAATTACGATGCAATCTTTTACCAGGCGGATGCTCTGAATATGCCCTAAGTTCTTTAAAGGAAATGTAATATTTAGTACATTTATATGTTTAACCATCAGAACAAACAGAATCAAGATGGCTAATCCCTTGATTTTTACCCACAGTGTTGTGAAAAACATAGTGCATCATTCCAAAGAAACACAGAAGAAACATCAATAGGAACAGTCTAACTATACTCGTGATGCAGGCTTACCTTAAAATTTGGGGTTTACAATAAGTGCCTGCTCAAAAGACTCAGCGTGACCTCATTTTAAAGAAGTAATTTGCAGTGACCTTTAAAAACGCAGTATGCATAGGCCTCCTTTTTATCCTAAGAGTCTTCACACAGTCTAGACATAACACAAACACACTTGCTTTTAGTTTGATTTAACTTGGGGTGTAAGCTCTGTTATTGAGCGCTGTAAACCCATCTCTGAGCCCCAGTGGTCCCAGGCTAACAGGCAATGAGTAGCTTTACCCCACATCCAGCCTTGACCTATCCCACTGACTCCACTTCCCCGCTCTCTCTGGCACGCCGCCAGCCCTGACCTGTCACTTGGGTGGTGAGCGGTGTGGGTAAACTGTTCGACAGCAGAATGCCCAACTAAGCATATACGGATGAAAGGAATCAGCTTCCACACAGACGCACATACACACTTCAAAGCACAAACAAACGAGGTAGAGGAGCACACCAGAATAAGAATTAGTCGGTTTGGATAGGAAGGTATTTTTGCATTAATCATATTTTTTGGGGTTGACTGCTTATTTTGATGTATCTTTTTCAGATTCAGATAACTTTATTTATCCCCATGGGGGCAATTGAGAGTGCAGAGAGTGACATATACAGTGAAACAGAAAAGTGCAATGAAGAAAAACAAATATATAAATAAAATAAAATAACACACGACAATATAAAGCAATCAAAGTAAGAGTCAGTGGGTTATATCCAATATATATATATTTATATATGTTTTTATGTTTTGGGGGGGGAATTAACCTAAATATCACGCTGATAAATCCTGAGCAAATTAAACTTTTTATGCCATTAATTGCAGCTGTCAGTTTCACCTGTCATACTAGAATGCGTTTGTCCACTACAATCAGTATGTGTTTGAAGTAGTACAAGCTAGAGCACCACAACTCGAGCGAGACGGGAGACAGCAAAGGTTGACAGAATAGTGGGGGATTAGGAGGACCTGGGCACAGATGGCTGTGGGAGGAAAATGTCCCGGCTGAGCTGTTTAGGGTAGTCCCTGCCAGCCCAGAAAAGGCAACAGACGTACGCAGAGCAAATAGGCTACCCCGCAGAACGGGTTGCTAGATTTGGGAAAGCAGATGCTATAAAATGAAATCCATGTGTGAAAATGTCACCAGAACTACTAAGAGGGAGAAAAAGGCAGCCCTCTTAAAACCCATTTTCAACGATTTTCTTTTGTCTTTAAGACATCACGAACACGTGACATCCCATACATAAAGCCATTGCGGCATATTTTCATTCTATAGGAATGTAATGAAGGCATAATATTGCTTCCCAGTGGAGTCCTAAACTGGTAATTTGACAGACAAACTCAGTAATAAATGTCCTGAGAAAACCAACCGTCTGGCTTATGTCAGGCATTTTCTTTATGATCACCAGTCGGTAAAAAGCATTGCAAGCTTTCAGTCTCACTTTTGACTTTTACAGTACTGTTATTTGGCCTGCTTGTATATTGACTGTTTTCATTGATTGTGTCTTTACTTCTTAAACTCCCAAGATTTTCTGGTTTCTTGCCACACTTTTTGATGGCATCTCTCGTCTTATGTTTTCTGTGTCTGTTTGAGAGTCTCTGATTCTTTTTTATAATTTAGGAGTAAGTAGGAAAGCACAAGATGGGAATCACCATGGCAAGCTAGTTAGCTTTGATTGAACTTTCAAAATAAGAGTGTGAATCGATTGCAGAAGGTGTCTGCCCAGGAAAAAGTCTGTGTGTGGGAAACACTGCTAAACACTGTGCATGGATTTGCATGGTTATTCGTTTTTTGGACATTAATAAAGGTATAGCTAAAGCCACTAGCTGAAAAACTGAATTTTTGTTTGAGAATGGATGAAATACCTTTGTCTGTCCTCTCACTGCATAAATATCTCAACAGATTAATCAAAGGCAAACGAATGAATGGCCTCAGTCACGCAATGGTACACAACAGTGAGTGATCTCGTGCACTGTTATCTGTCCGGATATAATGTCATTTTTGAAATTAAATGACGCATAATTAAAAGGCTCCAAGGGCCTAAACAGTATAATACTATGAACTTCAGTGAGCTTGTCTGGGGTTTGTCAGCCACCCACTGCTTCCGTTTGATCTCTGGGTCTTTAATACACAGCAGCGATGCATTTATTTTCCATATTTGCATTCTTCTCTTGTCCCCCGCTATTGCATGCAATCCCTCCTCCCTTCTTTCTATAGGAGAGACACAGCCACTTATTCATAGTGAATGTGGAATTCCAGACAGGAAATACAGGCTCTCAATTGATATAATTGATAATAATCAGAAACTCCAGAAACTTGATCCTGTGAATGCCTGTCATTGTTTTTGTTTTTTGGTGAACATCATTTACAGTAAGTTTCAGGGATGTCCCGAGTGTTCCCGTTTGTGAAAGTTCTTTAAAAATGCTTAAAAAAAAAAAAGCTGGAACCACAGGAAGTGTCCAGTGTTGAACCAGTCAGTGGTTTTGAAGGACAACGCGATTCTATATGGGAGCTATGTTCTTGTAGTCTGCACAACCACTAAATGTTGCTGCTTAATTAAATACTGAGTGCTTCTTTGTAAGATATTCCATGGTCACTTGTGCATTATGAGATTCCCAGAGAGCGTTTTGTCAGGATCCAACAAATGTGGTGTAGAAGAAAACACAAGCTTAAAAATCCTGTTTAAAGCCTTATTTTTAAGAACATCTCTTCTCACTGTTTCTGATTTTAAGAAAGTTACAAGTTGTTTTCTGACAACTTGGCAGAACACTTGCAAAGGACCACTTGTCATCACATTTAAATGTTTGCAAGCTAATGTTGGAAAAGAGGGAATCATTTATCGGTGCCTAAACCTGCCTAAAAACAAATATTTTTTCTTTTCATAAATATGGAACTATTGGTTTACAAATAAATACATATCAAGATACTGATATCACACAGCCCCAGGCGACGTTAGATTGTGTTATATTGCTTCCTGTTTAATAAGGTTTTTAATATATGTATCCTTGATGGAGGTCTGCACTCTACTGAGCACGATTTTTTTGTTATACAAATTAGAAATGCACTGAGTGACTGGCCAGTGGCCACAATCTCTGGCTTTCTCTGGCTGATCCTGTTGCTGATCCATCTCAGCCTGGTGATTATCTCTCCAGAAATATAAGTACACATTGCAGTAATGTAGACAACAACGGTCTGTTTCGCCGTAGCAATATTGCACAGAAACACTGCCTTTTGTTTAGCAGAAAGCCACCTCGCTTTAAAATAAATGCAATATTTAAGACTTCATGTTTAGAATTCTTTTTCATCATTCCAGCATCATTTGTCCTTTTTTTTCATTGCAGTCATTTTCAGTTAAGGTAACTGTTGTTTTACATTGATTAATTCCAAATGATCAACACTTCTACCACATAGGAATTTGGAGGGGTAATTGGAAAGCTATGCAGAGATAAAGTGGGATTTATATTCAGTTGGAGTTTTTTGTCCAAAAAATGTCAAGTAACATGGAGAACTTTATTTAGAGATTTATTTCTATGTTTGTGTATGAAGCACGAAGGAATAGAAAATTCCATTAAAACACTGTCTGCATATTCAGTTGGCATATAAAGATAGTTTACTCACTGGTAGGTTAGTTAAACACGTAATAGTCAAACTATTACTCTTAATTCTCTTGTCAGATTCTGATGGAAAGATTTGCTGGTCATAAGACGAATCACACTTGTGGACTCACTTTTGCTGACCTGTTACTCTTTGACTCCTTTAAAAAAGGTAGCATACTGTTGGGAAGGTGCTTTGCCAAGTTGGACAAGTTGTCTTCTTTGGTTGGATTAAGCCTGACAGATTTATTGGCAGACTGAATGAAAATGAAAAAAAGTAAAGCAGACACTGGAGAAACATGCATCAGTCAGGTTAGGAGTGTTAATGTAAAGTTTGTCCACCTTAGGGAACTCTTCCTTCTTGGCAACGTGCATGTTGGAGCGCCACAAAGACAACAACCAGTTTAAACAAGTTCAAAATAAATAAATAATTTCAGTCATCAATAAATAACTATGCAAAAAATACACATGTATGTTTATGTATGTACACACATATGTTAGTGAAATCTGTTTATGTCTTATGTGCCTAAATTTTATAACTAGATATTGGTATAAATGTCAGGCTTGTTGGACTCTAGCCTGCATGAGTTTAAAGTATCTTTTACAGATGGGCGTGTCTGTGGGCGTGCCTTGGTTATTAGCCACAAAATATATGCGTGTCCGATTGATCAACACGTTATGGTGATACTAACCACCCTATTTATTCTGTAAGTAATGGCAGAACATTGCATCCAACTCACAAGGTATGTTAGACCACTGGTGACCGCAGTATGATACTTCATATCATACTGCGTTTGAAGCATTTGAAAAATGACTTCCTGAAAAAAACACACAGTGAGCTATACGTTGTTCGAAAAGTTCAACAGTCTGCTTTGCAATGCAGGTTGCTTGCACCAAACAAAGATAAGCGAAGTGATTTAAAAGTGTGTCTCTAGCACAGCAGCGGGCTTCAGTTTGCTACAAAGGAAGAACAGGCTCTTAAGTGATCATTGAAAATCGTTTTGACTGGACATTCAAATCAGAACTGCTGTTCAGTAAACTTGGTCAGACGCTGGTTTCCTGTAAATTGTTTGTTACTTTTTTCATGTTGTTGAATGCAAGAAAATTGTTGTTGTTCTGTGGCAGTACACAGTTATCGCTATGTTATTTTTGAGATTCAGTGGTACTGACTGTGGTCCAGTAGCGCGCTGGAAGAAGACGTGTCTGACAGTGGTATTGAAAAACTGCAACATTCGCCTTAGGAAATAGATTCCCACACAATATACTATTTGTTTAACAGAAAGCAGGGCAGTAAACTGGTTTAATGTTTGATCATGCTTTGTCGAGCCTTTTTTTTCAGTGTGACATTTATCAGCATTTGCATGTGCACTGAACACCGTTTTGATGTGAATATATTACATAGAGCACATTCACATATTTATAAGGAGGAACTGTCTGGGGTGGACATTGCACTCCCATTATGTCTCTGCAAAGGCTACTCTATCCTCTCAGAATTCTCAGCTTTTATTCAAAAGCTGATTTGTAAGCACCATTTGTTATTTAAAAAAAAAAAATCAAAGTTAAATTCATGCCAATGCTTGAAAAAGGCGATCAATAATGTGAATTAATCCAGAGATTACTCGTGTAGAGCTTTGAACGATTTTCTGTACATGAATTAGTTGTTGAAGAAACACTGGTGTTGACTTTTGATCAAATTGAGATTGACAGCATGTGAAATCTTCTACACGTTTAGAGTTGAGAAGAGGAGCTACAGCCTTGTTTTGCTGGTATCTAGACGCAACGAGTAGATTTCTTCTTGTTCACACCTTCTGGATATCTTCGACTCTGTTTCTTATGGATCTTACACACATGCACAATGACACAAAACCACTTCATATGCGCCTAGAGGAAATCCGAAGCTGGATGGGACAAGGTGATGCTGTTAAGAGTTTCTTTTTGCTGTGGCAACAAAATAGGGGCATCGTCAGGAGTCTAAGCAATTTCTGCTCCCACAGTCAGAGGCTCCATCTGTGTCAGTTCAGAGAAAGTGATACTGTAATGAGAAAAAGACTATGAGACAGTTTTCAGAGTGTTCTGCGTCTGTGATGTTAGATGGCATGTGTGTGTGCGTGTGTGTGTGTGTGTGTGTGTGTGTGTGTGTGTGTGTGTGTGTGTGTGTGTGTGTGTGTGTGGGTTTGTGTGTGTGTGTGTGGATTATAGCTGAAAGGCTTCAGATGTGTCCCACTGGCCACAGTCGACAGGATTATTTTAGGGATTAAGAGCCTGGTGCTCTGTACCTTGGTTGCACAGCACTACAGTGTGTCCTCATTTCCCTCATCCTTTGCAACAACAAACCTACCTCTAGCATACCACCAATAACCAGACAGAAATCTACCTATTTTAAGGGAATGAGCAATACCATCACTACTGTATATATATATATATATATATATATATATTATTATATATATATATATATATATATTTATATATATATATATATATTATTTATATATATATAGTTTCTTACAGTTCCCTACTAAAAACAAAAAACTGACAAACAATAATGTCATTATATTTTATTTAAAGTTTCATCAAACACAGCAAAAATACAGCGTTCACTGTCTGTGATCGACTAATGTGGCTGGTGAACAAAAAGAAAAAAATTCCTTACATGTCTTTTTCCTAATAACTTTACTTGGATGAAAAATATCAGAAGATCATGGAGTGACATGAACATGAACTGATCTGTCAGGGGAAAAGTATCTGAAATATTCGTCCCAGTCCATTTATGTGACATTCAAACTTCTGATGCTCAGTTTGAACTTCAGCAGGGGTACATCCACTAAATAAATTTAGTTGTTGCTACGTGATTGGTTGGTCAGACATCTGCATTAACGAGCAATTGAACAGGTGTTTCTACTTTACCAGTGACAACAGTGTAATCAAACGGTTGTATTAAGAAATGTCCCGTCATATTTCCTCCTCCTGCTAAAGAGATGATCTGCTTTAACTTTTGCCTTTAATAAAGCTTTCAGCGTTTCTAATTCTAATAAATGCTGTCAAAACAGCAAAAATGAGGAGATAACCAATGCAAACTGAGATACACTACAACCTTCACTTTGATCACAGTAATGTGGCTTATTATCTTTATTTGTAGAGCACATTACAAAGTGCTTCACACAAGGAGGCGACTTCATTATAAGAAGATTTTAATAAAGCAGCGTAATGTTCAGCGTTCGCTGTTGGCTTTATTAAATGTTTGCAGTTCAAAACTCATCATCATTTGAGCAAATTATGGCATAGGATGAGAAACATTTAAATTTTTATGATTATCTGGGTCACTTGTCAGTTATACTGTATGACTGCTTTAGTGATAGTGCATCGCTTTGAATTGTGGGGCGTTCTTTTTAATGAAGGATGGTTCAGTGTATCCTGCGGTTAAGGAGTAATAAACAGCATTTAGTGAATTTGATAAACTCTTAATACGACTGCTACACTGATTCATCCATGGCTCTTCGCTCAGGAGCCTGCTTCAAAGAAACTGGGTATTTGACTGCAACCATTGTTAATGCCTATTCATTATAAAGAGGATTTTAGATAGACATCACTGGTGATTTGGTAATGCTTCCGACAATCCCACCAAATGAATTAAAACATTCATCAAAGCCTGTTGCACACTGTTGCGTAGAAACATGCCTTTAAACCAGCAACGATAGCAAAATGTTGCACACGTTTTTCCAGAGTGAACATGGCCTTGAACTTCCCCACCCCCTCATCCCCTTTTTCCCCCACTCTGTCCCAGAGTGTCTGTTCCTTAGTGAAATTTGTCAATATTTTGTCTAGGGCTGGGACATATTATGCCGTTGACGGTAATACCGGTACAATGTTAGGCAACGATAAGAAAATGAAATATCGCGATAGAATATGGGTAAAACGCGCATGCGCAGTGCCTTTGTTTTCATACGCACATGGCCGAAAAAGCACGGCGGCAACGGGAAACGAGAAGGGGGAAAGCGGATGGTTGAGTGAAAAGGATGAACCAGAATTGGTTTTTAAAAATGGTGCAACTTCACTGGTTTGGTGTTTGTCTGTCAGATACACAACAAAGCACATCTTTTTTGTAGAACATGCAAGCGGCCGTCATTATTGCCGTATTTGTCGGACTAAGGTGCTCGTAAATCTGGGAGTAATCTGGGTCCTAAACCGATTCAGGTCCCAAAGTCAAACGAACACTGCAGCATCACTGAGAGTTAAAAACTGTCTAAATTCTTTCATTTTTAATAAAATGATCAGCATTGCTGCTTTACCAGGTGTAACTATGAAGTTTAACATCCAGGCATCCATGAAAACAGAATTTATTACATTTAACAGAGTTAGATGTTAGCAGGAAGTTAGCTCACTAGCTTCCACCTAAACATGATATAGCATGTTCTGACTGAGAGATTTCTGAAACGTACAGCTCTGCTGTCACTTCCAACATAAATGAAGACAGAAAATTAAACAGCAGTGACGTTTGTTGGGTTACTGAAGTTGGGCTAGCTGGTATATAATGATGTGCTACATGATCGCTAGCAACACAGCTATGTTAGCATAAACATAGTAAAGCTGAAGGATGAACGCGAACACTTTTCCACTTGATAAAAGTTAACGTGAGGGTTCCTGGTGGTTAGAGACAAATGCAATCGCATGGCAGGATGCTGTAAACGGACCAAACTTCAGTCAGGAGAACAACTGAGATAATCCATCCACAATACGAGGTTAGTCATTAATATACTGCAACAACATGGGAATAGAGCAGTCTATCAGCTGTGATAGAATACAGCATTAATGAATCAATGGTACAGAAGTGGAGGAAGCACAGTTTTTGGCTTTCCCCATATTTGAGTTGAATAAAGTTTGATTTATCTGACTGCTTTGTTTCGCTTAATGTGCCTTATAATCCCGTGCACCTTATGGTCCGAGAAATACGTATTTGACTTTTTTATTTGGCACACTGCAGTTTAATGTTGAAGTTAATTTTTTTAACTTCAGTGGATATCATACATGGTTATGCTCAGGATATGTCAGCCCATTTCTACTCGAAATGGCTTTTGGTTAAACTTTCAGCAAGGAATTTGCATTTGCACTGTTAAATGTTTATATAGCTTTAATGCACATAAAAACAGCTGCTTGTTTAAGTGAAAATAAATAGATGGGTTTTTTTATGCGCTAGTAAAGTTGTGAAGTTGTATTTTGTCTCGCAGAAATTGTATCGTCAGTTATATCATTTTCACAAATTTTCAAATATATATCATGATATATATTTTTGGCCATATCGCCCTGCTCTAATTTTGCCCAATATTTTCTTTTTGCCTGCTCCGTTTGCCTTTGAGTACCTGCCTGGTTCCAGCAAACTTGCAAAATAACCTGTTTTCTATCCTTATTGGCTGGCTTCTCTTTTGTGGACGCAGCAAAATATAAATTCACAGCAGAAAAGGCTTTTGATTTCACTATGATACTCAGTATCCAGTCGCTTCGAAATACAGTTTCTCATTTGGAGAGTCGATGGACATTTGGGGTCTTTTGAGGCCAGTAACTCGTTGTAAAGGTCATGACAGTATCTCTGTGTGAAATGGCTTAAATGGAATCAAACATCTCCAGAAATCAAGCACTGCTCTTGACATAAAATGCAGACGTAATCTCTATAAGCTGATGCTCCACGACAGTGTTACCGAGGATAACAAAAATACAAGGTGGTATTCTCAGTACCTGAAGCTTAAATCACACTTCGGTGACCATGCAAACACTACTATTACTGCTATTACTACTAATAATTTATTTTAAAATGCTAACTTTAATAATAGAATATGCAATAATACAAATAAAATATGATTAAAATCATAAGATTGCTTACCAAAAAAGCATGAAAATGTGTTTGAAGAAGTGTTTTTTGAGGAGGAACTGATTGTGTCCAGGCAGATCATTTTAAAGCTGAGGAGTCCTGATGGTAGAAGCACGCTCACCTTTATATTCAATCCTCAGTCAGAATGGCCCCACCTGAAAATACTGTAGATCCTCTAAACTTTACATATTTATTTTTCAGCTTGTTACACCCAGCCTTTTCCCTGGATCAGCACTGTTTCATGGTTGGAGTCTCTGGAAGGTCATTTTTCCTCACCAGCAGAATGTTGAAAGGCTCCTGGCTGCTCCATGATTTTAGGACACTTTGAATGAATGAGAGATGAGTGCTACATTCTTCATGTGGGTTTTTAGCTTTGTAATTGACAAAAGCATTGATCAAATTGAACTCAAACAGAAGCGAAACAAATTTCTTCGTCCACTTGTGTGACAGCCTGACAAATGGGACTTACAGAATATTCTGACCAAATTTGTCAGCACCATTTATTGCATTACTGTGCTTGACGCGGCGGCCTTTCGCCGTGCAATTTTTATTTGCGATTTGTTTTCCATATGCTTGAATCAAGAGGTTGTAGTCATTTTAACTTTTTCAATTTTGTTTGTTCTACCACACCAGGCTTGTTTATTTCCCTATTTCTGTGGTCATTATTACCAATATCCAAAACTATTCGTGGTTCACCCTTATTTTCAGAAATAAAGGTTTCTGTAAGACCGACATCGGTTTTCAGTTTAGGCACCTCACTACAGGAAATCTGGAGGATGTGGGAAGGCAGCAGTAAAAGTGTGCAGGTTGAGATAGCGAGGGAAAAACTAAACAAGTAAAGAGTAAAACGATAACCCCAAACTCACTCCTATTCATGATGTTTAGGTGGCCACAAACACACAGCTCAGATGCTGTAAAGCAAAAGAACTCTCTCTAAAATACTGTACTGCTGTGAACAAGAGGGCTCAGCTCACGCACCACCATCCTGAGATAATGTTAGCTGAACACCATCCAACAGTGGACACACTTAGGTCCACAAAGCTACCTCCAAACTCAGAGCAAACTAATACAGTAGCTCAGTGGTCAAGTTCTTGCATCTACAAAAAAAAATGAAAACCAAAAAAACAATGGTTGTCTGATGATTGTATTGTTTTTTTTTTCCACATTCTGTTACCGATTGCAACTTATGGTGACTAAATTGTTTCTCAGAGGTTGAGTGTTACACAATTATAACCACTTTTCATTACCAAGTGTTTGGATATGTTGCCTGACAGGAGGCAACCTTTCTGCAAACAGCTGCAGTCTGATGTGGACTGTCTGCAATCACTCTCAGAGAGATTGTTGAAGGTTTTCAAATAATTGCTTAATAATTTATAAAAGCAGACAGACTGAATGAGTCTTTTTCATTAAGCATAACTTGAGGGCACTCGACTCAAGTGGCTGCCAGCTGGTTGTATTCTGGTTATATTCCTAAAGAACAGGAAGGTTGCTGAGCACAAATGTAACAGTTAAATATGAATTTCTGTCGATGCAGACAGCTATGATATGTGATTTTCAGTGATTTATCACAGTTAATTGCTCTATTATCAGAAACTGATTGCATGTTATAGCCAACTAGACCTCATTCAACTGCAGATTGATGTCAAACTGATTGCAGACTGAATCTGTCTTGTACCAACATACATGTATATGGATGTGTTTGCTGACAGTATTAGTGTGCATGTAATGTCATTTTGCAGCTTGCAACAGATATTGACGAAGTTAAACTTTGAAGGCATAGTTTAAACATGAAACGTGGCCTCAAGTTGAAATATATGTGTTTGCAATACTCAGCATATCACAAAATGTAAAAAACAAATTGCAATAATATAATATCATGTGTGACGTGTTGTGATTATATCATATCATGGGGTGTCTGGTGATTCCCACCTCGATTTAACAGGCACTCACACAGTACTGCAGAAGTGTGAAAGATATCCATGAAACACCGACGGTCAGTGCCTGCTAGGTGATAAAGCAGAAACTCAGTCTGGGACTGTCTCCCAGGCCAACGTCTCTGCAGTTTCGTGGTATAACAGCACCGTATACCAGAAGGGTTTAGAAGTTTGTTTGGAGATTGCTAGGCCGCAGGATCATAGCCTCTTCAATATATTGCTTGATTTATACAATTCATGGAATTTGGACAAATGCCAGGACTGACTGTGTACAGCCTGTCAGTGCGTTTGGCTGGTTGTGCTTCATTATCACTGACAAATTCTCAGTACAGTTTTAAACCTGGTGTGAGACATGACCTTGTTGAAGTAGGGAGTGGGTAGCATGTTGTTAGTATACCAGTACATTTCAAGTTCAGGCTTATGAATGATACCAGGGAGAAAAGGGCCTTACAGTAGGAATGTTTTCGTGTCTGAAACTGTAACAATCTTCAATGCATGAAGAGCAGCATGTGGTGAGACACTGCCAGCGTGAATGCTGATCTGCATACAAGTTTGTCTCATCAAAAACACTCTGGATCAGTTCATTAGAAATGAACAACTCAATAAAGCCAACTGACTGTTCTGGATCAGGAGCATCAACAGCATCATTGAGAGGTTCAGGATTCTCTGTGGAAGTAAAGCTTCAGGCCCAGGAACTAGAGTTACATGGTTTACTGAGGCCCTTACTTGATCACCATCCACACCACAGCCTTCTGCTTGACCTCTACCCCATCCAAAAGCTTCACCTCCATCCCTTTTCCTGTGTTTGACCTATAAATAAATAAATTACTAAAATATAAAAAAGGAATATTTTTTATTTAGGAGCTGTGTCGTCCAGTATAACCAGGACCCCCTCTGGCATGTGAAAATGGAGAGAGAATGGAGAAAGAAACCTGAATTGTTCAGCTTCTTGTCTGATGTAATATTACAGGAAAGCGCAACAGTTATCAGTTCTGTATTTCACCTCTCACATCGCAGATATTTAATGGATGCTCCTGGATGAATCTAATTATCAAACAATCTAAATCTCAGGCTTAAAACATGTCTAAGTGTCTTTCCTCTTGCATTTCTGGCTGCTGGGAACAGAGAACAAGACCTGAGCTGTGAATCCTTTAACTCTGTTTCTGAAGAATCACAGTCTGAAATCGAACTGTCTCTATCAGCAGGTTGATGAGCAACCTATATCTCTCCTCGGGTCTTTGCCCAAGTCCTCGAGTTATCTGTCTACTCCCGACACGTCTGCCATATGGATGTGAAAATTCAGTGTCAACAACTCCATAGTCCATCTCACGTGGGTTGTCGCATCTGTGTGGCAACTGTCATGACTCGACCCACCTGCTCCTTTTAAAGTTTGAATCACAAAGTTGACAAGGCATGAATTATCAGAGTTTGAGTCCATCAACAGCTCCAAGGTTTGCACGACCACATATTTCTTCCTGAATAGTCTGTGGTTTTGCTAGGGGTTGATTTATTTTGCGTAAAAGCTCTAAGCTGCTTCTCTCAGAGCAGATCTTCTTCCCAGAAATGCTGTAATATGCCATCCCTAACAGCTTTCGCTGTTGTCTGACAGTAAAAAGACAGATTGGTGGAATATCTCGACAATGGCTGGGACATACTATTACACACAGATTTAAAAGAGATCCGTAATATCTTAAAATAGATTATGAAGTGCATAGGAAGAGACCCCAGGATTGAGGGTGATGTCATGAGCCATCCAAAGCTGTAAAAAGACTAGTTGCTGCACTCTGAAGTAGATGGAAGTTGTGAGCTAGGTTGTAAAGATAAGAAGCCAGATTGGCAGTGAACGTGAGAGCACTCAAACTGTTGGAGAATAGAAATAGTACAGGTCCGACTGATTTGAGCGTTCGGACTGATTACGGATCAGGACAAGCTGTGATTAGAAGTGTTTTCTTTTCATTGAGATCTTTTTCACATAAAATAATGACAAGTACCAATTGCACTGTCATCATCAACAGTTAAACAACTACATAATAGTAATAATAACAAAACCCAACCTTCATAATTGGTCCTCAGGTTCAATTTCAATGGTGGATAAAGGAAAAATAATAATAACAATAATTTCTGAGTAAAATCTGCACAACATGTCGTGCTGTTGTCTTCATTTCAGATAAAATAAAAACGTTTCCATTTCTTAAAATGCAGACATCGTTTGTCTTTAGTCTTACTTAACTTTTACATCTAAAAAAAATCTGCAAAGGAACACATCCAGAAACGCATTTATTTCCTTTGCCAAACTGGAGGGGAGAAAAATTGTGAAACACTGAAATATGTTTATGAGGCGAGATGTGTGGAGTTGGCGCCAAGGAGAATATTTACAGTTGAAGATCTAGCAAACATTTGTATAGAGCAAAAAGAATCTGGGTCGCAGTGATGCCCCAGTGTTAATTATGATATCTAATCAAAGAACATGAATGAGTTTGGCTAAATGGATTAAAATCAGCCTCATCTTTCCAGCTTCCATACTGTAATTAATGATTTGTCATCATTCCCCATTCATGTGAGGTGCTGCTCAAACACCAGCTCATCACTTTCCTTTCTCCACATTATGCACAATCACTGGGGTTTGAATTGAATTCTTTTCTGAAATCCAATATATGTTTAAAAAACCCACACATCTTGTAATGGGCCAGGTTCCTGTGCGCTCATTCGTCAGAAACGGGGATAAACAGAAATATCAATTAGCATATATTTGTGTTGTCAGAGCTGCATCAGACCGGAAGTTTTGATGTCTGTGAAATAATTACGGTACCTGCGCTTTGTATAAGCCATGGGCAGACTGGGAGGCTTCTAGAATAAAGGCAGCCTAATGAAAACAAAGCTCACCTTAGGTGTTCGTTTTGTGCTGCTATGCCTGGGTGAGCAGATGAACTGGGGGGTGGGGCGAGAAAAAACGACTTTTGGCTGCTCTCTCATTCACGAGGGGTCGCCGCAGCAGGTAGCGCCTCATATTTGATTTAGCAGATTTTTTACGCCCGATGTCCTCCGTAACACGACCCCAAAGGGATTTGTCTCCTCCCGGGATCAAACTGGGGCTCTTTTTGCTTGTTAGGCAAATGCGTAAACGACTACACTGTGGAGCCTACTAGCAGATGAATTTGGGAAATGTGGCAGAAACAAAAGACACGCCCAATGGCATGGCCTTGCAATAATTTACATTTAATATCCAAGGTCTTTGGTACATGAAATAGCTTGTTACTTTTAATCGAAAATTTCCATGTGGGTTTCATTGAATAATGTGGGATTACTTTAAAATAGCAGAATTAAAAGAAATACATTGCAGGCAAAAATGCTTCTGTCCCCTCTCCAAGCAGCTAAAGCGTCTAGAAGCAGGACTGCAGATTTGAGTTTGTTGGTGTGTCAGGGGCATTTACCACCACGATTTATCACAATGTTGTATATATATATATGTCATCTATATGTAATGGTTTTACACTACTGATCTGCCCGAGGTCTACGCTCCATCAAATTGCTCGATATCACAGGCAGCAAAAATGACTTGGCCCAACAGCAGCCTGAATCTGCCACACCGAGATGTCTCATGCCAGACCTGTGATCAGTTCTCTTGTAGCTCCTACTTCAGTCAGCAGCAACAAAGGAAGCAGCCACACTAAACACCCTCCCACCCACCCGAGACAATGTGCTAATGTAAAATGGCCTGTTTTGACACACTGCTTTGTGAGCAGATGAACAAATACGGGCATCGCTTTAGCTCCGTGGTGAAAGATGACAGCGAGATAACAATAATGATTTCTGCAGAAAGAGTGCAAAGGCACTCAACGGTGATAAGCAAACTGGAAAAACCAGTGCAAGAACATCGAGGCCTGGGTCATCAAGATGAAGAGGAAATAATATCAAAAGTCCTTGTAGAGATCCTGGCTTTGTTATATGTGTCCTCAGGCCATAGTTTTAGCTGCGTGGCTTTGTTAAAGTAAAGGTTTCCCCCGAAATCTATCCTTGAAAGGTGGTTGTTAAAAGTTAGTTTCCTCTTCAAAAACAGCAGAACAACAACCATATCAGCAGTTTATATGACCACAACAAAGAAATGCATGTCTTATGGTACCAATGGATAGCAGTATAAGTGGTTTATACAGCTAGACGAAGCCTGTGCTGCAGCAGTGTTTTGAGACCTTTTGATAATTTTTCAAGCCTTAAAAGCCTGTCACTGTTAAAGTGCATTGTAACTGGCATCTATACAAAGCTGACCAGAGCTTCTGATCTCTTCTGAAGAGGAGACTTTTTTAACAGCCACCTATGAAGCCAGCATGAGTGATTCTGAAAGGACAATTTTAGGTGAGAAAACATAAAAATCAATAGCAGCTACACTGGAGACTATGTTTTCTATGGCGACCCTGTTTTACAAGAATATAATGATGAAAGTCTTGGAAGTTGTTGACAAGTAGTCCACATCAGTGGGCTGCATACAGGTTCATTGAACACTCCTACTAGTCCCGCCAAAGTGTGTTAAATTATAAGTCACTGAAGGGCTGTGATCATACATGTAGGCATCAAGCCTCCCAACACTTCTCTCAGCTGAAAATACATTAAAAATTGGCTTTATGTCACCGTAATGCGATTTAGTATCGACCACGGTCAATCCGAGTAATGAATTTGCCACTTGAAGCCCACAAATCTGCCATTATGTGAATACAGCACATTAAATAATCAGCACATCTCTAAAATCTAGTGTACAAGTGAATTCTTATTTTGTTGAAAAGCAAAAAAACCCCAGAAACGGAGTGAAACCTGCCTTGAGGCTCCTTCAGTAAATCTTGCCTGAGGGCAAGGAACACCGTGGCTCAGGTGGTCAATGGGCTAACTAACTGACAGGTCTGTGTGGGCTCTCCACAGGATCTGCACTTCTCTCTTGTGCTTATTTAATTTTACCCACTCTCACATTGTTTGCCACTTATTTGTCACAATGCAGCAATGCTTTCTCTAAGGGGAGAACCAGCGTGGACGAAACCATTGTCCTCTACCCGCTTTCCTGACAGACACTTTTTTGGCATAGGGAGTAAAGAGCTTTGTGGTTAGTGCCAAACTGATTTCCTCGGTGGGTTTACTACTGGTGCTGGCAGTCTGCGTGGCATGTTGACAACGGCTAAAGAGCCAAACTTGATTGCCTCTTTTCCTGCTCATTATTACAGTATTCGTTACAGAATATGATGCGATTTCTTAACTACAGTCAGCACTGGGCTTGTGAGAGTGCTTATCCCCATGTTGTAACCTTTACTGAAGCTAAACATAACCTGTGTTGGTGCTGGTCTCTCAGGCATGGGAGCATGCTCTTATAAACCACGTTGAGTAAACTGAAGGTTGCATCATCGTCTGTGGAGGACTTTACCTTGTATGTTTAAGTTGTAATCATACTTATTTTAAATGTTACAATTTTCACGTCCAGTTATTAAAAACAAAAACAATAATTCAGATAGCCAAGAAGACTGAAAGAGAGCCTTTAGTGAACAAGATCTAACTAGAGGAAGTCCCGAGGTTTTTGAAAGTCATCCCATGGAAGGACTGTGAACACTTGTCTGGAATTATATCTGTTTAGAAATCATTGCTGCCAACAAGATACAAGCAGGTCTCTGAGGAATGTGACACTGTTCCTTTGCCCCACTCGGTACCAGCAAACGCCCCACAGTGAAGTCCCCAACCAAAAGATTAAAAAGTCCCTAAAAAGTTTTTTAAATTCAGAAACTGTATCCAACATATAATTTCAGCGTTAAATAAACATCAGCTGGTGGTCTTTGGTCAATGTCTTGTTATGGTTGAAAAATATTCCCAGCTGTATTTATTACTTACTGAACATTGCTGGTTCATGCTTAGATGTTCTAGGAAGAGTGAAACACGTAGGGGTTAAACTGGGATTGTGCAGGTGGGGACCCCCAAGGTCGGGTGTAGCGGTGTAGTATGAAGAAGTGAATTACTTAGAAATAAGTCAAATATTTGCTTGTTTTGTGATATAGATGTTTCTTTGTGTACAGGCTGTGACCTGTGCTGCTACTCTTGTATTCACTGCTTTTCACAGGTTTAGCACTTTCACTTTCACAGTTCAACAAGATATAAGCAGGTGATTCATGAGCTACATGGCTGATTTCCAATCGCTAGACACTATGACGGGCATATAAAAAGTAGAATTAGGTGTCATGATCATTGCCCTAAATAATAATGATTTATTATATATATTTGATTGTCTACATTTGACCTAACCTACCATTTACCATGAACAGGGTGCTCTGTACCAGTCCAGCCTATGGTGGAGACGTTATTCACCACATTACCACAAACTAAGCAGTGTAACCAACACTAAACTGCCTGGCATTTTCATGCAACCTTTGAATAACACAAAATTAGTATACTTGTACTATGGAAAAGCGCAATTTAATCCGCTCATAATTTATAGCTCAAGTATCTGATTTAAAAGCTCTAAAAGGAATGAGGACATTACATGAAAGGTTTAAATTTCCACTTTATCAGATTTCATGGGCCGAGAAGTCTTTACCTCCATTGTGTCTGTGAAGGTTCTCAGTCATCCAGGTCATCGTAGTCAAAGGAGCTTGCAAAGAAAGAAAGAAAGAAAGAAAGAAGTCCAGACGCTTTTCTTTGCAAGCTCCTTTACCTCCATTCCCTTTCCTGTGTTTCTTACATCTTTCTCAGTCTCTGACACTTATAAACTTTCTTTTCCTCTCCCTGGGAAATAAAGAACATTTATTTGCATTTTATATTATGTAACTTCAAAGAACTTTATTCTGTTTATGCTTCTCGTCCAGCTAGATCCTGAAGTACTGCGACCAACGTCATTTACATCTACACCATGAACAGCTCACATGCATGAGAGGAAAAAATGGGCAGTCCTGTGGGATATGATTATTTTCTTATTATTGAGAAAGCATCTCCTTGCTGTCACTGGAGCAACTCCAGACTACAGGACACAAAAAATGAACTCATCGACATAAACATTAACCTGCCTATCAGATTTAAATGCTCGTTAATTGAAGGTGCCAGAACGCCGTTACAGATTGTTCCAGCCCACTTTCACCCCTGACTCAAATTCACGATCTCTTTCTCTGGGGTTCATTTCTCATCCTGCTGAGGTAACCAACTTCAGACAAAAACAGCGGCATCACAGGGTTTATGATCCTGACATCAGGGGAAGACTTATGGCGTTACAGTGGATGTAACAGCCCAACACGTTCATTTCACAATGGAAAAAATGATAGAGAATTTAGATGTTAATGCAGATAGGCTTACACCTTACCAGCTTTAAAGTGTCGTTTACGTGTGAAAAAACATTCTCGGGTAATAATAATCTGTGTACATGAATAAAGGGTTAATGGTTCTCTGTTTGCAATCATTTAGCAAATTAGTTACAAAGAATGAAGACACATGCATTTAATTCTTTCAGAATAATTTGATTGATATTTCTCACTTTGCAAGAGACGTGTGGCTAGATCTCTGTTCTACATGGAACCAACCTGAGTACCTGTCTGTTTAAGGTTGATGTTGTGCCAGTTTTGATCAGAGATGACGGTGTATGCTTTTATAACTAATCATGTTAAATAATCAAAATTGCAACATTGAACAGAAAAAGTAATACTAATTTATTTTTGTTGTGTTCCAGTTGCCTCGTTTTCAGTGTCTAAAAGATTTCAGTCCTTGTTGATTCAGCTGTACCTGTAGTTCCTTCTGCTAGCTGTACATGAGGCTTAAAACTGCAGATCACACAGTACAGGAGGCAGGAACACAAACTACGGTGTTGTAATTGGAAAAGAAAATCAGGCAATAGCTGGCCTTTTCCACTCTGGGTGGGACCGTGATGTGATCTTATGCTGCACATAGCATAAGTGTATAAATGGCAGGGCTCAACGAGAGTGGAAGTTGGTTACCTATCTAAGAAGGTGGTGGTGGTGGTGGTGTACCTGCACTCTACATCAAATGCACACTGTGGGAGCTCTTTCTTGTTCCACTGCTCCCTCCAATATTTCAAAGTGATCCACTGAAAACTGCCAAAAATGACTGGCCATGGTTTGTCGATGCAGTTTTCAGTTAGTGCTGCAAACACAGACACTACTGTATAATAAAATCTAACACTATGAAACTTGGGCATATATAATGTTTTCATATATGTATATATGCACGGGTCAAACGTTTGAACCAGCTGCTTAAAGTAACCGTCATCACCAGCTGCTAGTATCTCTTTGTTGCCTGATTGTGCACGATGTTGTGTGTTTGTCTCAAGTGGTGGAACAGAATCGACTGCAGGAGCAGTTTTCTTGCATATTTTGCAAATCACCGTTCTTCATCAGACGTTGTTCAAGTAACTTCCTTTTAGCTACTAAATCGTCATCTGAGACGTAATATGTGGCTCTTGCTGGCAGACATGCCTGGGCTTGTCTCGCTGTTCTGCAAACACAAGGTGTTGCTATGGCAATGATATCTAAATATGACACTTTAAGACACACATTAATATACCACCACAAGGCTGCCCTTGCTGGCACCCTGTAGCAGCAGATTCACACTTCAAATTAGGTAGTTTTCATTAACAGTAACTGATTGGAAAAGAAGGAAGGAAATGCCCTTTATTTTACTTGCTGTAAAAGATGCCGCTTCCTGCATGTTGCAATCACTGATAAAGCATCGTTCACTATTTTTTTTTCTATACTGTCAGAAATACCAGAAATATCTAATTTCCTTGAAATATCATCCTATAATTTTGCCCATCCCTGTTTCCCATTTTGAATACTTTAAGATTTCTGCCTTCAAAGACACAAACATATCTCAGTTTGGCACACGCTATGTCATTGTCTAAATTTCTGGCTTGGTGTGTTGACAACCATGTCTCCCCATTGCAGTCAGTAAGTAACCTTACCTGGTGATGCAAAGGTTGAAGGTTTGAATCTCTAGACTGTAAACCGTGCTGCTCTTCGCACATGGGTGTGTGTTAGGGCAACAGGCACTCACAATCTGCTCGGACTCTGTTTGGAGTACAGTCCCAAGTGTTTCTTTTCTGACTGCTGTAGTTTGTGTCTTTTTGTCATAAAACTCATCAGTTTGCCTTAAATTAAGTCAGACGCACCTTCAGTCAGTCAACTGCTTAAGTATAAAGATGCCTATTAACACTTAACTGTTAAAATGCCACTAAAAATGTGACAAAGAATTTCACTTTGAACTTGTTTAGAGTGTCAACAACAGCGCAGTCTTTGTTATTCTGATGGCTTTGGGATAATTTAGTCTCAAAACAAATCAAATCTCAAAGCAACCTTGAACTTCTTACATGTTAAATCACTTTGTCAAGTTGATGAGATTTCTGTATTTTGTGAGACTCGCTTTTTGGCACATTAAAGATTTCACCTGTTTTCCGAGTTAAAAAAATAATAAACAGCAGGAGGTGTCTTCTGAATAGGAAGACAGTAATATTTGTCAAGAAAGGTGACATTTTCTAGACATTGCTAATAAGTCAAAGACATTCTTCAGCAAAGATGATGACTTAAAAATACTTTGAGACGGATGTGTTTTTCCAAGTAAATCTAAATGTGTCTTTTTTTTGTTGATCCAGGTGCTACTTGTTGGATGGGATCTCTAAAGGAGCCTGGCTGAACCGCTCAAGCATCATATTCGCAGGGAATGACAAGTGGTCTGTGGATCCACGTGTGTCCATAGTGTCCAGTGTTGGAGACAAACATGAGTACAGCCTTCAGATACAGAAAGTGGATGTAACTGATGATGGCCTTTACACATGCTCGATTCAGAGTGAGCGTAACCCACGGCCAAAGCTCCTCAACCTCATTGTAAAAGGTGCGTGCAGGCCATGCGTGTTCTTTACTTTGTCTGTGTGTAGCATATGTTCATTAGTATGTATATGTTGGTGATTATCATAACTTAGATTGTTCCATTTCCAAGCATGCACGTGTTTCAGTTGTCTGCACATATCTGCAGTTCAATTTTGGTTGTTTAAATTGTAGACGCAGAGTTTTAAAGCATCACAAAAAGCGAGCTGCAGCTTCCGTCCTGTGCCTTTTCTGATCTAACACCTTATGTCTTGCTCACAAAGGCAAAGGTTTGAGAAATTGCTTCGGTGACGGGAAACCGACATTTTAAGGTACATTGTATGCCCGCAGGCCATGCAGCAAAAAGCCGGTTGGTTTAAATTACTGGAGGCAAAGTAGCTTTAATCAGGCCTCTCTGGATTTTGTCGCAGCAGGCAAAACAAAAAGAGATCCAATTCTGATAACTTTTAACTACATCCTGCACATGCTGATATGCTATATATGCACTATGCATTGCTTAGCAGACGATAATGTTGTAAATTTTAGTTTTCGACACAAATGTGCTGGTACTGAGCTTTTTAGAGGTTGTCTGCATTGAGCTTTATCTCGGGCAGCGTGCATTCTTTTAGGGATTTTAATGGGCCCACCCATGTTATGTTTCTTTTCTAGGCTGATGTGAAGATTTCATTAAAAAATGTCTCTCTCTTAATCCTAATATTTATTTCACAACATTGTCTCCTGGCCTACATTCACACACACACACACACACACACACACACACACACACACACACACACACACACCCCTCGGCAGGTATCAGATTAATTGAAAATGCACAACAAATTATTCTCATTCTGCTTTAAGCCTAGCCAAGGTAAGGATTAATTTATGAAAACATAATGTTGCACACCTCCGCACAAGCAGCACAGTATTAATAGAAGAGGTGAGGGTCAGGAGCACTGAAGTTTGAGCAGTGATATGTGAAATGTGCAAGTGGAAATAGCTCTCCAGCTGGCGTCTCTGTTGTGACATATGGAGAGAGCTTATGAAAATTCTTTTCAGGCATGTGATCCTACCTGCAGTTTGATTTGTTTGTTGTGAGCCGTAATTGAAAGTATTTGTTTCGCCTTTATCCACGTTAAACTGGTACAAGAGCACCAGGGTTTGGAAAAGAAAAAAAAAAGAGTCACATCAATTCGCAAACAGCACGGACGGCGCTTCTGTAAACTGCTATCCTGTGAGGTAGCACTTTTCACCGGGGATAAGAAGAGTAGTCAAAACAAATCACTGTTTACCTTCTCAGGTGTCCGTCCCTGTTCAACAAGCAGCACAACATGAAAGCAGCGCGCTTTTAAAACAGTCTGTTTCCCCAAATTTCTTAATCTGCTGCCTGTAGTGTGCAAATATTAAACTGTGTGGGCGTAGAGCGGCAACTACGGTTGGTTTCGAAGGTACAAAGTGGTGTTTGAACAATTGTGCTTGTTTGGCTGCTGATGAGAGCGCATTCACTGTGCTGCCGTTCAAAAATGGCCTTTGGTTAACAATCCTAACAATCCTGTCGGTTTTAAAGGGTCACAGAATTTAAATGCTATACTCCTGGTACTTTTTTATAGGTCCTTTTTTGGAGGACGGACTCCACCCCATCCATTTTCGTGTCAGTCCACAAAGGACAACGTTTCATAGAAAAATCTTTTAGTTGATTGTAACTTTCTGGCAAACCTGCAGACAAAATTGCAGGTAAACATCAGCTGTCTGAGTGAAAGTTGGAGTCAAAAACTGAAATCAACAGTGAAGTCCAGGTTTTATTCTTACATATAAGAACACGTGAAAAATATGAGATTTTTTTTCTGTCAGCGTGATATATTTGGCATCAGTAAATCTCAAACGGAGACAGGATTAGAAGAAAGTGAAAGATCGCACTGACTTTGTGGAGCTGCACCGACACAGCTCTGCTGATCCGTCTGTGCAGGTTAGCATAATAAAGTTACAGCAGGTGGATAGATAGTGGATAGAGCTACAGATTAGATTTAGTGTGTAACCTCCTTCTTGGGCCGGTTGTCGTCACTTTGCTGAAAAACTTTTCTGGTTGAAACTCGGCCTTTCCGATTCTGCTGTCGTCTCCTTCCTGTTTGTTGTTACCTGCGTCAACTGTGACCACATCACAGCCCCATAACTGTTCATGCTGGCGCTTGACTCCCTGCAGTCTTCTTCTTAATGATGGATGTTATGTGTGCTGAATCAGTGCTGATGTAAAACAGAAGAAGTTGAAGCGTTTTCTCCAGAAAGTCTCATCTTTTCAAGCCGTTGTAGCAGCTTCCTGTCTATAATCTGGGAATCTTTGAGCTTCACTCATCTATCAATTAAAAGGTGGTAAATCTGACCTACTCGTACACGCGGGTCTCTACACCAGCCACTACAGCTGTGGCGTGTGCCTCAGGTAATTAAAACTAAAGAGTGCACGGCAAGCTAAAACAACATCACAGAGTGGGGCGTGCCACCATTCACAAAGATGACAACAGCAAGCAAAAACAGGTCAATATAATTGGCTGTGCGAATGCAAGCAGAAAAAAACAAGCCCCCTGAAAGTTTGTAGTTCTCCGGCAGCTCCCCGGTGAGCTGGTACCCTCAGAGTCATGAGAAGTCTTTAGTGCAAATGCACCTTATCTAATTTCTTTTTAATCTCTCATCAAGAAATCGAGCATCCATAGCCTCACTTATTGTTTGTTAATGAAGATGGGCTTAAACCTTTAATATAAATGCAGAGTTCTATCAGCACTTGTCAACTCCTCAGAGCACCGCAGCGCCTCTGCAGTTATAGCCACTGTGCTATAGCTGAAAGGTCACAGGGGCAAATCCCGCCTCTGCCAATGTGTCCATCAGCAGTCTTGAGCCTTGTTAGCGTTTCCTCAAGTGAAAGCATACACCCCCAGACGCACGCACACACCAACACAAGCACACAGGCGTTCGCTTCCTCTCAGCGAATGATGAATTTACTTCTAGAAATGTGTCTGTTCACTTTAAAGAGATTCCTCAAACTGGCCTTGAATACTGATTTTATAAAGTAGATCACATATCAGTAAGATGGGGCACGAAACACTGTTCTGCATGTCCCTTCCTGTGTAGGTAATAAAAGTGGCCATTGGCATTCAGTTGCCTTTATTAAAGGTTGACGCATCAAACTTTTTCTGAAAAGTACATTTTCTGCACTTTTTTTTTAAGGAAAAGTCATTTTGAAAAGGCACACAGAAGCTTGAAATTGTATTATATCTGTAAGCTCAGTAATACAGAATGATTGTGCTTCTTATGTTGAACTTTTAGGAGCTGGAATTTCAATGAGATCCATGCAGTAAGATGTGTAATGCAAATTTTTAATGGAGGGGTGCAAATGGGCACTGGTATTAGTAAGACTGCTTGGGGTTAGGTACCAGGAGAGAAAAGGTCAACACATCCCTATAAGTTAGGGCTAATTGCTGGTCAAAAGGTTATAATGAAAGCACCTTTGTCTGGAGGTTATACTAAGAAAATCTCATACTTTTTTTACACTAACCTATTGTGTTCACATTGTTGAATTTGCCCCATTGAGCAGCCGTTATAAGCAATTCTAGGATTGACTAGAGTGGAGGGAAGAGAGTGAAGACTGCTTTTATTTGCTGATATTCACATGGACAGAACGCACATAGAGTTGCTTTCCCTGTGCTCGGGCCACATTTTACAGGTACACCATGTTTCTAAATATGTATGTGATAAACTGTAATCAGCTGCTTGGCAGGCAGTAATGTGAGCTGCACCACCGTCATGTTTTTGTAGGCGTTGGTTTTCCGAAGAACAGTTTGTAATGGGAATCTTACCAGGGGTGTTGTGGGTCATGGCAGCTCCTCACCACTGGCCATATGGCCACAATCAAACCGAAGCTAATGTGCCAGCTGTCAGCTGCATAATAAGTCTTGGAATGGCTAGAATTCCTGATGGATGTGACATAATGGCTAAGATTTGGCAAAAGTTTGACCTACAAATAGCAACTGTTGTTCGCAAATGTAACATGTTGACCATCAAAGTCAGTGATGTCAGTGCATTATACTCTGAGAACTGCATTTTATTTCACATAAACAATAACGAGGCTGAACAGAAGCTGTTTAGCAGAGAGCCTGCAGCTTCGTTAAACCTGTAGTGTAGGACAAAGACTGGGTAGTGATAGCAGAAAACAAAAATATCTGAACGCTATATGAAGGGATGTGGTCACTGTTTCCTTGATGGATGATGAGCGGACGATATAATCATGTGAAAAAGTGTAAAACATGGAGATCCCTAAATGTACTTATGCTGTTATCAGCTTTCAGTAAAGCTTGATGGCGTTTTGATTGTGTTATGTATCTAAATCTGTTGAGTCATCAGGCAAATGGAGAGACAGCTCTGTGTATCTGAGAGGGAGCTGCAGGCAGGAAGTATGCTGAAATACAGATGACTACCTCCAGCTGATGAATGCCGATAGGCATGTCTTTGACAGGTCGCTAGAGCTAGTTAAAAAATTTGGTTCATTACATTGCCAGCCATTCTGTCCCAAAGCATATGTGTGGTCTTCTGGCCATTTTACACCATATTGTACTTCAGTTCATTTTCTTTGTCAAAACTGTGCACTGGGAAACCTTACCTGTCACTGTGTGGTAGTTGTGTACACATGCTTAAGCCCACTCATCGAGAACAGAGGGATTTCTTTACAGATGAGATGTAGCAGAGGAGCCGCTCTGTCATGTTGCAGAGGCTTCTGGGAGCATGCTGTTTTTTTCATCTGCTGAAATGAAAGGGAAGACTTGCTAAGAAAAAAAAACAGACACTTTAATCTGAGCTTTTCAGTCCAAGCATGCAACATTTATTAATACCGCAACACAAATGTTACAGTTGACTTAAAAGGATTTCATGGCGTTGGATTTTTGTGGGGCGTTTTTACTTTGCTTGACGGTGCACCATGGAAGAGTAACATGGAAAATTGGAGCAAGAAGGGATTACTGCATGAAAATATGCAATGGTCTCAACTCATTTCAGGTGCATGGTTGGGTCTTTGACTAGTTGATCCACCGAGCAATTATGCTTATCTGAAATGAATATCTTTGTCTGCAGTGCAGGGAGTGGCTTTCTTGCATCCGGTCATTTACAGATTTGAAAATGGAGATATTTGAATATTTCACCAAGCTGTGGGGCAGAAAAGACGAATGCTAAAATACAAGCGAGGAACATTTGCCAAAAGTTGGACATTTTTAAGGGACAGCTTGTGATGGAGATGGAAGTAATGTTCAACGCTTCGCTTCATAAATCCTTAAAATTCACCAGTCCCTTAACAATGATGACTTGGCAAATTGAGAACCCACTGAAAGTTTGTAACTTTGATAAATATGTAAAGCTGTTTTTGGAATTGTTCTACTTTTTTTCTTCTTTTTTTAAAAAACTGAATCTCCATGTGTTGCCTTTTTAGTCGTCTCTCGCTCAGCAGAAACCTTTACATTATTTATGGCAATGAAAAATAACGTCAGTTTTATACGAGCGGATGAAGACGGAGGTAAAGACGAGAATTTTTTTCCCTCCTTCTCTGGAGTCGCATCCCTCGGGATTTCTCCTTACCCAAACCTACGGCACCAGGAATCTCTAGTTATCGTCACGCTTCTTAATGCATGAATCACATGCTGCTCTATTAGAGGCTAGAGGTGGGATATGACTTTGCTGTCTTCTCTAAGAATCATTTAATCTCAGTGTGACATTTATCCCCCTCAGAGACCTTATGTCACCTCAGCAAATTAGACATTTGCATCTGTGCCCCTCCCACCCCCCATAGCTTTTTTGCAAACGGCGCCCCTGATAGGTGGGTGGAAAAATTGTTCAGAATTGCACTGGCATTACAGCTCTGAGACACACAACGCCGAGGGCACCGTCTCGGCACCACATTTTCTCTTTGTTGTCATTGCACATGGAGTAAGCTCAGTGCGCCAAAACAAAAATAGGAAGATGAGAGGACTGCGGGTCTGTCGGATGCAGAGAAGCATATTCATATTCCACAGAGTGATGCAAAGATTAAACTCAGCTCAACTCCAGATCTACTTTTTTTTTTTTTAAATTGAAATCACAACAACAGTCCTCTGAAGGTGCCAGTGCCCGCTCGCCCTCTCTCTCTCACGTAATCTCAGCCAAAAGCAGTGATCATAAGGCCACAGGGGGTCTGCTAAATTACTAAAGGGTCCCTGTTTTCCTCCAGGTACTTTTGGCACAGGTGCCGAGCAGTTAGACCATTCTTCAAATACTCGACTTAACAAGATTAAACCAAATGGGCTCTGCCTTGTGGCTGTGCACTGATTATTGAGTGAATGCGAAATGCTCTGACCATGAAGTAACTAGTTCATGTGAACCCTGCTGTTCTTCCTCGTCTGCATATTCTCCTCTCTCCATCCCGCTCACACTAACTTAGCAGCAATCCCCCCCCGAACAGCATCTGATGCAGGATACTGAAAGATTGGCATCAGGCCCAGCCCGCCCCTTCTGTACATCACATAAGCGGCCTCCTCCTCAGCCGCCATTCTATTCCTCGCTCTCGGTTAATTAAGATTGTAGATGTGATAATGCATTAAATATGCACAGCACCTCTCATCTAAGAATATCTTGTCACAGCGAGGAAGGGGAAAGAAGCATACTTCCTTTCACCATCAGTAGCTGCTCACACAGGCATTGGAAATGCATTTCAAGGTTTCATCACCATGAATTTGTTAAGAGAAATCTTGTTCACATAATGCAGTATGTCTAAAGATATAGGATTTCATGTGGGATTTTACATGTTGCCCTGGCGTGGTGTATTGCTTCGTAGGGGTTAACGTTTTTCAAAAATGTGAGCAGTAATCCTGTATGTGATGAAAATGCTTTGGACATTAATATGGATCAAAGCGGATCCACAGTGAAAAGTCGCCCACGCCCATGGAGTGAGTCAGCCTGGAAAGAGTGTTTCACAGCGAGAAGAGAAATGGAGGGTTAAACCTCCGGTTGCAGCTCCTCTCTTTAATGTCAGCGCAGAAGCAGTGTGTAATTACATGGCATAAAAAGACCAAGCAAATCGCAGTTTATTCGTAATGTGCTATGATTCTGTCAGTCTCATTAATTGTTGGGTGTTTTAAAAAAAAGATTTCATTTTCTCGTGACCTGAGCCCGAAAATACAGTCCTGTCAAGCATCGCTAAAGCACCTCTGTGACAAAATCCACACAACGAATGCCTTTGCGTTGCCATTTCTCCTTCACTGACTGTCACAAACTCCACTTGAGTATTAGTGACATCGATGTTATAAAATTTACACGTAATTGCAACCTAGCTCTGCTTTGCTCTTGATTCAATTTCAAACAGATTGCTCCCGCTGCACATATTGGTTAAACAATTTTCCTTTTAAACTCGATGTCAAGTAGCTTAAAAAGTTTAAAGTTAACTTCTGCATATTTCAGTGAAACTGAAACACGGCGGGACATTTTGTCAACAGTCGATGCAGCTTACCTGAAGATTAAACTGAATGCTGCTATTAGATTAGACATTTACTCTAATAGCCTACAAGCGTTACAAGGAATGAACAATCAGAGGAGTAATTTTCCTGTATAAGCAGTCATTTCAGCCGATAAGGACAGAAATGCAGCTTTTTTATTTTTAAATGAGTAATAAACATGATCTTTCTCTCTGTGTGCGTTGGACTTAACCTGCAATTTTCCCAGAATTTGATTGTATCATCTGACAGCCATGTAATCCCAGTGTTTCTCCAGTGACTAAGACTTTCTTGCCAAACAGTTGCATGTATTATATCATAGAGGAAGATAAACTCACCGGTAAATTTAAACACTGCTAATATCAGTTTGGACCCTCCTTTTGCCTTCAGAAATGCCTTAGTTCTTCATTGCATAGATTCAACAAGGTGTCCGAAACATTCCTCAGAGATTTTGGTCCATTTTGAGATGATAGCTTCACCCACTGCCTGCAAATCCATGATGCAAATCTCCTGCACCGCCACATTCTAGAGATGCTCTGCCGCACCGAGATCTGGCGACTGTGGAGGCCATTTGAGTACAGTGAACTCAAAAGAGCTTTACTATGAAGCTCATAAGATAAACTCTAGGTACACAAATACAAGTATACTAGGAATACTAATACACTAGGAATGCCAGGAACTGAATTTACTTCACAAAGGGGAAACGGGACACTAGGAAGACACAAAGCATGGGAACCATGAGGGAGATCATGATAAAGGACAAAGGAGGCAATATAGAGACAAGATGTCAAGGTAACTGGCAACAGGTGGAAAACATGGCTGAACAGAATCTGTCTAAGGAGACAGAGAAAAGGAAGCTGAACATGATATAATGGGACAAGGACCCAGGAGTAAAAGAGGAAGTAATTAACACAGGGGCCAGAACTTAGACTTACTAACTTGACAGAACTAAACAGGGAAGCCAGACAACCAGGGACACAGGACACGGAGACAACCCAGACACGGAGATAAAACTAGGGAGGCAGAGGGACACAAAGGGAACCAAGGACAAGACTGAGTTCCCAAAGTACTACACAAATAAGAAACAACATAAAAACAAACCAGGAATCTCATTATATCGAAACCACTGAAGTAGAGAGTCCAAGAACTCTGGAAGCTGGAAAAACAGACGTAGGGCCATGACAAACACAGGTAGGCTATAGAGTTAAGCACGGTCAGTTGAACTTTGACCGCTGCGATCTGTGACACACCTTCGCACGACCAATAGAAACAAAGCCTACTGCACAGCTGCGCTAAGCTCAAGCACATGTTGAAGGAAAACATTCTGTGATTATCGGAGTTCTGTGAACTGGTTTACGTGCATATAGAGGGACTTCCAGTCTTTGTGTAAGTCATTCCTTTCAACAGCTGCGGGGACCTCGGGAGGAAAGCAGTGTTGTGGGAACGACACACTCTTCACTACTAAGGTATAACAATGTATATAAAGCAATGTGGAGACCAATGCTGAGCATTTTATAGCTGTAGTGTGTTACACTTGATGTTTTTAGTTACATTAACCAAAGTTACATTTTAGCTGAGCTAGAATTACTGTTACAACTAGAAATTTTATTAAGATAAAATTAGATTTTAATTAAAAAAAGATGAATTACACTGAGATTATTGACTTATCTAGTTTTATCTAGTTTTAGATGAAAGACTTGGAAGACTGAAAGACTGCTCTTGTTGCACGATGATTGCTATCAAAGTGGAAAACAGACACTTTGACAACATTACTGCAATAGCTTCTAATGCCTGTGAAAAGATGTTCTATGAACAGGGAATAGTGAATCAGCATCAGCTGGAATAACTGAGTATCAAGGCCTCAGTGGAATAATAATGCACTGAAACAATGTGGCTGCCATTTATATTGCAGGGGAAAGTGTGGAGAGAATATGAGTGCGTTGAAAGGAACAGATTTGCCATTATGGCCCCTGACATTTAGTTAGCCACCAATCATTGCACGTTTGTGTGTGTGTGTGTGTCTCTGTGTGGGTGTCTGTGTTTGTGAATTTTTATCTAAGCTCTTGTAAATTTCTCTCATCACGAGGTGTTTGCATGCATGCAGCAATATATATTTGTACAACTGCATGCACATGTGCGCGTGTGTGCAGTTGGTTGAGCATCTGCGTGAGCCTGAAGTGAATCCTCATTATGAAAATGGCTGATATTAGGCATTGTTAATTAAAATGAGTGAGGTTAAAGGTCAGCCGCTCTCACGTCTGTCTTCTCTAGAGAATAGAGAATAGAGGCAGCTTGAGTGGAGAAAACTTTCATTTGGAGCCTTGAACGGTATTCACAGGTAAAAGAGCTTAACATGAAATTTGCCTCCACATTGTCACCTTTTACGTCTGTAAATTCCTCAAAATTACATTCCACGTGATCTATTATGTAAAAATGTAATTGCCTTGTGCATGCTGGTTTTATTTTATTAACAATAAAATATGGAGTGATGTTTATTTTTATACTTTTTGTACTTTGAAATGTATGCGCTGTATAGCTTTATTCTCCAGATTATAGTAATGGGTTTGTTTCCACCGAAAAGCACAGAATGTAGAGTTACTCCCCGTGAATTTTCTTGGATGGTGTCCCACTTCAATTATCCTCTGGTTTTTTTCATGTGTTCTCTGCATGCCTGTACTCGTGGATAACATTAGATTAATGGGCAGGAAAAATAAATCTCTGCTGTCACTCATTGTTGCCGATAGCCATAAATATTCAATAAATTACCTCGAGTCGTGAAAGTGCACAGACACTCCAGCTTAGATAACACCTTTAATGCCGGGAAGGCCAAAATTGTTTTAAAAAGAGTCGAGCATGTGAGAAAACATTACACGAGTCAACATGCATAAGATGTATAATTTAATTAAAATATAATAGAAATAAACTTGAAAAGTGATTTAATGAATCATGGGTAGCTGTAGCTGCTTAAATCAAAGCTTTATTTACTTCAGGTAAAGCGGGAACTTGGCCTTTATTTGAACCAAGACCTAATTAGGCTTTAATTCCAGTTTCCTCTCTTTTAACTGTTAATTGTGTCTTATTCAAGTAAAAAGCCTCGCTGTTAACTCTCAGTGCCTTTTTTCTTTAATTAGCCTTTTCTTAAACTTCATGTCTGGCTGTTGTCATGGTGAGTTCGACATGTTTTACATTGTCACAGCATTTGTGCTGGAACAATATAGGCATACCACGCTAGAAGAATTAGCAGACTGAATTCCCCATTATGTTTCCACATCGTCATCTCGTTTGATGCGGGTGATGTTGTTCATCTTGTCTCATTAGGTGCAATAAAATCATGATTTAAGACTTCTGAGAACCTTTGAGTTGGTTGAGTTGTCAAAATTAGTCACTTGCTGTTGTCGTCTCGTGCTGTTTTTCTTTTTCTTTTTTTAATTTTGTCTGTGACACATTCTTATTCCCGCTTACACACCTCAGATTAGTCTGGTTGTTTTTTTCAGTGCAGGAAGGAGGGATTAATGATCAAATAAAAAGCAGTTAGATGTAGGAAAAAGGTCTTGTATGAATGTGAGAATGAGACATGTAGAGTAATCCATTTACTGTTGTGATGTCCTAAATAATTAAACGTGACCCCACCTGCAAGTAGTTCGTATTAAGTGTTGATCAGTGTTTACTCTGTCAGTAGTTTAGAAAACAGACAAACCAAATAATGATAAATCAGGGACACATTTTACTGCTGTGACCAACTGTGGTGATGACGGGGAGGCACGGAGAGATGACAATCGACACAGTAGAACCAGTAACTGCAGAGCAGAAACAGAGATACCTGCAGGAAGTCGAGCAGGGAGTTGAGCAGTCGAGTCCTGGTCCTGCTCGACTAAAACATGATCAGGGAAACAAAGAGTAATCACTAAAACTTACTAGAAACAATTTTAACGTGGCTCCAAATATGACTTTTGTTGGTTTTTTCTACCTGACTAATCTTCGGTAGAACAGAGGGATTTGGACTTTAACATTTTGTGATGACTGTTTTTCTTTTGGTTTGTTTAAAAGTCATACGTAGTCGTATATAAACCCTGATTGCTTTTCAAATGAAAATGTCTATTTCATTTTCATGAGCATACATTACCCAGTCCTTGCCCAGTTTTTCCTGCCACATGCCGTCCGATTTGAACTTTTGAATTGTGAACATGCGTGCTACTCTGGCATCGTTCTCCCCCTAAGCCTGACTGACTGTTCACACAGTCAGTCAGGCTTAGACGTGTCAGCCCATGGCTTTTGTGGTGTTAAACATTTGGTTCTCAGAGGTGTAAATCACAACAGAAATAAGAATTCTCTCACTTGTGTGTGGATACAAGCGTGCTTGTCCTCTAGGCTGTGTTTATCATACAGCATAACCTTCATCAATGGTGGGATGGCTGTGAAACTGATTTGCTGGGGGGGAAACACTGGCAGACGTCTCAGAGATATACTGGCCCTAATTGGGCAGATAAATATCACAGGCTGCGCTCTCTGGCCTTACAGCACTGTTGCATACATCACCCTGAATGTAAACTGACCACCAGCAGTGGGGTGCCGCCCGCCTGTCTCGTCCGCGAGATTTATCTTCTGCCCAAAGTGCAATTAAAGAGCAGGGAGAGATTTCCTCTTTGTTGGCTTCCTTGACTACTAGCTGTCGTAGAAGTCTGGTCACAGAGACCCTCCGTCTTTGTTAGATTCAACGAGCCCTCCAACTAAGCGACTGCATCAGACCTTTTTTTCCTTACCGTCTCAAAGAATCACATTTTTGACATGCAGGATTGTTCCACTTTTAGGTCAAAAGTGGTTTAGGTCAAAATTAACTCAAGGATAAGACTGTTTTAGAAAGTCTATGCACACATTTTAGACAGATAGGCAGACAGATAGATAGAAAATTCCTCAGCAGCTCACATAAACACATATACAGAACAAATTTGCTACACCAATGTACAGAAAAAAATAGAAACAGATGTTAAAAGAGCTGTGTATTGTAATGTAGCCTCCTCACTACCATACAATAAATAGCCGTGGACTTTTGGTAGTTTATCCCCAAAATAAATATTAAACTTAAAATAATCTTTAGATGATAAAAAGAATCATCAGTTCACTACTGTAGTGCAATGAAAATCTACGCACTAGATTTATACATGCTTACAGTAGCTATGTACTAGTAGTCTAACCATGACATTCAACCTACATGTTCTGGATACTGCAGCATTCATCTGTAGTGACCTGACACATGATGTATTATCATAGACACAAAAACAGGCAAATCAGAGGTGGGATGCTTATTTAAAATGATCAGAGTCCTGGTGTTCTGTATTAACATCTTTATCTTTCGAGACTAACAGCGTAAACAAATAGCAGGAACTGACATCTGTATTCGGCAAAGTAGCTGATAGTTTTTAATAATGAGCAATTTATTGAATATTCATGACTTTGGCCTTTCCAAAGCTCTCACTGGACAGGAATTGCCCTGTATTACCTACGTGTTTTTTAATCCAAATCTCCCTTTACCAACCCATGGGGACGACTGTGAAGAGAAGCAGTTGATACAGGAGCACCATCAGAATGAATGGAGCACACACAGATAATACACGTGCTGTATGCAGACACTTTCAGTGTTTGTGGTTGTGCACAGATGTGCATACTACATAGATGCACCCCCCCACACACACACAAACTCTGAGTGTAATCACTAATCCTCTTATGCACTTGAACCTTGAATTGTTTTGGCAGCCGATGCTATTTATCACGGACTTATATGACTCACCAATGAGAGGAATAAATCATGACTGAGGTAGACAGAAGGAGAGGAAGTGAGTTTGACAAACAATCCACGAGTGCGTTTCGACGCGATTCCAACTTTCCCGGACAGTTCATCGCACTTCATGAAAATGTAGATTTCTTTTGCTCCACATGGCCCAGTCACAGGGATACGTAGCAATATTTCACAGTAATTGCACTACAAATGGACAAACAAAGGCAGGGCAGTGCGCATTGCTTTGATGGTTAAGGGTCTTCCAGAAGCCCAGTGGAGATTATGTTAATGTGCTCAAAGACGCTCATCAGAACTCTCAAGGGCACTCTGACAAGTATGATGAAAAGCACAGAAAGGCATCTTAAATTTAGATTCACTGAGAAACTGGGTAGTTGAAAAACAGCATCTCTAAAATCGCACACACAAGACAGTGTTCGGTATCAGCGATCGTTTTATGTATCTACTCCCTGAGATGTACGCGCTATAGACGAAAACTACAGCTGCTTGGCGCTATTTTAACAGGGTTGGTATTTTGCATCTTAAAGCTACAGTGTGTACAATCTCACCACTAGATGTCAGTATATTGCAGATTGCAGTCAACTGAATTCCGTTTTCTTCACAACCCTAGCTACGGTGGATGTTGTAGGACAAGCAGTTCTGGCCACCATTCATCTTTAGTGAGTTTAAACTATCAGTCAGTATTTTATCTCACCTGGCGCCCATGTGTTCACTATAGAGGAGGCCGTGAAAGTTTGTAAAAGGAGTCTTGATACGAGTCAGCAAAGCTCACTTCTGTCTGATGACAGAGAAACGGAGGTGAGCCGATGTTTTTACCCCCGTTAGCCGACATTAGGACCTGCTGTTCTTGCAATGTCATTCTGTCATTTTTGCAATGTGAAATTTAATAAAACTGTTTTTCAAAAGCAATTAGGACACATTAGGACTTTCAGGACACTCAGCCTAACGTTAGCTGGCATAATGTTAGTTTATAACCAGCTGTTGTTGTTTTTTAGCTAGCTCGCTGTCAGCTGCAGTGGGACAGGAGGGTCGCACGTCTGATCTGCTGACAGTAACTAAGTGTAACAATGTCAGGAACAAATAAGCATGTTTATGAATGTTTTTGTGTGTTAGAGCCCTGAATTCAGTTCAGGTGATAAGGCTTGAGGTGAGGAGGAAGCGGATGAGGTGGAAAAGAGGAAGGAGGAGTAGAAAGTCATAATGAGCTAGATGATTAAACGTTAAATGGTCATATACAACTGAAAGAGCTGTTTGTGATCTGTAAGTAACTCACTTGGCCTATATGTTTGTAGCCTGTCTCTAGCCAGATACATACAAGGCGATTGTGAAGAATGGCCATCTCTGACACTGTACTCAAGGTGGTGGCTTCATGTGAATGAAGTTTATGGGAATGCATCAATTTAATAGAAAACGTAATTACACAATCACTTTTATGAGTACAGCATTTTTGTTTTCTATTAAATAACTACTTTTAACTAATAATCCACATTTTTTTTCATAAATAATGAAACACAAAGACCTACTGATGAGCAGCGGGCCAATAAAGAGCAGATCCAAACACCCACTGAGCTCAGCTCTTTTGTTATGACTGTGTGTGTGTGCTAGCTGCAAACTGCTTTCTCCCCATTAATCAAGACCCAGGCTCTAAAGGTTGAACTTTGACCTTTAGGATCAGTGACAGATGGAGGCCAAGATTGTGTCCCATCACATTATTAGTTCATACACACAAGCTAAGAGTTGAGATGCACCCATAGCAGTGGTCATTTAATCCCTGGCTCACATTTTGCAGCCTGAAAGCTGCATGCCCTCTCACAGTCTCTCTGTTTATTTGTGACAGTAAACTATTTAAGGGGCCTGTGAGTAGCCACACCAATCAGAGACACTTTGCTGCCATGCAGCTAATTGAAAAACCAGCAATCATCCTTGAGATTTAAGTGTCCCACACGTAGAGGAATTTTGTTTATAAGCAAGATGCTGTGGCTTTAAAGACGCTGATTAGCATGAATAAATTAGATAGCTTATCTTTGAATTACATGGCCAGTGCAGCTCTCCCATTGAAGATTAATTGCCTCTCACAAGGTATTTCGAAAAGTTCATTTTCATCAATTGATTTCCCTTAATTCACGAAATCCCCAGAAGTGCATGAAATTGGTAACAAGCTCTCCATAATCACGCTTTGTGCATCGTTAACCTCACTGGCAATTACTCATCATATGTATTGGTTGTGACATTTGCGGAAGCATGTTATTTTTGCACCATTAGGTCATGACAGGAATATTATCATAAAGTTATGGTTAATTACAAGTTGAATAGAAACGGTGTCTATAGTTTCCTCACATTGCTGCACAGGGCAAAGCGTGTTCTCAGCATGTTTGATTTTACTTTCACAATTCTTTTTGTCTTTTATCGCCTTGATCATCTCACCAGCTCCCAAATTAATGACTCGTGTGTTATTAGAATAAATACACACAGTTTGCATGAAATACTGATAAAGTCTCAACTTCAACCTCCTGATAACAGAAGTCGTTCTGTCTAATAACACACCTTCGACGTGGTGAAAATTGTTTCGCTCTATGACTCCGGCGACGTCCATACATTGCAAGTGCATTTTGGAGGCTTGAGGTAGAATTGTCCAATGTTTGTCCGATTCTTTCTTTTTCTCCAAGGATATCATCGCCTCACCAGTGTGTTATTGTTACCACGGTATTGGGGTCATTTCTGTTTCAGTCACACACGAATGATGCCTCGAAGCGAAAAAGTGGGCCACTGACATAAACTGAGAGGAAAAAAATAATAACTTCAGGCTTGCAACTAAAGTAATTGGCATAGATTTCACTGTGAGAATGTATGCCAGGTGCATTAACAGTGATCCAGTTATGTGTAGGTGCTTACTGAGAGTCAGCAACAAAACACAACCAGGTCACATCGATGGGAAAGACACTATCTGCTGCAGATGTAGTAGAGAGTGCACCTATGTTACAAAATACTCGACTTGTGCTTGTTTCACACATGCCAGCTTCTATCTGTATAGTGTCGCTACTGACATACAGTAAGTCATCATACTGTACCGCCATTATACACTGTCACCAGGCCCTCAAGCAAATTCGTGCAGTACATTAATCGGGTAAATCACTGGATTCATCATACTTAATGATACCATTATGGAATAATGTTCATCATCTAATGTGCACTTGCCAGGAATCTATTTGTGTCTTCAGCTATTTGCTGTGTGCTGCAGCTCCTAACGTCCTAATCCTTTATTAACCTGCCCAACATCGTAGCCACGAGGAGATCTTAGAATATGAAGAGATGCCAAAAACAGACAAGCAATAAGGGATGATGAGGTTTTATGTCTTGGTACTGCCATTCCACCAGTTAGTCCACCTCCTCAATTGCTGCTGGGCTCAAATAAATGGAAAGAAAAAGAAAACATCTCTTTTTCGGGACGTTTTTATTGCTTTTTATTATTGCCGTATGGCTGAGCGTGTGTTTTTGCTTTATTTTTTTCTGTTGAAAATTATTGAGATTGATATGTTTAATTACACTATGGGAGTTCAGCAGTTGATGTTGAAGCTAAAACTAAAGCTACTTTCAAAGTTTATAGGATTGGAGTCACGTATGGTATAACATTTGTTTAAAAGCACACAGTGCAAGCCTGTGGCACACACAAAGGTACAAACACACTAAAAAAGAATGGCATTAAACTGTCATTATCTGAGGAATCCATTGAAAACAGACTGAGGCAGGTTTTTGTGTCGTTGTTGTAATTCAAGTGGTCTGCATTTTCACTTGGCTGTTTTTACAGACTTTATAAAATCCATCTACCCCATTGCATCATGGGGTAGATGGGACAAGGGTGTGTGGTCCTGTGAGGGATGTGCAAAACACAGGGAACTGTTTCAAGTTCACAGGGAACTATTTGATTACCTTTGACCCCAAACTGCTCAAGTTCTTGCAGACTTCTGACATGCTAGCTTTGAGGGCTGTCGTTTATGCCTGACCTTGTGTTCATGTATTATTTGAGGACTTTTTTTAACAGCAGTAGTTGTCTTTGACTCTACATATTTGTCCTGCGTATGTAATCTTGCTGAGTCGGACACATTTTATTGTACGGCTCGTAGTTATAGTCCTGTATTAAACTTAATGACGACTTCTCGATATTCGATAATCATTGCTAGTTCTTGTTGGCTGATCTGCAAGTGCATTCCCTTCAGATGAGATGCTGTTGGATTTCATTAGCCAGAGTGTCCGTGTAGGTTCTCGGGCTTTCGTGTCATGGTAGTCTGAAGAGCTTGAGTTGAAAGCAACTGGACTTCTTTTTTAGGTTCATGAAGACATTTCAACTCTCATCTGAGAGGCTTCTCCAGCATTGAAGGCTAACTGAACACTGGCCAGACTCTTTAAAAAAAGAAATAGCAGCAGTAGAGTAAGTGAAGAGCCTCCAACACTGCCACTGCTGAAAAACACAAATCCAGTAGAATAAATAAATAAAAAACATGCCATACATACATTTATTTAATAATCTACAAGAGACAGTACCTCTATCGACCAGCACTGTGCATGACCTTCTTCACAGTTAAATTTCATGTTAAAGTAGTGCTGAAAAGTAGTACAGCTTCTTGTGCAGAATAGCTTCTTTTCATTTTACTGATTTCGATAATTCATAGGTTTGGTCTTATGGTCTTATGGTGAGGACCCATTCAGACTGTTCGTACTTAATTTGGGGACATAAAATTAAAAATCTTTTCTAAACTTTGTGTGACAGCAAAACGTTAAAAAAAAAAGGGACCCAGATGACCCATTTCCCGTGCTGCCCTTTCAATCTGAGAAGTCCTCATTCACCTGCCAGCTGAAGAACCAATGACAGACGTGTAGGAAAACAATTCATCACAGCTGAGTAGAGCATCCCCATTGGCACTGAAGCTTGCACCAACCCTTTAGATGGTGGAAAGCCTTATTTAATGATGAAAAATCCTGCAGTAAAATTTGTTTATTCCTGCACTGGCACTCACTGTAGTTGTCACACTTGGCCTCAGCCAAGGCAGACTTAGGTAATATTTAGCTTCATAAAAAGCTGGATTATACAACAAACTCCTGGGCTGCCTCGCTGGCAGACGACTCTGGTCGAGCCTATTGATCAAGCTTGCGTTGCAAATATGTCGGTCGGTATATGCTGCTGCTCATTAGGCTGAAGGAACATAGAACAGAGAAGGGAGACTGTCAAGAGGACAACTTTACTTTGAAATTATACCATTTTCCTTTCTTTATGCATACTGCACCTTCAGTATCCATCAACTCTGATTTATTAGGCATGCTTTTTAAGATTTGTGTATAATACATTAAAAATCACCTAATTGATTCTGAGGGTCTTTAACTGATGATGTTACACATGAGGCACAACAAACATGATAGGTTGTGTGGTCGAGACTTTTCCTTACACTAAAGTTATTTTTTCTTCTCTCAAAAGCAGTAAAGAAAAATGTCATATCAAATGGTGACATGTTTCTCTTTCTGTTTGGATGAACTTTCCCCGAAGTTAAGTGCTACAAATTATCTGTGAATGCTTTATGACACTGCAAATGGAGGTAATCCCTTTGCGTAATATAATCTGTCACTGTTTATGTTTAGTCTCCGTGTCTGACACCTAATTAACAGAGTGGAAGGGGTTTTTTTGCCGCATGCTTTGGGGAAATGTAATTGAAAACCTTTAGGAATAGCTGTCACATTATAGAGGTGTATATTACATCCAAGAAACTTCAGTATACTTTTATGGGGTTTATGTTTTGTTATTAAGTTTGGGGAAATTTGGGAGCAGGTAATTTTAGAGTTTTAAAAGCATATTTTAAGATTTCCCTGTCATTGTATCAAGTAAATCTTCCCCTAATTCACTTCCAAATTTCTTCAGGCCAATGATTAAAAAAAGGTGTCCTCCAATGAAAGAGCCTCTCTGTTTCAGTAAGATTATTGCATTGCGTTGTCTTGAGCAGTCACAACATCTTCATCTGTTTCAACACTGGCAGTGGAAGATAAAGGATGGCACTCTTTTCCTTCTTGCCTGTCCTTCCCTCTCTTTCTCACAGCTTCCTGTGACTCATCACCCGTGCTGCCGTCCATTACAGCTAGTGGCCAGGGTTCCCCTCTGTGCTCTAATTGGAAAGCTTGATGGCAGTAGGTTTAGCCAGTAATTGGGTCCTGCAATTTAGTAGCAGAAGTCATCGTGGAAAGGCCTGTCAGAATTCATGGAAGAGCCCAGTAGCGTGCATCCCCCATGTTATAATAGTGCAGCTGTAAGCATTTCCGTAATTCAAGGTGGCGTCATTACGGTTTTATTTATTCACCTGAGGCATCTGCTAGGAGGGAGATGATGCCACCCAGATCAGCTGTGGCAGCTTGTGCTCAGCACCTCCCGCAGGGCTAGAGAAGGGAAATTAGAGAGGAATGGGCAAACATGACAATCATAGCATCGTTAATGAATTAGCGCCTAAAGAAAACAACAAGCTGGTGATGTTGGTATCGAGGGAAGGGTTATATTGTTCTGCTGTTGAAGGGGTCGCACAGTCGTGACTGTTTCTGATGTTAGAGTTGGAGGAGGTGGAAAAGGGATGATACGGAGCACTCAGAGAGAGGCACCCAGGGAACAGTAACGGTACCGAACTTCACAGGCTTTCAATGTGTTAACCAAGAATTTAACAACTAAGAATTCCAGCGACGTCTTATCTCAGCAGGGAGGAACTTTTATATGAATGTCCACTTTAGTTTTGACTAGTTTTCCTCTAAGCAGCTTTGAGCAAGTGGTTGTATTTTTTATTTATGTTGAACATAGCACATGAAACAAATAAAATCATAGAACTTAGTGTTGCATTCACAGGGGGAGGATGATGTGTGCATTATATATACAAAAAAACCCAACTGGATTTATAATAATTATATATTTTTTAAATATATAGCTTTTGTAATTGCTGTGACGTTGTTGCAAAGCTTTGTTAAGCGGGCCCGACCTTTTAAGGACGAGTTACAGTACATATATACATACACTGTGATCAGTATAGTAAGATTTATTTTTACTTCCATGTCACTGAGTTAAGTTGTCTACAGTTAGAAGCGGCTGCTGCGTTATTCTGAATTAGAGGGAAGGGATTTTGAGAAAATCTTCAAACTCATCAGCGGTGTTTTAAGCTGTCTTTTAAACCATGATGTACTATGGCTGGTCAAGCAGTTTGTTTTATTATAAAGATCCTAGTATCTTCTGGCATATACTGACCTTAAGAGAAACACAAAGTGAGCCTCAGTACACATGTTACCTTGGAGTAACTGCGTTATAGTGTTGTGAAAACGAGAGGAAATTAATCACCTCCAGCACACTGGCCGCCATTACTAAGTGTTGATTGGGTCAAGGTATTGATGATTCTGGCTTCTGAAGTGTGGACTAACATTGTAAGAGCACCTTGATACTGCCACTTACATTCGGATATAATGCCTGAAGAATCCGTGGTGTCATTTTACCTCAGAGAGGAAGATCGTCATCACTGCTGTTGGAGGAGGCTTTTAGTTCTTTTTGTGTAAAAAATAAAGATAGAAATGTAGAAAATTCTCACTGTGGTTGGATGCTGTATTTCCGAATGCACATTTTTGCACCATGTTTCTCCATTACTATGTTATGAGACATCTATTGTGCTGTAAAATAAGATAATGGTGGACCATAACACATTCCAATCATTAACCTCACTGGATGGTTACGTTTGTGCTGATTTGGAGCAGCCAAGTAGTCGTGGGACTGGGACCCATAATATATGTCCAGTTTAATTCCTGCAGACTGGAGCTTTACTACATGTCATTTGCTGCTTTTTAATGGCCAGCAACTCTTTTGGTTGCACAAACACTTCAGTTGAGCAGGGAAATTGTCCCTTTTGTGACATTCTCAGAGTCGGCGAGGAGGATTTTCAAGAATATGCACATTATTTAATGACTTGTCAATTACACCTCGTTAGCCTGTTCTTCGGGTCCAGGTTTCAAATACTCTCAGCTTTAGGCTTCATAAAGGGACTTCACTTATTGGTGGGTGTCCTCATGGTCACTATGTCCATTATTTTGTTTTTCTCACTTTTCTAATAAAAGCAAAAATGTCATAAATATCCACTACAGCATTCACCCACATGAGTCCAGATGGGCCACAAAGAAAGTTGAGCTATAGTCTCACCAGATAAGAAGACCTCAGTGCCAGCCCACATCAGGCATTCTATTTAAAATGCTTTAGCTTGACTATATTTGCTGTGCTTCTGCTGCTTTGGAGGTCAGCTACTTTCATCTGTTACCATTGGAGGCTACTCTGACTGGCTCTGTCCTGATCTTTAGCTTTTTATGCATGCACATGGAAGGTTATGGAACTTTGCCCGTCTCCTTTTATGCTTTCCACATATACACAGTGCAGTCGAACCGACTAGGACTTTGAAGAACAATATCTAGACTCATATTAAAAAAATCCAATATATTGTTCAATATATTTTTATGTTAGAGACATGAAACATAAACTTCCCTCATGTTTGCGTTGTGTAGCTATTTATGCAGCCTTGCAAAAAATATGAAATGCATTTTAAATCTTTAAAATTAAAGCCTTTGATAATCTTTTATTGTCACACCAAGTCTTGGATTTTACACTCGGGTTACAACTGTGGCAGGCGTTTCCAACAAGTTAGATGCAGAGTGAACGAATTACTTGTCTATCACTCATAACTACAGCATGTTATGTGTGTCGATGGAGCATTTGAAGCGTGTTTCTGTCATATCCTCCTTACTTTTTAAATGTTGGTTGATCAGCCATTGCAGATACCTTATATCAGCTGGTATGTCATTGGGCTCTAATGCACACTGAAGGACAGGATGGTCCAGAGATAATAAATATAAATGGCATCAATGAAAATAACAACTTTCTTTTGACTGTAGCAATAAGAAAATAAAGTCATTAGCTATATATTCATATAAGTTACCACCGACACGTACAAACGTTTTTCTGTATTAACACGAGTCACATGTCAGTATGAGACTCGTGCTCTTGTTAATACGAGCTTCGTCACTAAAACATTTGTAGGAAAGGGTACTCGCAGGCAAATACACAACCCGTTCAGTCCTGTGTCCATCATACGGACCCCTCAGCAACACAAATTGCAAAGTCTTTGCACTGTAACCTAGCAACAAGACTCCCACTTAATAAAAAACATGTAAGATATTATTTAGGATTTTAGTTTTTAGTTTTTTTTGTACAGGAGAAACAACAGATGGCAAAATCATATTTTGTCACGCTATCACTCATTTCCTATTCCCTACACAATAAACACTTCATACTTAATAGCAGCATTGCATTATTAAACTAAAATAAATTTGCAGTTATGCAAACTTTCCCCCATATCTGCCTCTTTAAAAAGCCGCTGAGGGGCCGCTGTAGTGAGACAAAACATGACACATGCTTTCAGTGATTTCCCCATTTGTCCGTGATAAGAGTTTAACTTATTTAACACCAAAAGGTGAAGAGTTGACCTTATTACGCATTTTGAGTGGTACCCCGGCTCATTTGTATAGTTAAGCAGAAATGGAGTTTTTGCAAATAAACCAGGAAAATACAAAGGAACTTGTTCCCAAAATAAATAGATAAAAGATGAAATGCTTTTAAAATTCAAAACCAATGATGATTACATAGAATAATTAATGCAAATGTAAATACAGGTTTTACATGTCAGGACATAATAAAAGCAGTTTTTTTTAAATGAAGTAGATAGAAATTCAGATAAACACCAACCTGTGATATTACACCTTATTTAACAAGAATGAAGCCAAACAAACGAAGTGCACCCTGTGATTCAGAAGCTTATAGAACCAGTTTTCTACAAAAGCAATCATTTTCTGTACAAAGGCATTGTGGAAGAATTTTGGCCCACTCCTCTTTACAGTGTCAATTCAGTTCACTAAGGATTTCAAGGTCCGGACTTTGACTGGATAACACACTGACTTTTCTTTTTCACATTCAGTTGTAGAACTGCTGGTGCTACGTGACCCAGTTCAAGCCAAGCTTTATCTGTCTGACAGATGGCCTCACATTCGACTCCAGAATACTTTGGTATACAGAGGAGTTCATAGCGGACTCAGTGACTGCGAGGTGCTCGGGGCCTGTGGCCGCAAAACAAGCCCGAATCATCACCCCTCCTTGACAGTTGGTATGAGATGTTTGTGCTGATAGGCTGTGTTTGGTTTTTGCCAGACGTGGTGCTGTGCATTATGGCCAGACATCTGTACTTTGGTCTCGTCTGTTCGAAGGAGATTGTTCCAGACGTCTTGTGGTTTGTTCAGACGCAACCTCGCAAACCTAAGCTGTGCTGCCATGTTCTTTTTAGAGAGAAGATGCTTTCTCCTGACAGCCGTTGTAAACAAGCCATACTTATTCAGTCTGTTTCTAATTGTACTGTCATGAACTTGAATGAATTTGCTGGGATGGTGCGATGTCCACTCCTGGAGAGATTGGCAGCTGTCTTGGATGTTTTCCACTTGTAAATAATCTTTCTCACTTGAGAATGTTTGGAAATGGCCTCATAACCTCGCCCGATTGATGGGCAGCAACAATTGCTTCTCCAAGACCATCGCTGACGTCTTTCTTTCTTGGCATTGTGTTAACAGGCACCTGAGTGCTCCAGACCACTAAACTGACAAAACGTCGCCTTTTGTAGAGGTGCTCACACTTGCTGATGATCAGTTAATCCACCCGGCTGCTACTTAACCTCTTAATTCCTAAAGCAGCAGTAAGGGTGGATCTAATATTGCACACACTTATGCTTATGCATTTGGCTTAGTTTCTGTTAAATAAATAATGGCACAATGTAATATGTCATGTTTTGGAGTTGATCTGAGGTTGTAGTTATCAAATTATTTGTATCATGTCTTGATATGTAAAACCTTAGAACTGAAAGAGGATGTGCTTTCTTTCTTCTTCTTATCATGGCTTTAAATAATCATATGTACCTACATTTTTTAAATATTTTACTTGAATGCATTCAGTGTTGTATACATTTAATTATTCATTATAGTAGTTTTTCCCTCCATACTAGAGGTAATAGAGCAAATTTACAATTATAAAAAAGCCTTCGGGTAGTTACCATAATAGATTTAAAAAGCATGAATCGAAAACATGGACTATTGTCTGGTGAATAAATTACTGTTCAGTTGTTCAGATACCGCAGCGCCATAATGATAAAAAGTTTTTCACTCAGTGTCTAAAGTTTGACTGGTACCTATTGATCTTTTATTCTGTTTCACAGCATCGGTTGTTATTCTTAACTGGAGCAAGCATTGTTATACAGTAAAGCCACTGTGCTACAGCAGCTCTGAGCTGAAAAACTGTGGGCTCTTCATCTAAACCTTTGAAAACCTCTCAGTCCCTGCCAAAGAGAGATAGGATCAGTAGACAACCCCAACATTTTCAATTTTGTGCTATCAGACACTGAGGAGATGTGTCAACACTGGGGTCCTACAGCAAGTAAACACAGGAGTCTGACAAGCAATAACCTAGATTCAACATCGCCTCCGGTCCTCTCCCACAGAAGGTCCGCCACTTTCATCTCATTTAGATCCAGATCTGTTGATCAAAAGCGACGCCTATCATCCCTCAACAAAAAACAGCAGCACTGCAAATGTTTTCATGGGCATTCCCTTGTTTCATTGGTTGGTTATGCCTGGGTCAGTGCAGGTTGCTGGTTGGTGGTACCACTTGTGAGTCATACAGTGCTGTTTGTTTCCTTTAAATCGCAGAGTTATAAAACCGATTGGCTGTTCGCTCTTAATACACAAGTGGGACACATATAACCTTGTTAAAGTTATAGCATGCTGTTTATGGCCTTAATGTTGGTCATCGGAGTTCCATTATTAGCTTTATACTTTTACTTTGTCCAAGCCACAGATTGTTTTCTGTGCACTAAAGAAACTCATTTATTGTTTATAAGTTGCAGGTTTTGCTTGCGTTTAAATTCTTTGCAGTGCCCTTTGTATACTCATAACAGAGTGAAGGGGAGAAATTGATGCTGAAGTGAAAGTTCAATGACACAAAAGACCATGTGACTAAAATGTGTTGGTGGGCCTAAAGGGGGGAACTCTAGACATTGTTGAATCAACTTTTCCTTTGTTGTTTTTTAGCAGGCATCAGGCAGGATCAGAGGGTAGAATAGTTGAATAGTTGGACCCAGATGAGTGAGAATCCATTACTGTATAACACAGTCCACTGCAGAAAAGCCCCCGCTGAGATTCAAATCTTGCAGATTAAAATAGTGTCTCATAAGCTGGCAGCAGTGTGTGCGCACATGCACATGTACCTGCATGTGTGCTTATTCAAATGCGTGCAAAGGCCTTTGTGGATGGCTTCATGTGTTTCTCTCTGCGTTTTGAACACCCTAAATACCGAAGCTTTTAACATCAAAGCTCCAAGAGGATTTAAGTGCACAGAAACTTTCCAATTATACGTGTAAGTGATGTCCAGCGGGGACTTCTCATGAGCTGCCGTCAATATATTTTTTTCCCCCCAAATTGATGATAAACACCCTCTAAGCCCAGCTACAGATCTATGAATTACTTACTTTTGGGGAGTTTGGTTTTAGGGGCTACGCTTAGTAACTTACAATACCATCATGAAGTATTTCCCAAAGTAACAAAGGTACCGTGATACATGAGCCATTAGGAGACATCTATCTGCAGTGTGTCGCAGTGTCTGTGATTAAAAAGTGTCAAAGTGTATTCAATTATTATTCACATTTAAAACTTTTTAGTTGAGCCACACTTTGTGCTGTCATTCATTTTCTGACTGTGAGAGCACATTAGTTAACTTCTGTTTACCCTCAATCATTATATCAGTATATCGCCAACAGATGTTATACACTAGTGATTCTAGGAAGACAAGATCTGTTTAAAGCCTGTTCTTGTTTTTGTAAAATATCTAAGAATTATTTCCATATTTCGATATACATATACTGGGACCTCGATATACTTATACAACAGAGGATGTCATACAATAAGTTGCCAGATTGATTCTTTTTAGCGAGAGGTGAGCTAATCATGGGCAAACTGTTGACTCATAGCCCCATTTGGCTAGTTTAGATCCACTAGCCTCCTGGCTGGGGCCCCTCTGTGTGGAGTGTCCATGTTCCAGTACAAACACATTGACGTTAATTGTCTGTCTCTGATTGGTGAGCTGTACAGGGCGTCTCCTACATCAACCCCTATTTGACAGGAAAGACTTGTCAAATACCAAACACTAAAGCCTGCTGTAAATGTTAACATAAGACGGAGTTAGCCTTAGTCTGACATCAGTCTGCAATTCAGTGCGGTCAATTTGGCAATTACATGGAATTTGTTTTCTATAATAGAGCAATTAACTGTGATAAATTGTTAGAAATTACATATCTGATGGTGTTAAATCTGCATTTAACAGAAATTTCCATTTTAACCATCACATTTGTGCTGGGCAACCTTCCTGTTCTATATTAATGTACAACCAGCTGGTGGTCAGTTGAATCGAGTCCCCTCGAGTTGCACTCAGTGACAAAGACTCATTCAGTGTGATGGCAACATATTGGCAATTTGAGTGATTGCAATCAGTGCAAGTCAGACTGTGACTGTTTGCAGAAAAGTCCTCCTGTGAGGCGTGCAATCGCCTTATGGATAAAAAGTATCGTGAGTGTGCAACACACTCAAGCCCTCGGTCACAGAATATCAAATATTTCTTCGTTTTTAGTTTAATAGATTTGGTATCCTATTTTTACTCATGGAATGGAGTTATTAGCTTACACCGAGGAGGTTAGGAGGTTGTCAAGTTTATTTAGCTTATGTTATCTCAGGATGGTGGTGCATAAGATTAGCCCTCTTGTTCATATTCAGTTTAATAAAATATTGATATTTGGTGTCCCAGTAACAATACACTATCACCATGCATGCTATGCTGTATTCATTTCTTTCCTCCACCGCTAACATTTAGCCTGTCTTATACTGTGCCTCCGTTTATTTTGATCCGACTGTCTGCTTCTTTGTTTAAACCTGCTTAACCTATACTAAGTGTGCACTACCCAATGTAGCCTCAGTCATGACTGTGATAGTCACTGATGCAGTTGAGTAGGAGTAACTGCCAAGGGGAAAGTCACACTCCCCTTACGCCCACTCTGAATATCTAACAAGGTGACAATGTCAGACTCATGGGGTCTGAATATGACATGTAATGTGGGATTTATGCAAACAGTAAAGTGAAGGAGCATTTACCGAAACATATATTCTTCTTACTGTTCTTACTGTATTATTCATCATACACGGATTTCCTCTCTAATTTAATCGTACATATAGATGATATTGCTGGAGGAATCATATTTCACTTTGAAATGCTAATCTTGTTTATATGTTCTCCCTTTCCTTTCTTTTTCTTTTTTTGTAGTTCCTCCCAAGATATATGACATTTCCCCTGACATCACGGTAAACGAGGGCAGCAATGTGTCTCTCATCTGCACAGCCAGTGGGAAACCTGAGCCAACCATTACCTGGAGACACATAACCCCATTAGGTGAGTTCACATCACCTCTCACATACCCAATGCTAATGAATGAAGGGATGGATAAATGGATAGAATGATAGCTGAATAGAAAGCAGTAATGGGGAAGCACGGAAAATATCAATAGGTGATTGTATGAACAGGACAGAGTACTTCTAGTAATGTTGCAGATAAAGAAATAGCAAGAGGATAGAGAGATAGAATAGGAGATAAATGTGATTGGATGGATTTGCATTAGAAGAGCAGGTGGTCAGATGGAACAACTGAGTTCCTTCAAAAAACAAAGTTGGGGGACAGACAGAAGCCAAGTCTGCATCTACCTTTACAACTAAAGCAATCAGCAAATGAGCAGCTACAGACTTCACGTTGACACACCCCACTAGAACCAATACTTACAGTTCCTTCCAACTCCAAACGTCTGAAAGAGGGATTTTTTTTTTTTTTAGTACCATAGGTAGTGTACGGAGTATATGCACTGAGGCAGCAATTCTGACAGAGAAAGCATACGCCTACAAGGGTCCTTGTCTATTCTTACATGCTGAAGAAGGAGGAGGTGGCACATTGTCATTTCTTTTCCAGGCTAGCATTGCAATTGTAAAATGTTTGCAAGGGCTAAGAATTTTAGGCTATGGGTCAAAAGGCTAAAATGTTCCATATATATTGTTAGGCATGCTTGCACTGGCTAACATTATAGCCATGACAATTGCAATCTGACGCTAATCGCTGCATTTTGTGGACATTTAAAACTTTCGCAGCATCTGACCAAACGCTAAATGCTGAATTCTGACAGTTTAACACACTGTACCACCTGACATACATTACTGCTGTGTGAAGGTTGGTTGGTGGTCTCTCCCTGGTCCCCTACGTACTCCAGATGGTGATCTGATGGAGTCGTCAGTCTTTTTGACCTTTATCAGAGCACTATCCTGGAAACATATAATGCATTTCATGTCAATAGGAATGAGACACAGGTTAAAAAAAACCCTTCAAAATAAAATAAAGACAAATACTCAGAGTCAAGAAGAGTCAGAGTCAATGACAGTGGACCAGGCACCACGAGAAAAATGAGACAGGGAGAACAGACGACAGGAAAAACACTGAGCAAACTATTACTACCAAAAGTAAGAGTCAAACCAGCCGATTGCAAAACTGAAAGCTATCGGTAGGAAACAAAGTAAAAGCAGAAAGACTCAATATCACCATAACCAAGACTAGAATAATAGAGTATCTGAACGATGCCGTAAACACAAACATCTTAATAACAGGAGAGCATAAACAGAAACTCAGGGTCAAATGTAATAAAACAGGATGCAGAGGTTAAAACTGAGGACTGCTATAAAAGCAGGTTGATGGTTACTCAAGAGTTGCTGGAAGACTTTAACTCACATCACTGCAGGTAGACATCAGATTTGCTCTTACACCTTGTAAGTGCATTAACAAAATAATTTAGTGTTATGATGTAGGAAGCTGTTATCCTGGGCACCCCCCCCACACACACACACACACAGATCATTAAATAGTTTAAATTCTGAATCCTTCCTTTGAAGACTTATTCCAAAGTGTTTAACTGTTGCTCTGAAGCCCCCACCCAGCCACTTTGAGTCCTCCCTCATTTTCATATTAATGGATTAGAGCATGCTGTGCTTATCTGATAGCTATGAGGATTACTGCATTTATCTTATGGCTGTCAAATCCTTCTCTCTGGCGTGCTTGCCCTGATTGCATTAGAGGGGTTTTCAGAGGATGATCAAAAGAGCCATCCTCAGAGTCCGAGTGGCAGTCACTCATTCTACTTTGAAGTGTCCACACTTTGAAGTATGCCAGGGAAGAAATGATATGCTGGTCAAATGAAAGGGCCCAGGACTAAATGTAATCACAGACTGTCTCCCAGCACATCAGAAAAGAAGCCGTTTGCCATGGGATCTTTGAGTCAGTTCTAGTAAGGGTGATTTGACCAAAGGATGTGGTACAACTGAAAGGTTGTAATAGGCTAATTACCTATCGATGGAATTCCATTAAATCCCTTGGATATGCAGAGCATGCTTTAACCAGTGCATGGCCAATTTGAATGTGCTATCAGAGCATATGGGAATATTTACCTCGTTTGTGAATGATCTGTCAAATAGCAGCAGACTTTAAAAACTAACAGTGCTGGGACTGTGATTGCAAATTGATTCATGAATTCTGCACGTATAAGGTAATTACTTCCAGGGTATAAATATAGTCAAAACTACAGCTCTGTTAAGTCATTTATAAAATGAGACAGATGGGGATCTAGACATGTAAAGTAAGCCTTGGCACGTGTTGAAATGATCATAACAATCGCTCTTTTTACTTGGGAACATTTTGTGGGCAACTTTGGGGACTGTTGGGGGATTTCTTTCCATCCAAGAGGCTTATTTAAGAGACTTTGTGAATAGATAGCATGCTTGTAGAAAATAAAAGCTACAAATATGCAGCACACACATAAAAAAATACAGTAATAAAAAAATCAATCTTTTGTGAATTATGCTTGGCAAGATTTAGTTAGGGCTTGGCAATATGGAAAAACGTCTTATAAAAACGTTTTTAATGTCAGTCATTATGGATACATATGACAATATGTGTCCAGTCACTGTGGCTGACAAGCTTAAAGTTCATATATATTCATGACAACAATGTTCAACTACATTTTAAATAAACAACACGAGTACATCTAATAAACTGAAACTGAAAAGGTTCAAGTTTTACAGAAGAACAGAAACAAACTTGAAAACTAAAATTCTATGATCAGCTACAAAAACATAAAAATGCCATCAGTGCAAAATAAAATCTAAAAACTACATCTGGACTATAATTGCTTCTTCTCCAGTGGCACCAAAAGGAACATGAAGTTCAGTAGTCTCAATGAAGTGGGCCGTGAGCCTCATATGGATCAGATGTTCGTTGTGGCAAATAGAGCTGTTCAGTTTAATTCAGTCTTATTTATGTAACGCCAAATCACAACAACAGTCAGCTCAAGGCACTTCATTGTAAAGAACCAGGTTCAAGGAGAGCTGTCTCGGGGAGTTTTTTATGGCCACAGAGTTGGTAACAATGGTAAATGGCTTAAATCCCACATTTTTGACAGTGGCATCATGTCTCGTCATGGTTCTGCTTAGCTTCTTTGTCGAAGTCCAAGGAGCTCGGAAAGAAACACATTTGGTCTTCTTTAAGTTTCTTGAAGATGTTTCATCTGACAAGCTTCTTCAGTTCTAAGCGTAACTGGTGGAGAGTTTTTAAACCCTATTGGGAGTGTCCCTAAGAGGGTCATGAACCCCCTATTGATCCTCTGCCTAATCACATGAGCCAAGGTGTAAAAACAGGTGTGGGTCACAATCAGCCAAGGTTTCAGGTGAACCCCACCATATCATGTGACTCATGTGAGTGGGGGTCAAGGCGTCTGGGAAGGGATCTGGATTATAGATGGCGTACATCTGTAATCAGGTCATTTGATCTTGGTAAATTAGCATTAACGTTACTGTAATGATGCAGCACACCATACCTTACATTTGCTATGCTTCTCACTGCAGTGATCATCACACCAACTATTATTTGCAGTATGTACATGCATGCTTTGTTACATAATACTATAGACACATTAAAAAACTGAATGCAAGGATTATTGCTGAGACAGTTGCAGCAGGTTGGCTGCTTGTAAACAAGAGTTATTTTGGGTAGCAGAGGAAATTAATTACCAATTTGGAGCTGCAGTGTGATTCCACAGACGCTGCAGGATCATTATAAAGGAGTTTGCATTATAATGCTAATTAGTTTATTTATCCATTTGGGCTTTACTAACATGAACAATGACTTCTCGGTGAGAAAGTCGCATGTCGCTAAAGTTTATTGTTATGTTGTACCATGTTGTTAGTGTTCTTTAGCGATCCATGTTGGTTATGTTCGTAACTACTGTTCAAACCGAAGCGTCTGAGGAGCAGAAAAGGGAGTTCTGACAGAGGGTGAAACTGTCTGCTGCAGCAATGTAAAGTATAAATAACAAGTGCGTTTTTGATCAATAAAGCACAGAAACATATTCTAGTATATCCTGTTAAATAAGGTTATTTGACTGTAACGAGCCAGATGGTAAAAAGCTCTCCCTCATAAAAAACAAACAAAGACCAGGGACAATTTTAAAACTTTTTTTACTGAATAGTTGTTTATTTTTATCCTATAACTCATGTATAATTTTGATAATGTTGCATTTTCTTTTCCACATCGCTGTGTTTTGTTGAATTTGCGTGTAAACTAATTTATTTAATAAAAGTCACAAATAACAGGAATAGGAATACATTTCCATCAAACAATGCAACATGGACTCATTTCACCATGATTATATTTCCTGCCATGTTTAGGACTATACTGGGACAGGAACAACCCTGGAAGTGTACTAGTTAGCTAGTGACCATCCTGAACTCGTTTATCAGTAGATAGAGCTGGCGGGGGAAAAAAGAAAAAACTTAATGTGTTTTAACTCTTAAAGCACATGTTTTACAAATCACACTAATGGTTTATCTGTTATGTTTGATTGTTACAGACGCAGGACAAATTTCTTGCTATTTTAGCTACCTCATTGACGTAAAGCCAAGCAGGTGTGTTTAATAACAAACACTTCTACATGTCAGGGATAGTTTTCTGGCCTCCTCAACACTCAGTCATTTTGGAGTAGTGGGCAGAGATTTTTTTGCACTGTAGATGGTTCTGCTGCAGCAGTCAGTGAAGTTTGACAGAATGATAAATTGCTCTGACTGACTGTCAGGTTCGTATTCCCACTCTGACTGTTTTGTGTTTGCATTTTTTCCCCTCTGTCCCCTTCCTGCCAACCAGCAAAGTGCAAGCTAATAATAAACTTTGTGAATCCAGTGAAGTGTGGCCATAAACAGTTTATTGAGATGATAATTTGGCTCAAATCGGTTCATAGAAAGTTAGTGCATGTTCTTCATTAGAGAGAGCTGAAGCAGGCACTTGAAAAAACACTGATCATTATTGTTGACGTGCTATGAGAAGAACAAATATGTGTGGACTTTAATGTTTTTGAAGACTTTTTCTGTAATAGCTTAATTAGCCATGAGAAAGTTGTGCTTAACAGTGAAGTCCTTAGGAGGTTGTGAGGACTGCTGCATGTTAAGGGTGCTTATAACTAAAAACACATGCCCTCTATCCTTTGGTGAAAGCTACATGTTTCATGCTTCCCTTGCTCTTATCAAGCACTGTTGATGTGCCCTTGAGCAAGGATTTCTCCCCAACTAATTCAGGGCTGCAGTTCAGTAAAAACAGAAACATAGTGGCAAGATGCTTATTTTAGTGTGTATCAGTTTGATCAGCTTTCGGCTTTGCAGCCTTTAAGTGTCATTAAAACACTGTTTTGAATCAACTTGTGTGTTTAAACCAAGTGAAAGATTTTTGGCAGGAAATGTCATTGCAGTATTTCCGAAAGCAACTCTGTCTTTGCTAATTTAGCTCTTCACTTACCCACTTCATTGCTAATCTCATGATAGATTGGGGCAGCATGGCTGCTTGTCAGGGTATTACCTATATATGGAATCTGGTGCTGTTTCCTCACCATTCTTTCATAGGTCACAGAAAGTGAGGTAAAAAAGCCTTTAATGTAGTCTGTTTCAATCTGGTTTGGTTGTGTGGATGGCTGGATGGCTGGGAAAATTGCTTTGATAAGCCTTTTCCATTGAGATTTGAATCCATGGGATAGAAGTGTGACCTTTGAAAAGGCTGACTAGAATACTAGAACGCATATTTGATTGTTTCTCATGATAGGACTCAGTTGGGAGCGTTTTTCTCTCTCTTCCGCTGCTACTGTACATGTACCAATGCTATATGTGCTCTGCCTTTTCATTTAGTGTAAGTGCATGATCTCTCCATGACACACTGTAAAGAAACAGGTAGCAGCATCCTCCGTCGTCCGATTTTCCCATAGGGCCGCATGAGAAATTGGGACTGTTGTGGAGGCTCGCCAATAGCAGAATTTAATTTTGCTCAATATTAATTGTATCTCTGCGCTGCAACTGAGTAGATGTTACAATTGAAGGAATAGTAATAGTACCAATATTTTATCATTATTAATCAATATAGGTAAAAAAAAACTGTGAACAAAATGTGCATGTTTTTGCAAAATGTTAGATTTTTAACTCCATACAGAGCGGTCTTTGCTGTTTTTCTTGTAGTTTAAGAGTTTAAGAGAACAAGGAGTTGTCTGGTTTAAGCTTAAGTAAGTGTAAAATAATCAGGTTCATTGTCTGGGGTGTAAATGTGAGGAACGGCAAATTCAAGCTTTACAAATTCCTCATTTTTCTTCCCACAAAACTCTTGAGTTTCTGCTCTCAGGTCCCCAGCACATTTTAGCCCTTTAGCCAAACCACCTGTCAGCTACGTTGTAGCCTATGTCACCATGTTCGGTCTCATGCTCCTTCAAAAGAGCAACAAACTGACTCCTGTCCCCTTGCCACTGTTTACTGTTTTAGTAACAACATCAACAATGTGTTACATTTTTATTATTGATTTTGACAGCAAGGTCTGGTGGGAAAATACCAATACCAATGTCCATTCTGGGTTCATTTTCAATTGTATTTTGTAGTATTGTATTTCCTAATTTTCCATTGACCTCGTACGGGCCGCTCAGAGACAGCCAATGGGCTTTCCTCTGCCCAGGTCCGCTCTGCAGACACAGCTTACTATGTTGTGAGTACTGCAGCCTGTTAAAACTAGATCTAACGGGACTTTTTGGTAATAGCATGGGCTGTAGTGTTTTTCTAGCATGTAATAGTGTGATGAATTGTTCAAACTTGACTTTATATCACTGCTGTGAACCTCGAGTTGTGCCTGTCATGTCACGCTGAAATTTGGCAGCTCTTTAAGGAAGGCTTAGCAGGTGTTTGTCGGTCTGCTCACCTGGGATCTCTCATTCAGAACCGGGTTTCTTTTGTCATAGTTTGCATTGAACTGATCTGCAGTTCAAGGGCTGACATTTGGGCATGCTTTAAACACGATGGGAGGTGAAAGATAAAGAGCTAGGCACTGCATTTCAAATTTCACGTGTCAGCAGCAGGAGCTGTGTCTAACACTTCCCCATTCAGCTGTTGAACTGAGTGTTGCTAACTAAAGAGGTGCTCAATGGGCTCGTGGTTTATTGTAGTGGCCCTAACACGATGACTACTAGATTGTTTGCCACGGTGCTATGCTACTGTTACACACTACTACTTTATTTAATGGTACATGTAGTTGAAAGCCACATATAAGCAGTGCCTTTTAATATACTTAGACCGACCATTGTCTTTACTGATTAGTGTATTATTCTCTTCTTAATAGATTAGCAAAAACATGTCGAGTTTACAGATGCAAAGAAAAAAAACAGCCAATATATTATGGAGGACGATAAATAAAATTGAATTGTCTAATGTCTCTGTAAAGCACTTTGAATCACCTTGTTGTTGAATTGTGCTATACAAATAAACTTGCCTTGCCTTAATTGAATTGAGGTTGGAACCAGAGAATGTTGGCTTTCTATCTTAGAGGAATCTAGATGATTAATCAGTTATATATTTATCCTTTTTTCAGTCAGTTAACTGACTAATTGAAGCTCAGAAGAATTTTTCACATTCTTGGCCCCTAGAAGGCTCCCAGAGTTGTTGTTTTTTTTTGCTTTAAACTCTGAAAATGAGCCTTTTTGAAAATGAGCCTTGTACTGTATGTACACTGTAGTATACTGCACGCCCTAATTGACCCTTTCTTTTTCCAAACGCAGATGTCATTGGTGAGATCATTTGTAATCAGTGATTCTTTCAAATTGGATTACTATGTCACTGTGATTACCTTGTGTCTATTTCTGAACAGACATCTGCATTTGTTACTTTTGAATTTGCATTTTAGTCACATCTCATAAAAGCCTTCCATTCTTAATAAATATGTAAAATATGATCCTTTTTCTATCCTTATATTAACACACTCATTTCATTGTTAAGTGTCCGTGTGTGCCAAGCTCGACAGATTGATTCGGTCCCACGCTCTGCAGTGACAGAGACAGCTAATTAAACAATAAGCAGTTTAGCTGTGGTGTGGACTCCACACAACAGGACACTACAGCTTGTTCCGGTTTAATTGTAAAGTAAAAAGTGTTTATTATTTTTAACCTAAACCCTCTGTGATAAAAGGATTCATCTGGTACAACACACACAGCTTACCAGGCCGTATTAAGTAAACAAATAAATCTCTTAATTGTGCTGTTCTGTGGTACATTTTATTAACTTCTGCAAATTGTTGGAGCCTAATCATCGTTTCCCATACGCAGACTTTACTTCCCGGGCAATCGTTTTTATACCTGGGTGGCCTCTCCAAATATAATCTGTGTAGGAAACACTAGCAGTTTAGCACTGTGCTCTTTCTTCTGCCGTGAAAGCTCTGCTAAGCAGACAACAGTTCAACAAGGGGGCCTCGAGACTCAGTTATTCATCGCAAAGAACTTAGCATAGGAGGAAAACTTACACACACAGTGTGCAAGTAATGCACATGAGCACGCACATGTATATCTGTGTGTGAACACACTCGTCCTGGCCACAAGCAGAATACAAATCTGCTAATTCACTAAATAAATAAAAGATTTTTCTCTGTAAAACTAATTATTTTGTTTTTCTCCCGAGACCACTCTGTTTGTCTCGTCGCTCATTTTCTGAATGATGTATGTTACTCTCAGCATTGTCTAGCTATTGTGTAATCACACACTCCAATAACCAATAACCAGTCCAGCACCTGAAATTGTGTTTCACTGCCTTCAGCGCATTTGGCTAAATATGTCAGCACAGAAAGTAGCGGTGAGGTAATTCTACGGGTCACGGAGGTGGCAGCACATCCAATCAGACATGACTTAAGGCTCCTTTGGCCCAGTTCCACTCTGGATTTTAACGGCCTCAGATTGGCAGCCAGGGAGCAGGGTAGGGGTTACGTATCAAGGTAGACTAACAGCCTGTTTTTCAGACAAGCCCTGCACATGGTGTGATTCTACCCCTACTTCTGGCCCACACCTTGAGTCGGGGCCAGAAGGCACCAGTGCACAATGTAGCGGCGTGGGTTGTTCTCCATTTTCACGAGTTTAAAGGATAAATTGATGTAGAAAATGCTGCTCTATGCTATAATGGATTCTTCAGCGATGCCTGCCCTATCTGTGTATTGCAGCCCTGAAGGAAGTGTACCCTCAGCTCCCCTACACAATGTGGGAAATTGCTTACCGCATCGGCACTTAGCCAGGATTGGCACTGAATACGGAATTAACCTTGCTGTGATTTCTTTAATTTGCTTGGAGTGACATCTCCCTCAGGTGAGAGAGGCCTCTGTCAGTTTCTCGAATATCTCTCACCATGCGCTCACATGCAACTTATGTTGCGTCCCTTGACAGTTTTACATTACTTACACCAACGCTAGAGCTTGGATATATTGTTTTATTTCTGTGTTGTCTATTAGTTGAGCAGTGGACATAAAATGATCTCCAAAATGTATATCAAGGATGGGATACCTGCCTAATGGCCTCTCTGACCTTTGAAAAGGCCCCTTCGTGGTTAAATCAATAGAAACACAATTTGCAGCCTGGTGCAAGTGGATCCTGCATGGAAATAATATATTGGAGTTCATTTACTAATACACTGCAGCATAATCTGATTTTTAAATCTGAAATTTGTCCATTTGTTTCTGAAGGATCTGCATTAATATTTTGTTCAACTGTAAGTCCACATCTGCTGATTCTGAAGTTAACATGTGAATGATGTTGGGGGGAAAGCAGCAAATCTTCCTGTAAATGCCGCAGTGGTCTTAATCTTAGACAACGTGTTGTTTATTTTCATGTGATTTTATTTTGTTTATCTGCTCTTTTACTTCTCGTACTACAAACTATTCCAGTCATTTCACGCAAATGATCACTTTTATTACAGATTCACAAGATAATGTGGCTTTGGTGTGAAAATTCATTTGGCAGCAGGAACAGGGAGAGCCTCATTCTTAACGTTCTGTAATATTGTTAATGTTCTTTTGTAAATAGTAGTAGAAGTATACAAGTCTTCATACTGTACCTGCTGGCAACTCAGACTGAGTTTGGTGTGATGTGGTTGGATCATCGCTACGTAGGTTTTTGAAAGAACATTTAAGAAATCCATAAAAATCCATAAATAGAAAAGCTTCACTGAAATGGAAGTATTTTGTCCTGTGATCTAGCAATGCTTGCATATTACCTTTTGCAAATCAGTCATTCACCTTAAAGTATTCCTCAAAGTACTTCCATACATGAGTCTTTCTTATCGGCGAGTCGGGGCAGAGCTATAAGACGACAGCTTCACCAGTTGCCATCTTCCAAGTTGTCCTTCTTTTATTCTCGTTTCTTTTTTTTTCTTTTTTTTTCTACCTTTATTGTTTATTTTATTTTAACCTGCTAAATACGGGACAGACTTGGCTGAGGAAAAGAAAGGGGAGAAAGAAAGAGGGAAAGAAAAACAGCGGGGAAGAGGAACGGTGATAAAGGGCAGAAAACAAAAACCAACAAAATAAGCAGACAAAACATACATAAATCAATCACCTGGATCACCTGTTGAGAAAGAAAAAAGAAAACAAGCAGAAGAGAACAAGAGTAATAGAATAAACAACATCACAATGATATATGGGAATATGACAGTAAATACTAAATATTAAACATTATTGTGCAGCACATAAGATCAACAGAACACAGTGTGCTTTGAGGTAGGAGCCAAAAAGGGTGTAGTTTGTGGGTGTGATCACCCGTGTGTACACCTGTGAGCATGGACGCGCTTGTTTCTTGTTTTTAAAAGGTTCCTTCATGTAATGATCTGCTAGAGGGTGTGGGGGGGCCACAGCCCCGTCCTCCAGGGCATGAAGCAGGTATGGAGGAGATCAAGACTCCAGACATCCAGAGGCCCCCAGAACACAAGAGACCAAGGAAGACCAACAGAGGGGCAGCCGCGCCACTGTCCCAGAAAGAGCTGAGGAGAGTCCCAGATGAGGGCTCACTCAGCAGCCGCGGAGCAGAAGCCAGGGGGAGTTGCAGTGACGCGCCCGTGAGCTCCGCCGGCAGCCTGCTGTGCCTGAGTGACCGAGCCCCAGGCCGAGAGGCCGAAGGCACCCCGCCCCCGAAGTGGCCCGAGCGAGCCCCAGGCTCCAGGCCCCGACAAGCAGCCACCAGGAGCCGGTGTGTACCTGGACCCCCATCCCCGGACACAAAGAACCACCTGAGGGCGTCTGCCACTGGCAGGGGAGTGGTGGGGGGAGATAGGCCTCCTTGGAGGGTCTGAGATGTCCCCAGAGAGGTGGCATCTGACACCCAACCTGACATATAGACACAGACAAACAGGCACACACAGACACAAACATCCATTCCCACCCTCATGCTCTCATATTTTATTCTCATTTCTAATTTCGTCCTTCCTGGTCACACCAAATGAGTGAAATCTTAACATCGATGGTACCAAAAAGGTTTGCTGCAAATAATGATGCTCTACTTCAAATGACGAACACCTCTACTGCTCAACTTCTGCTGCGTGATAGTGTAGACCTAGAATTGAACTGAATTAAACTGATCACTGGATAACTATTACTGTGAGCGCTGAATGTGTTTCTCTTTGAAACTGATTCAGGAATTTAGCTTTCATAAACATTTAGCTTTTGATTTCTTGGTTAACACTGATCTTGTTTTTAAATAGTTTATTCTTGTTCAAGCGACCGCTCACATCCAGTAGTAGGAACATGTCTTTGTGCAGCTCAGAAAATCCAACAATAAAAAAACAAAGTACACCAAAAACACTGTTGGATGAATAGCAAAGACAGGGGTGTGGGATATATAAGCACAACAAAAGGCTGATAGTGTTTGCTATGTTAGGCATGGGAAAACTCATGTAACAGTAGCAATGACCATCCTTTTCCATTTGGTTTGCCTGATCGGGTTTGCTAGCATTTGATAACTTCAGAGATGTCATTATGTTCACATTGAATCAGCACAAGGCTGCATATTTTCTACAGAATTATGAACACTCGCAAACTGGAATATTTAGCTCCGTCAGTTTAATTGGAAGCCTACATGCCACCTGTGTATATCACTAAAGGGTACTGTTGAGCGTGGGAGACATTATTACTCACACCTGTTTCTCATTATTGTGATCTGCTCATGTGAAATGGATAGCATTCGATTGCTTCTCTAGGCTGAAGCGCGTGAAGATTTTTTTTCCTTTCCAAAAGCCCACAAAGATGCTTGTCTGTGTTCAGCGGAGGTCACGCCCACAATTTTTTTTATTGCACGTCTATGCCCTCGCTATTTGGCACCAGCAATGCTGGTGGTTTCAAATAATTATGAATTTTTATTTTATCAGTGTATCAATGCCATTTCACTGCAGGGTCTCAAGTGTTTCACAGTCAGCCTCATCTCTGTGGTCAGATGTTCCAAACCAGCAAGGTGCAAGTAAGACAGATGACATCTGGTGAAATCAGTGTGGTCTGGTAGCATTTGATCTGGAAACTCAAATTACGTAGGCTGTTCCAGAATAACCCAGCATTTAACTGTCATGGTACCACTCAAGCAGAGCAATTCCCAACCACACTGGTGCAGGTTACTGGTGCAATCACTGTTAATGGTAACCGCACGGCAAGCCAGAATGGCATTATGTGGGTGGATCACAATGCACTTCAATGTGCTGCCCATTTAAAACACAGTTAGTTTTGTGTGCATGCAATATTTTTTTGGACTGTGTTAATAGTAATGGATTGCATTTATATAGCGCTTTTTGGAACCCCTCAAAGCGCTTTACAATACCACTATTCATTCACTCTCACATTCACACACTGGTGGAGGCAGCTACAGTTGCAGCCACAGCTGCCCTGGGGCAGACTGACAGAGGCGAGGCTGCCATATCGCGCCGTCGGCCCCTCTGGCCATCACCAGCAGGCGGTAGGTCACAACGACCGAGACTGTCCGAGCCGGGGCTCGAACCGGCAACCTTCCGATTACAAGACAAACACCCAACTCTTGAGCCACGATCGCCCGTGTTGAACCTTGTGTGAGTTCTGCTCAGTTGTGACTGTTTAAGTTTTTTGTTTTCCCGATGGTTCCGAATCCTGATAGAAGGGTACCTGAATCAAAACAACCAGCAGGTTGATAAATGCCAGAGACCAGTTACTGCCATCATTTAGGATGGACACCAGCTTGCTGCCTACCAGCTTTAATGCTTTTAAGTATAATTACTCATTCTCTAAAACTGTGGACAGCCCACTAACAGGGGCTCCAGACCTTCTCTGCTCCCTGTACACTTTCCTGCTGTTTTTCCTTTTTCAGTCATGTCCCTGCCTGCTGAGATCAATTTTATTTGCTTTTATCTGTTTTGTGTATTTTTAATTGAATTGGTAGCATTTTTATTCTTTTCACTATTCATATGTGAGTGTTGCTTTGTGCATTAGTCTGCAACTCTTTTACATTTTACCTGCACAAAAGGTGCTATTCCAGAACTGATTAAATGAAGCTCCAGTAAATCAGTGCCGAGCCTGCCGGCCTTTAAGTCTATGTAGTCTTAAAGATGATGGTGGTATTGGGCTTGTGGGGCTATAGAGCTTACTGGGACTGAACCATCATCACATTAATTGACTACATCTGTAATGCACTAGCTGTGACCAGTCACACTGCCTTCCATTTACCATAATTAAGCCACAGCAGTTTCACCTGGATTCTATGATTAAATATAGACTGACATCATGTCTCATTCCTGTTGTGAATGATTCCAATTTGCTCTCATATCCCAAGTCTTCACTGCCTCTTTTATCTGCTCTGTGTACTCACAGTTCAGTGATATTGAACTCGCTGTGGGTTGTATTTATGCTGTGTCAATACTGAAATAAATGCGAGGTCGTCATTTTTCAAAGCGGTTAACTGGAGGCATCGGAAAGTCAGACGCTTTTTTTTTTTTAATATCATGTGACTAACCGAGCATAGATGACCCATTCTGCATCAATTTGCTTACCAGGAAAGCTACACTTGTTAGTAGCATTGGAAAATCTGACATCAGACAGATTACAACAGCCTCATTTAATACTAGACAAATCATCCTCAGCGTTTACAAGAATTCTCCAAACAATTCAAGCAAACCTGCCTTAATTTATCTCTCAAATGTAAATACTTTTGTCAGTGAACAAAGCAAACTATCTTTACATCATTGTTTACAGTCACGATTAGTCACGTTGTCAATACAACAGTTTCTTCAAGTATTTTCTGATGTTGACTGCAGGTAAGGTTTTGTAGACAGTAATTGAAAAAGTTGTTGAAGAGCAAAAAGCTGCACTTTTTTCTGTGTGGCTTATATCAGTTTCAACAAAGTTACACATTTCTGTATAAGAGACTGATTGCAAGAGACTGTAAAAGACTCACATTTCCACTTTTATATTGTTTTATACTGTAAATTGTTGACAGCATACGTCACTGCAAAAAAGGAAAAAGGCTGTACTCTTACAACAGTCCATAGCAGAAAAAAGCATCACAGCGAAACCTGCAGTAGCTGGATGGGACAAAAGATTCTTTCAGTGCCGTTCTGCAAAGGAAAATAAACGTTGTGTGGATGGGAACCTGTGGGTCAAACGATAGCATCATCTGGAGGTGCAGAAAGACTGTGCTCTAACAAGCTATACAGCACTGCAGGTACAGTTCTGACTCAAGAAAGCACTTGCCTATGTTTTCAATTTTAATTTTGAAGTGTTGTAAATGCTTTTTTAAAATATTTACTTCAATGATCAAAAAGGTTTATTTAAAAAGAATATATATTTATAGAGAATGTGGTTGACCGATTATGAAAACATGGTACAACACTTTTGCAAAGAGGATCTTAAAAGGCTGAGGTGTTATTCCACACCCTTAAAAACCAATCTGCGGCATTTTTATACTGCAGATTCATATGTAGATTTATGATTGTCTTTCGTCCTGTCTCCTTCCCTTTACACGCAGCTGGTCACGGCAGATGGTTTCCTATCCCTGACTACTCCTGCTAGAGCAGGGGTAGGCAACTCCAGCCCTCAAGTGCCCGGTGTCCTGCAGATTTTAGCTATGACCCTCGGTCAACACACCTGAATCAAATGATTAGTTCACATGTGTCCAACTCCAAGGCTCGAGGGCCGGTGTCCTGCAGGCCACTGGAGAACTTCAAGACATGTTGAGGAGGTAATTTAGCCTTTGAATCAGCTGTGTTGGATCAAGGACACATCTAAAACCTGCATGACTCCGACCCTCGAGGCCTGCAGTTGCCCACCTCTGTGCTAGAGGTTCCTTCCTGTTAAAAGGGAGTTTTTCACTACCACTGTTGCCAAGTGCTTCCTGATATTGGCTGATCCGATCTGTTGGGGCTTTCTCTGTATTATTGTAGGATCTTTACCTTACAATATGAAGCACCTCGGGGGTCACTGTTGTGATTTATTGCTATATAAATAAAACATAATTGAATGCAAATGAATTGAAAAAATACGTAAGCTTCATGCTTAACATTTTTTCTTTTTTTTTCTAATGTAATCGACCTCCTGTAGAGGCAGGGAAGTGAGTGATTGTGGAAAAAAGCTCTTTCCTGTGGAAACTACAGCATTTCGTAATATGTAGCAGCAGTACTTGGCCTTGTGGGTCACTGCTTTTGATTTCATTGCCTTATTAAAGACACTAGTGCATACCGTGGATTTCTAAGCCCTGTGTGTCTTTAATACCAAGTATAGTGAAATGCAATGAACGAAGCTGTGGAATAAGGGCAGTGTTGAGGTCAAGCATAGAGCCGGAGGGTGTGTGTGTGTCTCTGTAGTATGGAAGCTTGCATTTCTTTATAGTATATATGTTGTTAATTAAGTTTATTTATATTGGTCATTTCTAAAGCGCAGCTCTCAGAGTCTTCACAATAAAAAACAAGCATCCGATAACTCTAATCATCAAGCCAAATGCAACTGCTAATGGGCCGCAATGATCCACGAGAGCTGTGTTTGCAACAAGTAGACATTCATTTTAATGACTATACCTGGTTTTAGCGGTGTCATGTGGGTAATACTAACACACATGCAAGCAATTTTATATGAAAAAAGCAAACATTCTGCCTTCTTTATGATCAATTAGATACTATAAAGCAGTCTGAAAACTCAGATAGCAATGATAATTAGGGTATATGGGGAAATTATTATGATTCAGCTGCCCCAAATTAATTGGCAGATTGCATCATTTTTAACTCTATATTACAATGACAGTTGGAAGGGTTTTCAGAGCTGACAAAACTTATCCACTGTGCAGTCTGTCTCTGCCTTCTGAAACTCTTTCAAATTTAAATTAAAATGACTGCGCTATTACAGCTTTTCTCGGTGGCTTTGATGCATTTCAAATGATCAAAACTGCTCGTTAAATCATCTAGTCACTTGTGCACATCATAAAAGCACGTTCTCATTCTTTTGAACAAATTGCCAAATGCAACAGCTGAGAACGATCAAAAAATATACTAAGAAAAATACACGATATGACCAGTAAAGCAATTGTCACGTTCTGGCTTTGCTTCCGTTCAGTAAGTCCACTTAATAGATGGAAACATTAACAATACTATGTAGTTAAAAATGACTTCAATTTGTGTATTTAATCTCTTTGTTCAAATACAAGCTGTACATGTATCATCAGGCCAAGGTGCCACACAGATATGTAAGCTATCTTAGATGATTAGCTTACTACTGAAAGCCACCCACTGCTTATATTCAGCAGCTAATGCCTCTTCCCTTGTAATATTGTTGACATTGGGACTTTGTAGCATACCATGTCTCTCAATCTAATGGATTGCTATTTATCTTTTGCTATGAGAGATATGCCCGAGTGAAATTAGAAAACGGCAGTGTGTTATTTAAAATAAAAACCGGTTTGCAATCTTTACACGAGTAATTTAATAGCACATGGAAATACTGTGCATTGCATCCTGGTACTGTAACCTTGTCTAGACAAAATCACATTTTTATTACATCAGACGTGCTCGCCACCATTTGATTACTATATTGACACACTCTGCTGCACACCCTCTCGCACATTAGTGGGATTAAGTCAAAAACGAAACAAAAGCGGCGCACCCACTGAAGATTCCTCTTCACTTGTGTCCCAGCCGCTTACCATCCAGCTCCACAAAATTAGAGCCCTTTGTGTGATGTCTCCATCCATGTGCTCTCTTGGCACACTAACTGGTGTGGTTTTTCAGACACATTCAGTGCTTATTTATGGATTGTTTTCTCAAACGCTGGCCCTTTTATTTATTTATTTATTTTTTTGCAGTTGTTTGTGTTGCCACAATATCTTTGCCAAGACTCTTGGACTTCATTGTTGCCACCACGACAGTGTGAGGAGAGACAAGAAAGCTTATTATCGACTGTTCCTTCGGTTTCAAGTTTTTTGACACAGATGTTTGCAGATAAAAAGAAAAAAATGCCCACCAGGGTTGGAGAATGTGGCATTACATATAAAATCCAGCTCACTTGCAGGCAGCACCGAATGGCAGCTGTTCTGGAACACAAGTTGTCTTTATTCCGACTCCTCTCTTATAAGATCTGGCTAAATCGGGGTTAAATCTCTGTGGTTTTCTGTATGGTACACTGTGCTCAGTTTAACTTGACTGTGTGCTCTGTTTGAATCCCATGCCTCCTGAGTCTGGCCACACATCTTCCATCCCAAACCACCATTACCAGGCTGAAAGGTTCTGTATAAATAGATTTCACACTGAGCACCACTGGGTTGGAAATTAATTGTTGTCTGGGGAAAAATCTACCACAGTTTCTCTTATATGTACACAGAGCAGCCTGCTGAGATATTTTAACCATTTGTTACACGCACACTCACAAGCTAAATGATCTAACCAGTCTTATAGGTGTGATTTTACTCGAAACAGAACGTGTCTTTGCTGTCAGTTGGAGCTTATTGGCCGTGATTATCAATAATTGGACAGATTTTTCCATTACGCTGTTTTAAGTGGCCGGTTTAACATGTTAAATAGAGCTTCAGATTGTGCTATTTTCAGTGTCGATTAGCCGAGTCGTCATTTTCATATTTCATCTTCCAGTGAAATTGTGGTTATATATAAACGATGTATTCGTACATAAAGAAGCACAAACATAAGCACACATACTGAGAAACAGGTTCCAGATGAGTGCTAAATAAATGGTGGCAAAGATTAATTGGTTATTAAAATAGTTGTTCATTAATTTTGTTTCCATCAGTGACTCAACTATTCATTCTAACGACAGCATTAAATAAAACAATGAGTGGCTTACCCATAATGCTGGCTGAGATAAACTTCATTTACATTCATTCGCTTTGGCTAAAAGTGTGTCATAGCCTTGAACACTTTCCAGCATTTGCTGCTTTGCCTTTCTGTCTTTCAGCTTACATCCTTCAGATATAAAATGATTAAGAATTCCCACATTTATGCCACTAATGTATTTATTCCTGATGGCTGTATCCGAATTGTTCTGGAAACCATATTATTCTGTGTCGCTCTACTTTTCTCCGCATTATTATTAATGCAGTTTCTAGGATCAGAAATTAGCCGAGTGAGTCTATCTCTGTTAGCCTATTTTAATTTGAGTGTTGAGTGGACATCTTTGTGTGGATTTGCATGTTTAAAGTGGGCCATGCCACTGTTGTTATGCCAGTAAAGCACTGACATGTGCATTGAGCCATCAAATCTGTCTGTCTTCAGGGACAGCTCTAACTGCATTGCATGGGGTTGAGCAAACGATGAGCGGATGACTGGGAATACACCATTATTACCTACCGCTGTATCAATATAAATAGATCAATGCTCTGCTGGTCCGCTGCTATTTTAGGATGCAAGGAAGGTAATCAGGAGTTCAATGCAATATCTAATTGTATTGCATCTTCTACTCAGACTTAAACTTACAAATAATTTGCTACAAATGAGGCCTTTCCACCCACTAACCACAGGCAGCACAAAATGCCTTACGTATGCGCGCACGTGTTTGTATTCTGTGTAGACATGGTGGTAAGTAGTTTGCCTCTATTCTTCTATTTCCAGCCAAGAAGTATGACAGTGGCGAAAATCTTAACATCACTGGGATCACAAAGGACCAGGCTGGAGACTACGAATGCAGCGCTTTAAATGACATTGCCTCTCCCGACACCAAAAGAGTAAAAGTCACAGTCAACTGTAAGTACATCTCCTTCTTCTTCCTTGGGTTCCCGTGTTTTTTTGTGCACCGGCCTTGCAGATCCACGATCCCTGACGGTGCACTTCAAGAAAGTATACTATCCAGAAGTTTGAGAAAGTCGAGAGCTAAAGAAGTTTCTTAATATTTAATGCGAGAATTCCCTTTTTGTCGGTGCATGTAGATGATTAATTCACACTAAGGAAAGGTCTGACTGTTCTAAGCACTATTCCATTATGCAGGTAATGAGTCTTTCAAAAGTGTGAGGAGACAGTAATGAGGAGCCAGGGCATTAATGAATGATACTGGGCTTTAGCTGTCGTGGTCACATAGAAACCACCACTTGTAAGTAGAAGCAGAATTCGGGTGCTTGACTATTATTGCCATTCCCTTTTCTTTCAGAAGTGCTCCTTTGCTTCACTGTTATTCATTGAAGTTTCTGTATAGATGCCCTCTGCTAAATCTCACTTTTGGAAAAGCTTATCAAGCACTCATCGACAGCGATGTGGGGAGGGAGGGAGGGAGGGAGGGGGAAGTGAAAGAAAAAAGGCTCGTCTTGGCCCAGTTAGTGAGTCGCATCCAGAAAGCTAATCGTGCAAGTTTTCTAATTCAGGTTTTAAGAAATTGATACGTACTTTTTTATATTCATTTTCAAAACAATTTTTAATCTGTTTCTGCAGATCATCTGTATCCACCTCCATGTATTAAGACAGTGTTCATGCCCGCTTTGGTACAAAACCAAGAATTGTGGCCATTATTTCTGGGTAATGCCTGGCTCTAATGAGCTGGGTCTGAGTGAAGTTTCAGAGGCCAGTTATTTATAGCTCTACTGAGACGTGGGTTCAAGGATGAAAAGTGCTTTGACAACTGGCTGTGTCTTTATGGTACAGAACAAAGGAGATGTTCTCTGTGATTGATAAGGCATGTCATAGTCAGACGCTGAATTTTAAGCCGAGACGGCGGGGTTATGTGGGCTTAGCATTCGAACTGAGTGAATTGATTAGGAAGACTTTTCTTTGCTGTCAGACAAAGTCTTCACAGTTTGAGCCCCTGAGCCATAGTTGGGGTTGGGAGCGTGTTGTATTTGGTCAAGTGCTCAGGCCTGCTGGACAGTTATCTCAGGCTGCTTCCGCCATTGATTCGCTCGTTGCTATTGATCGATATCGCAGACGACAATGGTCCAGATATCTGTCTGTGACTCCTTTGATCTTATTGTATAAATTGGTTTCTGAGAACTATTTATAAATTTCCCTTTGATCTGATATTTTACATAATCCTTCAGTACAGCAGATATTGAGTTGCTCCGCTTCACAAATAGAAAGTGTCTCTATTACAAAAGAGTTAAACGTATGGACCAAAAACTCTCGCACATTACATCAGCCTTCAGGGCAATGAATAATTAGTTTTTGTAACACAGCCAGCCTAACTGCAACACCTTTATGGAATATGCTATAAAAATGAAAAATGTAAAGGAGACAGTTTGTTGGACAGTGTTATCAAAAGCAGCAGGAGGATGTTGAGCGATTACTTTGAAATGAGATTTTTAGAGTCGATGTCAGTTGAAAGCCATTATCTCCAAAGTGTTTCTTTTCAGGAATGAAGTAACACAGCCTTCAGTGAGGTCGATGATAATTCATTTTTGAAATAATCCAATGGGTCTTAAAAGGGTTTTTTTTTTGTGCGCTAGCGAAGTGGGAAAAATATCACCTTTTATAAAGTGGCACGCAGTCCTTAAATTTAGGTGAAGTATCGTTAAAGATCCAGATGCTATAAAGTCATTGCCGAATGACCAATTAAGAAGAGGCTCCACAGTCGCCCCTTTCTCTTAATATAAAATACACAAAAAACTTTCATGTAATTTAGGAAAGGAGGCATACCCTGCACGAGCTGTCTTAAGAAAAATGAGCTTGTGGATTTGTTTTTCCACTTTACATGTGCAGTACCATGGCAGTGTGTTTGGGATCATTGTCAACAGTACAAGTGCATCTGCGAACAGAGAAACCTTTGTGCATTTCCAGTATTTTTTGACCAAACACCAACAAAATATTAGAGAAATGCTTTTAACTTTTCACACATTCGGACTTGTAATGCTGGCATCGTCACACCTCAGTGGCGGTGCATCTTACCCCCCAAAAAACCTAAAGTATTTATGATTTTTTTGCAAGTTTCACATTCTCAAACCCATCAGGTGGGCCAGTTCAGAGATTTTGCTGGGCCCGTTATGGCTCTCGGGCCATTGGTTTTGCACCACTGATTTAGAGAGACAGCTTGATGGGCATCCGCCGTACACATGAAATATCTGATAGAGCTCTTGTGTGACATGTATACACATTTTCATTCATAATTTGTGTGCAGTAAGACTAGAAGGTGTCTGATAAGTGTTTGAGCAGGCGCTGTACATCTTTGGGGCCACCCTTTCAGTTATAAATAATGGATTTCATAATTATTTACATGCTGTTTGAGCTACTGCAAACACTGTCAGATTTTTCTAGCCTCACAAGCATTTCACACACAAAAGGTCCTGTGTTTTATTACGGCTGTTTAGCATTCAAGGTGCTGAATAGGTAACAGAGAAGAAGCAAAAAATGCAGCTGACGTTAAAGAGGCAGGACTTTGTTTGTCGGCTTCTTCAAATGGGACTGAAAAGTTCTTCAATATTTTGTGCTCTGTAGCTTCAAATAGTCAGCGACTGTTTTCAGAGCATTTTGTCAGTATGCTTTTCATGCTTGTATTTTTCATCAAAGTTGCTTCTTCCCTTTTCTCTCTGCATGGTGACTGGTGACACATGTGCTCATCTCTAAAGATAAGGAAGCAGAATGAATGAATTAAAGTTGTCCATTGGAGCGACTGATTTGGCCACAGCAGGCAGAGCTTTAGCCAGCTGGTGGCCACTCTTCACTGCCTCCTCTCCTCACTGGCACACTTCTCCTCCTGTGAAGTAAAAAGAGAAGCATTTGGATTGTGTCCCAATCTACTGTATCATTCATGCTCTGCTGTCACACATCAGGCTGTATTCACCAGGCACCCAGGAGTGTGGGCTATTGATGAGGGGCTGAGCGTATTAAAATCTGTATTAAGATAAAGACATTAGCTGACATGGAAACTCAAACAAGAGAGAATAATTATGCAGCAAGAAGCAAGAAATTAACTTTATTAAAAATATTACACTGCATGGACAAGTGCTCATACAGCTGTTTTACAGCTGTATGTCTCACAAAAGAAGCCTGCTAATTTTGTGAAGGCCCTCCTGGGAGACTGTGCAGGTGTCAGTTTAACTCTCTAACTTAAACAGTACACAGCACAGAAATTCAAATATTATTTTTGCTTGTTTATTAAGTCACTCAACACTGAACTATGAATCATCCGAGCATAAAAAACACACCTGACTCTAAGAAGTGTTTCTAAGAAGCCGTTCTTAAGGGAAACAGGACGAAAAGCTGAGGTTTGCCAAATTACACAAGAACTAGAATGAAAATCAATGACAGCAGGTCTGATGGAGTCATGAATGCTAATATTCGGTTCAAATAGTCAGAAGTGGGTGTCTGCAGCCATCTGCAAAACACAGTGGGGGCTCTGTTTGGTTTGGAGCTGCATTTCAGCCAGTGGTGTCGGGGATCATGTCAAAACTAAAAGAATTATGAATGCAGAAACGCACAGACAGATTTGGATTCGCCCTGCGATGCCATCTGGAAACCATTTCATTGGCAGCAGCTTTAATTTCAGAATGACAATGATCCCAAACACACTGCCAAAGTCGCCAAAGCACACCTTTTACAATACTGGCAGTAGAAAAAAGAAAAACGCACAATGGAACATTACAAGTCATGGATTGGCCTCCCCTGAACTCTGGATTTTCGATCATCTTGACAAAGAACAAAGCAAAAAGAAGCCAGCATCCAAATAAGAGCTTTGAATGTCCTTCAAAAAGCTGAACTATCTGTGAAGTCTACTTAAAGAAATGACGAAAAAGCTTCTTAGCAAAACACAAAGAAATGAGAGGTGGAGTAACAGAAAGGGCGCAGCGTTATCGTTCGATATTGTTAACGGTGTAAGCGGCTATCGTGGCGTGCTTTGACCCCATTATGGTATCACCACTGATCCTCTTTTTTCTTGCTAACAGCAGTTAAATGAAATGAATTCATATTTATCAGTTAGTGATGTCTGTAGTATTTTTTCCTTCATCATTCTAATAAGACAGCATAGGATTGAGTGACACTTGACATTTCAAGGGTTAACAGTCTAATTAAATACATGTCCAGACAATTTTGTTCAAAACAATGGCTTTTTTCAAAGCTGTGGGTATAGCTGACCTCTGGGCTAATTGCAGATTAGGGCCACTAATTAAAATAAGCAAACCAAGGTAATGAAAATAAAATTAAGCTCGAACATATTTGCAGTTTTAATAACACCGGGCCACTAAGCCTGCCATTTGGTTCTCTATGATAGGAGTTAGAGGCAGACGTTCGCAGGCATTGTCACTGCCTGAGTGTTAAGTCCAGTACATGTAACCCCAGCATGGATTTCTCTAAGGCTCAAATGTCCTACCTTCATGTGGCAGCATTAATTAAATTATGGCCTGAGAGGGCTTCTTGCCTTTATGCTCCTGGCGATAAATGAACGGCGACTGAATACTTTTATCATCTAAACCTGAACGATGGCAGTCATCCATAAGGTCGCACTAGAATCAGATTGGCTTAAAAAACCCTACTTGGCGAAAGAATATTTCAGCTGTGATTCTACCTGATGAAATTTGATCTCTGACCTACTTTTTTTAAATTTACATATTCATCTTCACTGCAGGTGGGTGCCGTTACTGGCTGAAATTCTCACTGCACAGTGTGACTCAAAAGCATAAATATCACATCTAGGTGGTTGAGTCGGAGGGATGAATGAAAAGGAAACCACCGTGGAACACCTCCGCCTGAGATAAAACGCTGGTGTTTGATTAATTAATGAAGCCACCTTGTAGCAGATTGAAGGCATCCATCACTAACACTACAGATAAAACAATAACAGAAGCCTGTTTCTGTTTTAAGACGAACAATCAAAGGTGTTTGACCTCGCTTTCTAGTTTAGGGAGCTCTTTTCCTCCAGAGAGAGGTGTCGGCTCCTCTTATTGAACGAGTGAGAATACAGGGTTTGAACATCATCATGTTGCAAGATGAGATTTGACAGTTTGCACAAACTTTAGTCACACACGGAAGAAACGGAGACAGCTAACTGTCTTGTCGTGCTACGTTTTATTTGCCCGTCACTGTTTCAGTTGCTTCATCTGAAGCTGTCTGAAATATCTAGAGGGAATTTGATAGCGTGGCACAAATGTTTACATAAAGATTTTAACCCTAACTCAAAAAACTCTGGACAAAATTTCACAGAAAATGTCAACTTTGCAGATATCCAGATGTTTTGCAGAAGTACAATTTGGCTATTATCTGAAATAAGAAGCACGAGGAGGCGATATAGAGTCAGTTATTCATTTATTTTATGTTTATCTTCTTAAGATGAACTTAAGAAAATGAAATCAGCAGGGTTATTTTAGGACTCTTTTACATGCTTTTACATTGGGCTACATTCCTGTTAATTTTAGCTTATTTAATTAAATAATACGTTTAAATCATGCATATATTCACCTGACCTACATCTCTTAGAAGCTAAATATAAAGGCACTCCATTCATTATACCTCCACCATGAATGTAAATAAAGCTATCCGGTTTTTCAGTGATGACGCGACGAATCCTACTTCCGGGCCTAAAGTAGTCTGCGTTTAATATGGCTTTTGTGTTGTTAACATGTTTAATGTTTTGTATTTTCTTCTATTTGATCTCAAAAAGCTCCTAAAACAGTCAGTGATCACTGTTGACCTCCCTCGGCTTTTATTACCGCTAATCATTTATTTAAGCTCAGTTTTTAAAACCTTAGGATGTAACTACAGCCCAGCCCATGCAGCAGTATATGAATGACTAACCTCGTATTGTGGATGGATTATCTCAGTTGTTCTCCTGGCTGAAGTTTGGTCCTTTTACAGCATCCTGCCATGCGATTACATTTGTTCCTGACCACCGAGAACACTCACGTTAACTTTTATCGAGTGGAAAAAAAGTTAGCTTGTTTATATTATGCTAACATAGCTGTGTCGCTAGCGGTCACGTAGCACATCATTATATACCAGCTAGCCCAACTTCAGTAACCCTACAAACGTCACTGCTGTTTAGTTTTCTGTCTTCATTTATGCTGGAAGTGATAGCAGAGCTGTACGTTTTAATTTGTTTCCAAAACCCCGCAGTCAGGACATGCTATATTGTATTTAGATAGAAGCTAGCGAGCTAACTCCTGCTAACTTCTAACTCCGTTAAATGTCATAAATTCCGTTTTCATGGATGCCTGGATGTTAAACTCAATTGTTACACCTGGTAGAGCAGAACGCTGATCATTTTATTAAAGATGAAAGACTTTAGACAGTTTTTCAACTCTCAGTAATGCCATAGTGATCGTTTGATATATGGACCTGCAGCGGAGTTTAGGCCCAGACACGGCTAGTGACGTCAGACTGAACAACCGGAAAGAGAAGTACTCGACTGCTGTGAGATCCTTCTGAATTTCTCCTGAAGTTTGGGAAAAATAACTCAGTGATGTGATAACACATCTTTGTCCGCTAAGTTGACTATTTTCTAATTTACGTTAGCAACCATTGCATTGTTTTTCCTGCACTTTACGCATTCATTATACTGTTTCTTAAGGTGTATCTTGAGGCAGCTGAAAAGTTTATTGTGTTCCTTTGCAGCGCAGACAAAACGCTTTGAATATGATTTATAATCGGTTGAGATAACTTGTGCTAAATCTGAAGTATTTCCCACAACAATGATGATCTCCTTTGAGGGACAAGCTCTTCTCCGTCTGCTGTGGCAGACGTTAGAAGTTTGATCTCTGTCTGTCTTTTAGCATAGCTTCAGTCATCGAATCATCGAATCATACGAGTCCAGGAAAGTTCAAGTTGCTCAGTGCTGGGAACAGCTGTGATTGGCACATGCTCAGGTGCCACTTGATATGCTTCTACTTTGTGTTCTGTAGCTGGAGCGTGTGTTTTTATTATTGCTCAATCATGGTCATTAAACTGTGTCATCATGCCCTAAATGAACATTATTGGTATTTACCAAAATGATTGTAATGTTTTTGTAATGATTAATCCACCAATATGTGCAAGCTCGTTATTCAAAATGATGGTTTTATAAACAGAATGTAATTATTGTTGTTCGCCATTATTTTCAAATTTACTGTTTTAAGGCACAGTAGAATTTTTGATTAAGATGTAAAACTAGTTATTTGCTTGCATTCCTGAACAGACAGATTAGTTTTAATGGTTGATGTCGTGCTTGATTTATTAATGAGCTCTCAGAGAAGTCCAGTGTGCCGGGAATAAAAATGTTGATTACATTTCAGTGAATTCAGTGAGTTTTATTTTTTAACAGGTTTTTTGACAGATTTCTAAAAAGTATTTGTGTTTTCTCTTTTTAACTAATTTGTTAAGCCCTGTATACAAAACTTTTCTCCAGGAGCCACTTGGCTTGTCAAGTTAAAAGGCATCAATTACTAAAAGGTTGAGGTGAATGTATGTAAGAGTTTGCATATATAATTTTTACCCTATGTGGATTAGAGAAAATGCAAAATAAATTCAAACTCGTGGACCCAGTTTGTTTGTTTTTAACCATTGAAGATGTGTGCTGTACACAGTTCAAAGAAACGATTGAAAGCCCAAAATTCCCATTATATTCATGCCCACGGTGAGCGTATACAAACTTCTGACCGCGTGTAATTTTGTATGACAGCATCCCTCGATTCAGGCTAAAGCTTTAACCAGTTCAGGTTTGTCTTCCTTTTTAATATCACTTTGGCTCCTTCGTGGCAAGCTTGCTTGTCAGAGTGAAAGCGTACCCTGTATGCTTCGGAGTTTTCCAGCCATTTTTACGCCTCCTTCCTCCTCCAGTACCCTGCAGCTGTGAATTCTGCTCACATATTCGCCATGGCTGTGATTGTAAAAAGAAGAGCACCTCGCTCTTTCCTGCTTACACTAATTGTCCAGCAAAACTGTGATCATTTTAATCACCATACACATCAGAGCTGCTGTGAGCAATTTAACCAGTGGTATTGATAGCTTTCTGAAAAAAAAAAATCAGAATGCAGGAGCACACTGCGAATACTTCTAATTCTTTACATCACCTGGTCTTTTGTTTGCTCCTAACCTTCCTTTCCCTCTAATACCCCAGCCGTCCAGGCCTGTTTGGAATTCAGGCCCCGGCCTGGTAGATACACCCACAACATGCTCCTCTGCTGACAGAGTGGTTGTGGGGAGTCACGACCATCTCTGATAAATAAGAGACTAAAGTTGTTTACTTGTGTTCAGTAGACACATCTTCATGACCACCCAACATTACAATGTCAAGTAATGACACTGGAGTAAACAGCTATTAGCGGCGTGTGGGCATGCTTTATTTATTTATTTGATAGTTATTGAATTTACAAAGAATCATTATACACCATAACAGCTGCATAGAGGTATGCAGAATTTATTACATTTTGCAAAATGCAATGACCTACATACTGTGTGTCCATATCAGGCTCAGCGCAGCGGTGGATGGTGAGGTTGAATCAAAGGTGGAATAAACGTTCATCGCACAGTTCAATGAAAACTGGCGTCGGGAGTATTTTCAAATCAGACACGCAGTCTCCGTTGAGCGTTTGTCGACAGTTTGCCCTATCTGTTGAAATACTGTGGCTTACGATTCAAAAGAGAAGGCTTCCTAGAATTGGATTCTGATCCAATCCTAAGTAGAGTTAAAGCCAGTACCCTCAAGCTGTTTGGATGTAAATCCATCTCTCTACATCTCTCCAAAGCTCTCGTCTTGATTGCTATTTGGATTCCTTGCTGCATGAGGGGCATGAATAAATGAGCGGAAACTTGATCTTCTGCAGAATAAATGTTCTGGCTAGTACACTTCCTTTTTTTCCTTTACTTTTAAACATTGGCATCCCATTTTAGTGACAAAATAAGTAATAATGTTGAGCGCAAGGTGAATAACATCACAGGCTTACATGAAATCGTCTATAACATGGTTATTATGTTCACACAATCGGAGATGACTTACTGCGCTCGCTCGTAACAATAGATTAATGACATTTCCGCGTGTGTCGACTGTACCATTGTCTTCATCGGAACAGCTCGCCAGCTCGTGTGTATTTAGGAAGATAGGTGAGGATTTGTGTACCTTGAGCCATTTAGTGTTAAACACAGACAATAGATTGAATCCCTGGTGTTGTCGACCCACACAGTCCTACACACTAAGCTGGTTATTTATATGCCTCGCATTGTATAAAAAGAAGGAACACAATGTTCCCTAGCTGTTCTGAATAGAAATCTTAATGAATTAATAAATCTTGGCAGTAGAACCATTCCTGACTGAGGGGGGAAAAAGCAGGACAAAGAAGCCCACAGATGGCAGTGGGGAACAGTGTCTCTGTGTGTAAGCTGACAAGTCATGCACTGATGAGTCCATTTCTTAATTGCAATGAAAACTCATTTTCAAATCTGGCTGAAGAGGTAGGGTTATTAATTGATCTTTTAATTAAAAAGCCTGCGTTCTCCGGGTTCTCTTGGCAAACAATAGTATGTAGCTAAATAAATCATATTCATCCTTGAAGTACACCAATTAATCATCAATTGTCACACGAGGATTGTTTAAGGGACGCTACTCAGCGAAGCCTTGTACATTAAGGTGTTTTGCTTTGTGAGCAAACCCTGTCCATTAATAAAGGTCACACTTGTTATGTATCTTTAAAGTGTGTGTATTTGTACAGTTTGCATAGACATTTGGAGACATCGGCTTTGTTTTGATAATGCAGATGTAATGGCTTTTGGTTCGTGATCGATCCGTAACTGCCCATTTGTCACCTGCCAGAGCCTTACAGTCCTCATTTTTCTGCCATGCTTGTACTATTCCTGGACCCAACCGCTCACCCCCATCTGGTGGAGCCACCGTGACTTCAGGCACGATTTACAGCACCACCCCAGCATTCCCTAGACATTAAATTACCTGGATTATTGGGGCTTCATGGTTTTTAGTGCACTACTTTGCATTACTCTCCAAAACCCGGATGGTGTATAGCACAATATATGATGATGTAAGATATGCCAGCAAGGTAAAATTGGACTTATTGGATTGTACTGGGTTTTATGGTTGTGATCTGTCTTAACAGATCGCAGTGCCAAGGTCCAAATTGGGAGAACTTGATAATATTGATATGCATATAAAATTATAGCATTTTGCAATACCTGCAATGCTATAAGAGAGATTTTTCTACATTAGAAATCGCTGAAAGACAATTATTGGACCCAAATTGCTTTTTGAATTTGTCCATTTGCAGAAATACAAATGGCCTTCAAGAAAAGCTTTGTATTCTTAGTTACCGCTCTTGGAGTTTTGCAGCCTGTAGTGCTCGTATTGTATGCTGGCCAGTGGGATGATGCATTTACATGGTTCAAGTTTTCAAATTAAGTGCAGCAAATAGAAAAATGCTTAAAAACATTTGACTTTGCCTTTGCAAATAACCAACATCAGTTCCAACTCCACACTTTTCTGAATACGCGGCATGTTGCACGACTGGATCGCTGGTATTATTATTATACTGCGCTCTGTATTTAGAGCTGTGCTGTGGAACGGATGAGCACCTGAAGTGCCTAACATTTTTAACAGCACATTTTTCAATCCTTTCATTGTCTTAGTTTGATTTTTTTATCTGAGCATTTTAACTAACTACTGATGGAGAACAGTAAACCTAATTAACTATAAAAATAGGAAATCCTTTGAGTCTAATGAAGAAAGCACAGTGTTCATTTGACAAATAGCTGATCCAGCTGGTAATATATTAAAGGGAACACAGCAAAATAATCCAGAGAGGAAATGCACATTTAGAAAAACAATTTTCCAGCAGTTTTGTGGTTTGTAGTTCAGGGTCTATCCCTGGGTCCGAAAGGATGTTTAAAGATATGCACATAAGCTTGATTGGTCACGTACCATAAAAGCAGTGAGTGTTTGTTACATTTTTCACAGAAAGATTATTTGCTAAACACGTCTGCAATGCTCAATTCAATCAAATCCAGATAGTCTGAACAGTGTAGGTAATCATTTTATTAGAATCGTGGTCGTTTCTCAGTTACTTTTCATAAAACCTCTCCATGCAGGGTGGCCATGAAAAAACCCTCCATGCAGGAAAAACCCTCCTGGTATAATAAGAATGAAATAAATAAAAATGTCTCTATGTGTGAGGTTTGAAGTATTGACTCACCTGACTGAGCCACCCTGTCCACTGTCCTAGTAACTGTACAACACGACAGCCGGGTCACCCTGGTGCTTTCAGAGCCTTCAGATAATCGATGGCCCCGCACAATACCACCAATGGAGGATTACGAGGACTTGCTAAGCCTCTGCTGGTCAGCATACTACATTGATTTTGTCATACTTGTTATTGGCTTATATTTCTGTGCTGCAGACTACTGTTGCAATTTTCTCTGCTTCTTTTCATCTTTTTCTTTAAGTACATCTGTTCTGTAAAGCGCAGTGTCAGACACCAGACACTCTGATGTTACTTTATTATGTGCTTTAGAAACTTTTGTTTTCTTTTAGTTGCTGCAGGTTGTTACTGCTCCTCTGCAAAGCTGTCTTCGGGTGCAGTAACCACCAATGCTGGTTATGTTTAAATATAGCTCTGAAGTAATCTGTGATGTTTGAACAGATCTTTGAAGTTTCTGAAGCAGAAATATTTTGAGTTTAGACCACAGACACAAGGGTACACACACCCACAGTGCACATTCACACACAACATGCACAGGCATCCAGTCAAGGTCTACTAATACCCCCCCAGCATGGGGTCGAACATTTCATGCAGTGATAAATGAAGAGGAAGAGCCCTAGCATAACCCATGGCTTGATTCACTATCTTAAGTCCTTCAGATTATTCAGCAGAGCAACAAAAGAGGGAACTAATGGTATAATTGGCACACATGCAAGGACAGAAAATCAACATACGCTAGTCCTATGAATGTGCTCATTGGGATGCAGAAGAAAGGTTGGTGGAAGGGCATCCGTCATCACAGAGCACACTGTGATCTTTGTGTGCCTCTCTTACATGATTTTATGACACTTGTACAAATGATCACATGCTTTGCTTTCACCTTGCCCAAATCTGTGGCATTCCACTTCATCTATCTGCGCCGACTGTCACAGGCTGCAGGGAAAGACTGTGCATGCATTGGTTCCATGCAGCTCTTCAAACCAAGGCCGTCTCACAGAAAGTACTGAATGATCAAAGGTGAAGGATTTGTAAATCTAAGCGGATAAAACACATGAATGCTATCCTCTTCTGTAGGAGTGAACCAGATTATGTCTTCGTTGAATTTCCGTTGTTTTGGGGGAGTCCGACGTGCTGGGGTTATGTTTAGAAGCTTTTTCACTCCATACTCAGGTCTCTCCAAATGCAATTGAAAGTAAAGTCTTGCAGGCTCTTGGCCAAGTCCTTCCACTGGAAAGGGGCTTTAGCTCAGACTGACAGGTCATTCTTTAAAGCTCATTGTCAGGAATATAAATAGTCCCCATCTTACTTTCAAACTTGGCTGGGCAATTTACTGCTAGCTGCAGGACTGGTCTAAAGAGCGCGAGCGTTTTCCATGTATCATATGCTTTTAATCAGAAACAGTGTGAGTGACACAAAGTAATTTTGCCCTGTCTTGTATCTGAAATGGCTGTGCATCTGCTTGGTTGTTCAGAACAGTTTTATTGTTTGTCAGGCTTTTGGAAAGTCAAGCCAAGTTTACACAATACACAATGTCAGATTGAGCTCTGTGTGATAGTGTGATTGGTTTTTCCTGTTTCTTTGCCTCAGTGTTCAGTGAAGAAGCAGGCGATCTATGAAGGTAAGCTGTCATAAAAATACCAGTGGGTTTAAGCCACTGTGTGCATTCAGCTGGGACCAGTTTAGCGTTGTCCCCAGACCTTTAAAGGTGCCATTTTATTTACCCATCACAGTTTAAGCATTAATTGAATTAATATTATAACATTAAGCAGAGTATAATACAATCTTAATCATTCATCTGATGAGTTGGCTGTTTATTTTACCCTTTGATCTCCACTTGGTAAAATTGAGTCAAATGCATTGAACTAAACCTAATAGCTAATGCTGTTTGAATATTATAATGCTCATCTAAATGTTTTACATACCAAATAAGAAAGCACAGGACAGTTACAGTTGTGTTATTGATTCAGTCCCAGTAATCCCACTTTGCGTGTGCAGTGGAGTTCAGGAGTCCCGGCACATTACGCCCACTCACTCGCTTTGAATCCACTCGACAATTACCTACACATGGACTTACTGTGCTTGGCCATTAATTGGATTTTAATGTCAGTCATTATTTTGACTTCCACCTAAGAAGAAAACAAAGTGATTGGCATAAAATGCTTACACTCCCCCCTTTGTTTTTCTTTTTTCCCACTGTTACAGCCGTGCACTTTTACAACCCCCTAAAAGCTCAAACTCACTGGTTAGTTTCAGCTCAAGCCTTCGACTGAAGGAGACTCTTTGGTCAAAAAGCTCAATATCAAGGAAGCAGAACTCGCAGGGCTTCCAAAGGTGAACCTGCCCAAGTATTTTTTTAACAGTTGCCTGCAGCTGCTTAAAAAATTCACATACACCATTGACCGGAATAACCTGGAATTTTGCTATAAGCGGGCAGCCTTACGGACTGCTTTGCACTGGGGGACCCTGGCAGGTTAAAGACCATTTAATGTTTGATCCAGCTGTGCAGGACAGCTGGATCGCATCACCCCCTTAAAGCCTGAAATATGAAATAATTGCCAGAAAATCTTTGAAAATGAAGAATTTATTGAACCATCTGACAAATTGGTTTAAAAATGATTTACATTTTAATTTCCATATACGATTTTATATTTTGTATCATATTTGCTACATCTGACTTCTTTTTTTTAATTGCTTAAAAATATGTTTTGCAATTTATTTAGTTTTTTTAAAGAGGGGGGTGGGGGGGGGGGATGTTACACTGATTATGTAGAAGTCTCACAAAAACCTGCATGTATCAAATATGATGCGTGCACCTCCACAGGCTGATGTCTAGAAACGTCCAGGACTGCAGTGCATCAGTGAAAACAGCTTCTGACACATGCAACAACGTTTTGAGAGTGTCAAGAAAATGCAACTTGTGCTTTCAAGTTTAAAGACCATCAGACTGGAGAAATCTACCAAACCCAAACTGACTTACATACCTGTAAAAAAAGTTAAACTGATGGTATATTCATGGTGACATTGTTGGGCCGTTATTTAATTTTTCATTCATTTTGGTATCACTGATCGTAGCTGTGGTCTGGTCTGCACTTGTGTTGGTTTTCTTATTCACTGTGTGACCTCTTAAACACGATGGCCCATCTCCCGAGTTTAACCTGTAGTTACATTTTAGATGAAATTTGAAATGGCATTTTTGTTTTTGGTCTACCACTTTAATTATGTTGTCAATCTATAAAACATAAACATATTACATTATTTCAAGGCTCTGTTGCTTGAAGTGGAGAAGGACTGGGTTGCTTTAAAAGCCATCGCTGCCTACATGACACTGGCAAAGAGATTAACACCACACTTCAGCACATGAAAGGAGTCTGATTTTGCATTCACTGAACCTGCCTCTGCCATTGAGTCTTTGAACTTCCATTAAGCCATTTATCACCATGCAGTGCAATTTATTTGAGTTTCCTAACACAGGGGATGGGTGCCCTCTCTCCTCTCCAAATATGCCTTTGTAGATTTTGAATGTTGAGCTTACACCGCGCAATGTCTGCACTGACCAGGGTGTCAGCAGTTGTCAAGTGCAGCCACCCTTCGCCATCAAAATAAGAGCATTCACCGCTGTTCTTATGCAAAGGGCTCATGGTAATGTTGTGGGTAATCTTGCTAAGATGTCTTATTTTTATTTTTTTGTTTTCCTCAGTTGCCCCATCTATCCACGACATAAAGAGCCATGGAGTCGGTCTGGGACGCACAGCCCTGCTAAGATGTGAGGCTGCTGCAATCCCTTCTCCAACATTTGAGTGGTACAAGGGTGAAAAAAGGTGAGTTCGGATTGTTTACCCCTGCATACCCGCATAGACCTTTTTTCATACCAGATTTCTTCTGCATGTCATTGAACTACAGGAACATGTGTAATCAATAAAGGAGGAAAATCACTGCCTTGCATTTAGGTGAACTTACAAGCCTCTGGTATTGTGCACGCTGTTTCACCGTGACTCTCGATGGAGCTGAGGCATTGTTAACGAAATTAGTTTCGTGTGTCCTTTTCTTGCTATGACAAGTCGACACGCCATGAAAAATGGGCCGGTAGACACAAATATAAAGAAATCCGTATGATTACCCGGGAATACTTTTTTCCCGCGGAAGTCTAAAGTCCACATCTAAATATCAAATTTTTACTGCAATCGTTCACGCTGACATTTGACAGTAACGCTTGTGTTATTAGGTCACACCTTCACTTGATAGAAAATGTATTACTTCTGCTTGTTTGCTTTTTTTCCAGAGACAGTGCATTTGTTTGTTCTGCCATCCATCCAGCCTCTGGGGAGAGCGCACAAAAATGTTCCAGCGAGAGTCATTTGTGCCTTGTCCTCACCTTGCATCCTAATAAAATGTTTGCTGGCAACTGGCTTAAATCATTCGCGACACATACATCAATCAGTCTAGATTCAAGTGTCAGTTCTTGAATTTAAAAACCAAATTACCCCTATTACCCGTCATTTACCCACTCCTGGTGAGCACAATTTCAATCATCAGCTCACACTGTGCTAATTGTAATTATAGGGTGGATTCAATTTATTCAAATTGCTAAGGAGGCAAGTTGGCGTGATTCTAGTCTTTACTTAATTCAAGGACTTGTTCTTTCTGTGACTTCTTACATGGCTAAATGTTGATTTCTTATTTACTCCTCATTATGAGCAGGACATTAGTATCGGGACTTAAGCATGGAGCACGTGTAGCTGCTGTACAGCATTAACGCTGCCTTTTTCACTGCCCAATTACTCGTCATGTAAAATGAGCCCCACTCCTGATTTTGGCTGAGTGTTGATGCAGCTATAGCATTGCTGCAGATGTCGTTTCATTTGGTCGATAATGGAAGGCGTGTGGCGGCATATGCAAGTAAATCTTTCTCGATGCATCGCCACTTTCGCTCTCGGATGACGGAGGAGAGCATTGACTAGTTTCACGGTGAAGTAAAGAGGTGAGACACATGCTGAGATTATCAGAGAATGTTCAGCTAACATTTGAGGAAATCGCCATGGGAGAGGGAACAACAGATTTGCGGATATTTGCTGGACATAAGGTCGCACATAATGCTTCAACCCAGAGTGACTCTCAAAGCGAGTCGAGCCAAGCTCGAGATCATGGGGGGCACAGCAAGGCCAGGATAGAAGTATGTCTCCTCTCTGGAGGATTTTATGGTTTATATGTTTAAATATGAATCTGTAGCAGTACAGGCAACCGCTGAGATGAAAACAAGCTGTACCATCTACAAAAATCCCACAATCAGGATTCATAGCATATGCCTGTGCTGAGTGAATTTTAATCTCTACAGGCTGTTTAAGATCATCACGCCCACAACAGTAAACAATTTAACATTTGTCAGTTTCTTAGCACAGATGCCAGGCACAACTGTAGTAGGATTTATTATAATCCGGCCGCACCTGCAACAAAAACGATGAACAACACGTCAAGTGGCACCCAGCTGGTTCACCTCTGGGTCATTTCTCTCTCCTCGCAGTCCTTCAAAGCGTCTCTCCAAGGCAGACCAAGGGATAAATAGATCTGTTGAAGAGAGTGATGAGCCACTACACAATCTGAAAATCCACTAAAGATGACAAACATTTGCGCTGCCCTTGACTCTAGCCGTTTCCACCCCCGTTACTTTGTGCTCGGGGAGAGAAATCAAAGCATCATTTGTTGTGATTGTGTTCTGTTTTTCAGGATTATCAAGGGTCAGGGCATCGACATCAAGATCCTCAGCTCCAAATCTGTCCTCACAGTCACCAACATGACAGAGGATCGTTACGGGAACTACACGTGCGTCGCCTCCAACAAGCTAGGGACGGCTAATGCCAGCGTGCCTCTCAATCGTAAGTTGTCATTCTACCTGCTTGTGGCTAACTGGAGTGCTGAAGAGTCAGAGGGTTGGAAGAGTGTTGTGGATGTCAGTGGGGGGTTCTCTGCCCTCAAAAGTGTTTTCATTTTTTGCTACAATTTTCTTGTTATAGAAAAAAAAAGGTTTAACCCCAGTGGAAGTGGTTGCCCACAGATCACCAGTAAAAAAAAAAAAAGATTATTTCCTAGACATCGGCTTTGTGAATCAGTTGTCTATTATTGTTAGACATCCTGTGTGTGTGTGTGTGTGTGTGTGTGTGTGTGGGTGGGTTGGTGCGTCTGCTTTTTAAGTCTACATCTGCATGTGTACTGGATAAAAACACCACCTGAAAAAGAAATTTAGGTTTGAGGCAACAGCGTCACAATTACAAAGGCAGCAACACAGGTCAATCCTGCTAAGTTGAATACCAAGTAGGAGTATGACTCAGATTTTAAAGAGGGCTCTGAGCCAGCCCTTTCACAGCTTTTCAAAGCCCATAAGGAATCTTTCCAAAAAGACCCAAATATCAGAGGCCAAACTCCTGCAGTATCACTGATAAACAGCATTTATTTCTCATAGTTAGAAGCATTCTTTTAAATAAATAAATCAGTATGTGTCCACAAAATAAATGAAGTCATCCCTGCAGAGATACTTCAGCTATGCTATTATAGCTCAAGTTTCATTCTTTCATGCACAACTCTTCAGCATTGCCACCCTGACTGAATCAATATTGCATATGAATAAATGAGGTGGCTCTGCTTTTTCATTCAGTGCTGTTGTCTGCCTGAACACAACCTTAGACCTTTCCGCTGGAGAGAGAGGCTCTGTGTTTCTAGGATGAGGCGTACACAAGGTTGTCTGTTTTCACCCCAGACCAGCACTTACCCAGGCCCCTGCTTGCTTAAGCATTCAAAACAACTAATGAAAGGGAACTGGAGAAGGGGGAGAAAAACACAACGCTGCATCAAAAGCTGTTATACAGCCAAATCATAACCTGTGATCTCATTCATCACTATGTTCAGCAAATACAGGAAACAAGTACATTATTTGAGAAAATGCACACTTGAAACCAGTGCTGCCAGGTAATTTGGGCTGTAACATACTGCATAAGACTGGACTCTCACACACATCACATCACCACACGCACTCTGGTTTTTCTTTATGCACACTTCCTATAATTTATAATCTTTATAATCTCTTTCTGCTATTTGCACATTTTTTACTGTAAGTTTCTAAGTTAATTTGTAAATTTTTGTAGTAACCAGTAAATTGTAAATACTGTAAAACCACTGTCATTTAATGGTCGGGTTTGCACAGCTACAAGCATTTCACCCCCATGTCATACTGTGTATGGTTGTGTGTGTGTGACAAATAAAATTTGAATTTGAATAACAGTTCTGCACATCCTCAGTTTGGCTTATGTGTCAATTTTATAGCTTTATTTGGAACAAACGATCTATGTGCTTCAGTCACATCACAGAGTTTTACAGATTTTTACCCTGAGTGAGATTTCTTTTTTTAAATCAGAGAAAATATCCTGACTAAAAAAACGAGAAATCTCTTAAAATAACAAGTAAAACACACATTCTAAGCAGTTCATTCAGTAAACTAAGCCTAACTTACTAGTCGATATACAATTTATGAAAGAAGAACAAACTCTACTAAAAACTCTACATTTCTCTCGCATATTAAGTGTAACGCACATCTATAGCACCTGTTAAACCTGAATGGTGTATTATAGTTCTGCTTTTGTGAGTATGCCAGGGTTTACCGGGTCCAAGCGATGTAAATTTTGAGCGCAAAGCTCCGTGCCGACGTGCACATGCCTACCAATTTTCTGTGACACCCATTGACACATTACACTACAACACACCAATGCATATACCCTTCAGGTGCACTTCAAGCAGACTTCAAAGAAGCATAACAAGAATGGCTACTCATCTGTGATGTCTGCAGCTCTCCATGACGGTTCCCGCAACCGAGTATAATCCCTGCCTTAGTGATTCTACAAAGTGCCTTACAATTCACTCACACACACACACACACACACTCATACACCACTAGTAGAGGAGCACTGGACCCAAGGATGCTGTGGCTTGAGATCAAAGTTTTCTCAAACAGCAATCTTCAAAATTGAACTTTCTGACCATAATCAGCTTTTTGAAATCTGATCTGTGCGTGCCACGAGCCGCAGCTCAGAGCTGAAAGATGTAGGAAAATATAAGAAGATGTACAACGTGCAGGCACTCAGTGTTAACCAGCATGTGAGTGAAAGGCTTCTAATAAAGACGAGTCCAGTCGAAGCAGCTCTTGTTTGGGGACTGTGGAAAAGCATTTGTGTGGTAAACTATCATTGTATTGTTTTATGTCTCATCTTTGTGAAGCTCCGTGTTTGAATAGAGATCTTCTAGCACATAAAGATGCCGGGCTTAATCTTGTCCAGGAGGCAGAGTATAATATACAAGTCATACGTTTATATTATACCATCTGTGCATGTTTTGACAAAATATAATGCAGTGTTGTTACTGCATTTAAAAATGGAAAATAATAAGCACACTGGATAAGGTTTGGAAGGAGTGTGATGTGTTGATACTACTGATAGTTATGATTTCTAACACTTTAAGGAAAAAAATGTGATAAGTTTGGCACATCAGCATTGGGAATAATGATAATAATTCTAGAATAATAAAAACATAACACGTGTGTCTGAATGAGGTGGCTGTGCATGCAGAAAAAATACTGTAGGATTTTACTAAATGGTAAAAAGTAATAATAATGCTACGTTGCTGGCTGTCACTTGGTGAAATCAATTGCAAAGAGGGTGCAGCACGAAAAGCCTTCCTGTGCAGCTTACTGCTACTACTGCACACATAGCTAACATGAACTTGTCTGTTCTTGAAATTTGAAAAAGTCCAACGCAAACACTTTTCAAAAAGTGCAACTTTTACTTTGAAGGCGAACCTTCTCCATTTCCATTTTTCACTTTTCACCTTTACTGCTTTGAGAGTGGTTGCCAAGTGTTTGCAGACATGTCGGCATTTTCCATGCAAACGACTGACAACTGTGGCAATGTGCAATTGACCAAAGCAGGAGGTTTTTGGTGAAACACCAAATACATCCACCGACCACTTGCCAAAGTTGCAGAAAACATACATTTCCCTCATTACCCTTCGTAGTTACCAGGGGGCCACTGAGTGATCTCTAGGCCTGTGTGAAAGGGGGCTTTAGCAATCGACTTCACAGTGACTGCCAGCAACCTCCAACAACCACTCTCAAGCAGTCAGGAAGTACATATTTCCGGTGGTTGTTGAGATGATCTTTGACAGGTTTCCTAGCAAGATTAATACGTTTCCAATTCTTGGTTCTGTATGAGAAAACATAGATTCATAAAGGTTGGACGAGGTTGTTTGACGATGATAACCTTTCACAGTTTTGAAAGTTGCAGCAGTAGATCCGTTCTCTACACTCTAGGCTTTATCACAGTCATGATGCTAACTGACTGGAGCCGAGGGCGGCGAGGGTCAAGGTATAGATTAGGTGAAGTGAGCCATCAGTTCATTTATTACAGGCCTAAGTGAAGTTCTTCATTGATCATTAAAGTATAATTGTCCCATTTTGTCAGACTGCCCAATACACAGAATTTATCCAAAAAAAGATAAAGTTCTTAAAATGCCCTAAGGCTTATTTGCCAGTGTAGTGCTTAAAAGGCGAGGTCTGTCGATCGTTTAATGAACAAACAACCTGAGGCCTTTTTTTTTATTTCCAGGAAAGAAATCCACTATAAGCAAACTTTTAGGAAAAATTCCGACATGTTTGATGACTCCACTTTCATATTTTTAAAGCTCCGTGAATTACTTTTCAACATCTTTCATTCCTGAAAGAGCAAGACACTTCTTTTATGAAATATCTGTCTACAATACATGCATTCAGGAACGTCTTCGTGAGTTCTCCCTACTTTTTGGTGGGTGTTTGAGTTTTTCTTACATTCTTCCATTATTTTGCCCAACTGAGCGACAAAAAAAAGAGATTTAACAAAAGCAGTGACATCGTGACTGAGGAACATCGTTTTCTCGATGTTTTACAGTGAGAGCAGTGGGAAAAAATCTATTTAATGTATTCAGTGATGAAATATGAACAGGTAAATTAAATTATTCACTAGTTTGCACTGCACTCTCTGATGATAACATTGTCCCTAGCAGGCCAGAGACTCAGACTACAAAAAGATATTTCTGTAGAGTTGGCAATTGTCAAAGGAGCACTCCACTCTCCTGTTTGTGTATGCACAAAGAACATCAAAGGCTTGTCTCAGATTCTCAAATGGATGATCTTAATGTGACACTAGCGAGGCCTCAAAGGCAGAGCGGTAAAGAAACCCTCGGAATAGAAAGAGGAGGCAGCTTCCTGTGCTGCCACCCCCAACTTCTCCCCTTCTCTTTATCTCTTTGTCTGTCGTTCTATCGTGGCTTTGTCTGTCTGATTCTCTTATCTCGTTCTCTCACTCTTTTTCTCCCCCTTTCTGCGACTGTTGTCACTCATTCTTCCTTTCGATCACTCTCTTCCTCTCAGCGAGAAACACACACAGGCACACACAGAGTCTTGCCCCTCCCTTTGTCTCTCGTGATCTAGAAGAGAGGCCGTTTCCGATGTCGCTCTTAATGAGAAATGGCAAGCAGTCGCCGCAGCGCACCTCATCGCTACGTTGACGCAAATAACAAAACCCAGAGGTGAGATTTCACCACGGGTGACTTTGGGTTGCTATTTTTGAACCAGTCAATAGCTATTGATGAGCAAGGGGGGAAAGGGGTATGCATATTAGACTGAGCAGCGTATATAGTGAGGTGAATTGTAAGTAGAAGAACAATGTGTGGAGGGATATTTATGGTCATGTCCAGCTGTCTCTGTGGTTGTTTGCACTGCACTGTGAACTGAGGGTTATCCCTATTCAAAAAAGAAAAACAAGAGAAAAGGAAGTACAATAAAGCAAAACACCTCAGAGCTCAGTGTCATTGCTCTGTTGTCAGGAATTTAAAGCTGAAAGGTCCTTATCTGTCAGTGGTGTAAATCCTTTTTGTCTTAACCTTACAGAGTCACTTTAAATCAATCCAGGAAAAGGTTTGCCATTATCGCTGATGAGATGAACTGTGACTCAGCAAAGCCTACTCCCAGAGAAAGTAAACACATTTGCCTTCAATTCAGAGCAGCCAGTGGAAGACAGATAGTTGGGTTTCTGTTTCAAATCAAATAGGGATGAAAAGCAAAATTTGCATTCTGATCTCGTCTCGCTTTCGACATGGTAGGCCCTGACTAACGCCTGGGTTTTATTATTTGAGTTAGGTGCTGTGTTTCCTCACTGTCTGCTCTATGTCAGAGCGTTTTGGTTTTCGTGCTTTTAAACCATTAGTCAGGGATTGTGATCTCTTTGAGCCAAGTACCACTTTAAGCTTGTGTTAAAAAGCTGTGGTAAAACACAAACTGGGTGCTGTGGAGCAGAAAGAAAGCATATAGCCTCTTTGTCACCACTCTGCAGCACTTCTGTGCGCGTGTGTGTAAATCTTTTCATACTTTGTGAATACCACAATGCCCAGTGTCATCGGTGAATGAACAAATATCAAAGTGAAACAGCACTGGTCACAATTGTCTGTACTTTTAAACAATTGTTAAGCTACAAAGGTGTGATGAATTGGACTGGGTAATAGTTATGAATGATGCATAGAAATACCCCAAAATAACTTTTTGTCCTTCTGTATGATTTCAGTTGAAATGTGTGATTACAGACGAAGCCGAGCTCGCACAGGTTCAGTTTGCACTGATTCATTATCAGTCTCGCTCTCAGTAGCTTTGCTGTGTTTTCCATATCACTCTGTAGCAAACTGAGCCGCAGTGTGCATACAACAGAAACGTAATCGCAGTTAATGAGGGTTCAGCTTTCGGCAAAAATTCTATAGTGAAACCTGCGGAGTTTAAAACCAGATCGATGCACTGGTTCCACGCTCTTTTCGTTACTGAAAGAAATGTAAGGCAGTCGTCAACGTTGCGCTGTGAGGAGTCTCGTCAAGAAAAGCGTGAGTGGGTTTGGTTTGGGAAAAGGACAACACAAAAAATGATAGATATTCCCATTAACTTTTGCCAGAACTGGCTGACCTGTCACGATCCCTGCTTCTCATCTTGGACAAGTTAATTAAGGAGTAAATAGTTTATCACCGCGCGGTTGTCAGTCAGCATCTGAAGCCACAGCATTTCCTGAGGTCACCATGCCCACGCTGACAGGGCATGGTGACCTCAGGAGCTTCTATTCACTCCTAGCATGTTTTCCTTCAGTCTTTGTTTCCTCTATAATGTTAGTATGCTATGGCTGTTTGTCTGTTGGGTTAGTTTCATTGCTTTGCTGTTGCTCTTTAATTTATAATGAGCAGGAATTATTGGCATTTAAATGCATGCGTCGATTTTCGTGCCGGTGGCTGCTCAGTGTGCTGCTGCGTCACGGAGACAAATATATATTGAGTTCCGGTCTTTCTGTTCATTTGCATGGTGTTATTAAAAAATAGGATCATATCACAGTGCTTGCCTTGTTGCTGTTATCCAGTTATAATTGGAGTATACTCAATAAATTGGTGGAATTAGTCCTTTTCCACTTGTAGTTTTGGTGCTTTTCCGTGAGCTGTTACTGTATAGGGGATCCAGAGTGTATTTATATTTTGGCTCAAGATGTCATTAGGATGCTACTGTATGTTAATTTGCAAGTAATCAATATTACCGAGTAATATGTCAGATAAAAAGTGCACGCCTGCTGCAGCCTCTCATGTATAGTTTAAAATGTTTCACTTGAATCAGTGTCCCGCTGCATGATTATCAGCGGGCAGCCAGCGTGTTGTCTAAACTCCTTCTCAGGCGACAGCGTGCTCGTCGCAGTAATGTAGTTATTGGGGATTTGTGGGCGCAGCAGAATCCTCAATGCTGTTCGGGTCCATCGACAGCGCCCTCAAACAGCCGAACCTTTCTTCCTCCACATCTAACTGTATAACCTTCAGCTGTAAACGTTCACTTCCTTGACTCGGATCTCTCACTTGATGAAATGAATGAAACATGGAATTAGTTCTGGCAGAGAGCTGTAATCAATCTGGAATGGCTGATTGACACCAGCTCTTATATGTCTTACAGTAATTGGCTCTTTCAGTGATTGGCTCATTTTGCAGTAGTTTATAGTAATTCAGGTGCACAGCACAGATATTACAACGTGAGCCTGATGATTGTTCCTCTGACAGCCACACCGCTAACAGCCGCAGCACCCTTTACCTTCCCGCACGCCCTCCTTGTGTCTTAATTATGATTGTTGTTTTGAAGAAGACATCATTCATGTATGTTTATGTTTATTTATGTGTTTATTAGGTGAGTTGAGCTTCATCAGCACACCCTCCCTCCCCCTCATTCATTGACAGCTCCTCAGACAGCAGAGGATTTTCAATCAAATCTAATTGTGTAACAGTTTTTTAAAAAATGTTCATGATCGTTTGTGGACCAATAATTATTTTTAAAAGGGCCAAAAATCATTGCAGGTTGTTTCTGACGGCCTCTTACTACACATACACATGAGCACTGTGTGTACACTGCGCACACACACATGCAGAGACACACTCTTTATGATTTTCGCCGAGGTATAACAATCACCAAGCTGGCAATCCCTATTTCAACTTCCCATTTCATGTGCTAGATGGAAGTGAACTTCGGTGAAAAGACTGAGGCTGCTCACTCCAATTTTCTGAGGAGTCCTCCAGCTTAATTGGTCAAGCTCTTATCCCCCAGCCCACCTCGGCTTAGCCCTGAAGGAGATTTTCTCCGCCTATACCTCTGCCTTCATTTCCTTCCCCCCCCACCTGCTCCCCACTCCCACCTTTTGAGCAGTAATCGGAAGAGACTGATGGAGAAGAAAAAGAGTTACTCTTCCTCTCTCTGTGTCACTGCTCAGCCTCCCTCAGGCAGGAGAGACACTGCTGGCTAGTTGGTTAATGAATGTTGTGTTCATTTGTCACGCTTATCAATCACTGCATGTGTAGGTGTCATTTTGACACGTCTCCTCGTCTGCCATTGTTGTCGATGATGTCGTTCGCTCACGCACCCTGTGATTGTACCTGAGTCACGGAGCAGAGATGCAGGAAAATGTGAGCAAAAGGTGAAACCTGAAATGTGGGTGTGTGATTACAGCCTCGAACGCAGGGGAATAATATCGAGTCCAGGCGGGGATTGGATGGCTGCGGCGCATCGTGCTTCAGCCAGGTTTATTCATCCTGGTTTAAAATGACTCCTCTTTTATATTTGTCCGTATTGGTTAGAAAACAGAAGCGTGTCCTGGCAATATTGGACCGCTGATTGTTTTCCAGCATTAAAACCATTGAATAGAGGCAGCGCGACATAATTTGAGGGCATTTTTAGAACACGCACATATGAAAAAGACACTGAATAACTTTAACGTGGCGAGGCTGCCATACGCTTTATTTTCCCCAAAAGCGCCCTTAGAGTGTTGCACCATTTACCTGTCTTTTGAATGCCTGCATTTCCATATTTAGGCAATCATAAAAGCCATTAACATTTTCCAGTTGCACTGCGATGATGTTTGGTGCTGAAGCCCAGCAGGCAGCGGAGCTTATTCCCGACAACACCCCACCCACCACTGCCGACTCCTATAGGAGGCACAAAGCACTTTATGGACATTCATCCCTGGATGAGCGATCCGAGTGTGTACCCACACACACTTGCCGCCATTAAAAATGAACAAGGGCGAATACTTAATTGGGCGGCTCACAAATGAGCACAGCCTTAAAAATGGACCATTCCATCATCATGGAGGAATAAGTGAGGAAGATGTTCATGCAGGCATGTGTCCCTGCATGAAAAATACCTTGATAATGCTCTCAAATGGAGCAGCGGAGATAAATTGGACACTTACAAAGGCTCGGGCCATATCCAAGTTTGTCTGGAATCTCCTCTTCCTATATTTTATGGCTCTAAGTACGATTTTTACTGCGGCATTGCACAAACACGCCATATTTTATCCATGGAGGTTTAATAGGATTAGTGATAAGTTTTATTGACCCAGCCAGTAATTAATGAGTTTTGAGATTGTTGGCTCTGAAATGTGACTTTATAAACTCGGATATTGGCACAAACTCGCATACCAAAGACATTTTGCGTTTCTTTGTTAAGAATCTAACTCTGAACACATCTCATACAGGAGAAAACTCCAAGAAGTCTCTTTGGAATAGCTGCCTGCGTGCAACCCATAGAGCTAAAACGGATGTGTACAGTTTTAGTATTAACTTCTCCTTATGCTTGTAATGAGCTCAAAGTCTGAGCTGGGCTCTCTGTGAACACTGGTTCCTTCAAATCGAGTCAGATAAATCTCTCACATTATCCCTTCACAAAGAACAAAGAGAATAGCAATCCATGAAATAAAATAGCTGTGAAAACTAATGTGTTTTATCTCGCAAAAGGAGCAAGCTGCGCGAGAGGCCGACCGGCGTATACAGTATGTGAAATGATGCGTCGCTCTCCTGAATGAGAGAGAAACTCCAAGTCGGCGTGGAGCTACGAGGGAGAGATTGCATGTCAAAAGATATGTTCCACAGTAATGGAGGAGTGTCTTGAGAGCTCATGAAATGATTCAGTGGTGAATCCATGCTCAAGTATTAATCAGATAGCACCCGGCTGGCTGTTTGAAGAACTGAAAAGAAACTCTCTTCACATACCGGGTCCCCCAGGACTACTTAAAGTGGAAACATTTGTGGAAGAAAAGATGAATTCGACCATTTCCTCACCAATATACCGAGGGAAAAAGGCATATCATTTCACGTATGAATACTGATTCTTGCACAATTTCCACCTCAAATAGAATGATGAAACGACGTGAAAGCAAATGTTTTATTGTTGTTGGCATAACAGTGGCTCGGTAAAAGAGTAACACAGTGATTACACACTTGTTTGAGCGCTTCAGAAAAGCAACACAGACCACAGATTGAGAGCATGGTGGGGACTACAGCGTACCCTCTTTTGCCCCGCAGGTGAAGTGCCCATATTGAGTTCCCGTGTAAATGGATTAAAATAGAGAGACTAAGTAGCCTCTGCACTATCGCTAACGTGGCGCGGCACTGGTGGAACGACAGAAAGTCATTGTATTCCTCGTGTGAATGTTTTTAAGGCGTAATCATGGCTGCTTTGATTTCTCTTGTGACATTTAAGCTCCTCTGCTCTCATGAAGCCTTTTAGGAGGAAGGTGGCTTGTATCTTACATAGCACCTTTGCAGGAAGTCTAAATATTTTTATAGCCTATCATGTGCGAAAAACACATGATAGTGATGCCGACTCCTGTATCGCTTTGAGTTGAGCCCTTATGGTAAAGAACAGCTTTGATTTTTGCTACGCATTTCAGATTCTGCTCTCAAGTGAGTCACTGCACAAAGTGGGTACAGATTTTTCTCAAATCGAGTGCTTGTTTACCAAACAGCTATGTTAGATCAAATGGGCAGCAGTGTTTGCATTACACTGATATCTTCATACCAATTTAGTCGACAAGGTGATTGTTGAGTGTTGATACGAGATCTGCGGGGGGGGGGGGTGGGTTGGTGCATATGTGACACAAGTACAAAGATTTATGTGTCATATATACTTAAAGAGCACAAGCTAGCTGTTTACATTGCCACACTGGATGTTACATAATTCCATCAGCCTGAAAGCTATTCAAGCTTGAGTTCCTCCCTCAGAGGAAGGTTCCCATTGTTGCTGCTTATTCTTTAGAGCCTTCTCCAAACACGATTTGGAGAGAAAAAATTGAGCCGAGTGTTGCTACTGAAAAACTACCCCCACTAAGTGCAGGTGGCCGAGTATTCCTGAAGAGAAATGAAGACTTTTCACCAGGTCACAAAATCCCTTCAGGGTTTGGGACTGGCTCCGGCTGCTGGGTTCGCCCTTGTTCTTTTTTTTGCCTTAGCAGCAATTCATGCAAATCAGAGGCAACTGGGGGGGGAAAGGTGCTTTTTATTAGCACGAGGAGGTTGCATCTCGCTATAGCCATCGCTCCTTAATGCACGGAGAGGATTTGTCGTCATTCCCTGTCCTTTTTTGTCCTTGCATGCATTATTATTATTATTATTATTATTATTATTATTTTATTTTATTTTTAAAATTTTTATTTTTTTATGTCTCCATTCTGTTAATAATACATGAATGTCCTCTTTCCCTCCCCTTCCCTCTCCCCCCCCTCTCCTCCCCTGTAGCAATTATTGAACCCACCACCACTAGTGCTGTCTCAAGCCCAGGTCAGTATATGTCACCATGCTGTACACCAAATCAGCAACGTGAGCCGCTGCCTCATACTAACCTGAGCTGAAAACCGCTCCTCCATCTCGATTTATTTCAGTTGGCTGGCTGGAGTGCCTGCTGGGTGTACAGCTTCACTGTATGTCTTTTATACTCTATATTTGCATTTATTCTTCTTTTAATCTTTTGTTTTGGGGATTTTTATTTTTTGGTAATTGTTTTTTTTTGGCTTCTTCAGTCTGGCTACATTATTCTTCTTGCAGCCTGTGCCATCACACTACCCCGCCCCCTTTTTTCTGCCATTACAACCCCGCCTCCCCCACCAGCACCCCCACTTGGATCAAATAGCGTCATCAAGTGGCTGCTCCATATTCCGTTGGGTCTGATGCTTTTCATAATGCTGATGGCTTCTTTCTCTCTTTCTCTCAACAACACTCTCCTGCTCCCCGCCACTCGCTAAATGTAGTATACATGAAAGGCAGTACACCGTCGGTGGTGAAGGGCCTGTGGTTGGTTTGTTGTTTGCAAGATGGAATCTCTGCTGCGCTTGTAGTTTTCTTCCCCCCATTCCAAAAGGAGAAAAAGGGAAAACTACCCCCCTTTCTGTCTCTCTCGTAATATTCCTCAATCATTTCCCCCTACTTTCTCTCTCTGTTCTTTCCTCTTTAAAACAGTCCTCTGGCGCCGTGCCACCCTCTTTAACCTGATCTCCTCCTAGTGCTGTTGTCAGTGCTACACTGTCGACGTCGCCCTTATTTCCCCCTCCTCACTGCATTCTGCTGCTTCCACATTCCAGCCCAGAATAATCCCCTCTGCCTGGCCGTCTCTTCTCCCTCTCTAATGGTTTTAAGCAAGTCGCAGAATGTAATCTCTCATGGTGGTTACATTATTTATTTATTTTTTTTGCTTAATTGTGCTCATGTGCACAGAAGCACACTGGCACTAAAAGCTTTCTCTGACACAGATGCACATTGTAGACGCTGAAATGAAAACATTCTGAAATATTCTGATGTGCTCAAATGCACCTGCACTTACAGTACATACTGTACTGTAATCACACGCGAGGATTCGTATTGCACGATTTATCTCCTAGGCAGTTCTTGTGACTTTTCACCCGGCTCTGTGGAAAGATGACATTCTCTACCTGTCTGTCTGAGCCAAATATAATTATCCATGGAGATTCTGTCAGATAACAAGTTAAAATAAGCTCAGCAGCAACAAACGGTCCTGGCATGGCCCTGAACTCTCATTTGATGTAATGCTAGCAGAACAAATGACAATTTCATGGTCCAAAGGAACACCGGTGGTTTCAATCGTGGAGATAAACTCTCTCAGTGAGCCACTGTTTTTGCTTTGTTCCAAGTTGTATTTGAAGTTAATTTCTCAATGCTGCCTTCACTAACTGGCTTGGTAAAGGGAATTATTTTAGATCCCAAACATTGTATAATTAAGTTTCATAATTATTATTTTTTTACCAAGTTATTATCTGCTTTTATTTCCCCTATGAATGGGTTTGGGGAGATGTGGTTCCAAAATAAGAATGAAATTTCTTGTCTGTAAGGTAAAAGAATCCGAAGATCTGAAATGGGGGGAAATAAATAAATAAATCTCAGGCCCCACAGCACTTGGCAGTGTATGTTTCAGTCCATTGATCAAGGGCAAATGACAAAAACAAAATCAAATTACAAAGAGAAAACATTGTTAATAGGAAACATCCGTCACTGTGCTTTTATTTCTAACCTTGCTGGGCCAGTACTACTCTAATAAAAGTCGTCTCCAATGGGCCAAAAAAGCTATTGTGTAGGTTAATTAAATCCTATTTTTATGGTAGATGTTAGATTGTTTGACTCAGCACTTGTATAATCTGATATCCCACAGACACAGCTGTACACTTTTCTCATGTCACAAGATTAGTTTCCCACCCAACAGGAAAACTTATGAAGTATTTCTAAGCAAGATTTGGGATGTGAAATGACACCATTAGTCGCAAAAAGCTGCAGTTCCTTTAGCGCTGCTAAATAACAGCATGGACCTCTACGTGAATGATGCTCCATCCCTGATAAACATTGGAGCTCACATCTGCAAAACTAAATATATCATGGCTGAAATTCATAGAAGCAGGATTCACTTGGCTTAGTTGCCTTGTGTTCAGGAAAGCTGGTCAGTAACCCATTCATGGTTTATCCAGTGAGGACTGTCATACTGCGATGGGTCACTACTTGGTCTTCAGTATGATGTACTACAAAAGATCAAACAATCAAATGTCATGCCTGATGTTTTTGAGACAATAATTGTATCTTAAAAGCCTCAACCTTTTACATAATCGATTATACACCACAGTATACACAGTCTAAAACAAGGCAGCACGGTGGTACAGTGGTCAGCACTGTTTCCTCATAGCAAGAAGGTCCTGAGTTCAATGCCACCATTCTGCTGCTTCTGTGTGGAGTTTGCATGTTCTCCCTGTGTTTGTGCAGGTTCTCTCTGACTACTCCAGCTTCCTCCCAAAGACATAATAGGGGATAAGTTGATTGGAAACTCTACATTGTCCATAAGTATGAAGGCGAGCGTGAATGGTTGTCTGTGTCTATGTTAGCAACAGACTGGTGACCTGTCCAGGGTGTACCCTGCGACCCTGAAAAAGGATAAGCGAATGGATGGATTTCTAAAACATCATGTTAATTAACTGAATGTTTTTCTACTGTAGATTATGAGTAGAAGGACATTCAAATCTTTGGATGTTGACTGCTTTTTGTTCAGTCTTCTATTGTGATTCTATCGTGACCCTGCACTGCTTCAGTAATGTTGAGGTCTGTGCTCAGACCTTGTGTGTTTTCTCTTTCTGTTCAGGTGTGCTTTCACTGCATTGCTAGTGTGTCAGGCTGAAAACTAAAGCTTGTATCGATTTCCAAGATGCTGTGTTTCTGCATTTATAATGCTATGTATTATGTACATGGTAAGGCAAGTTTATTTATATAGCACAACAAGGTGATTCAGAGTGCTTTACAGAGACATTAAAAAACAAACACAAATAAAAAGCATGATTTAAAATTTATTTTAAAAAAAGTAGATAAAATCAGTAGTTAAATGTAAGTTTTGAAATTTAAGCTTAAAAGTGTGGATTTGGT
>NW_024582366.1:2546829-2589608 GCF_018398535.1 Haplochromis burtoni
CATTGCCCTTGGAAATATAGCAAATGCGCTCTTCAGGCTCGCTCACTTCTCAGGAGGCTCTTCGGTGCATCACGCTCACTTTTGGGGTTCTTGAGGAACGAGTTGAGGAAGTAGCTTTGCTTAAGAGATCCGCAGACCTGCGGGCTCACGCTGCATACTCCTGCTAATCCAATAAAGCCTCATGCAGATGTCATTCCTAAACTCTGGGTGTTTGAGCAGTTGTCTTTGTCCTGTAGTTTATTCTCACAGAATCTAAAACACAGGCATTTAAATTTAACCCTGATCACTTACTGCTCTTCCTGCTCAATTAAGCGTGCTGCTGTGCTCACCAGTGCATGCTGTGTTGTCTGCAATGTTGCATTTCACTGTGTTATAACAGCTCTGCTTTGGCATCTCTGGGATTTTAATGATGACCCTAAACGGGCACTTACCGAAGTGGCTTATTGAAGCAAATCAGAGCCAATGGAACACTGCATCCCCATCCGCAGGCACTGATACTGTCACATTAAAATTAGCCATTGCTTTTTAAGAGTCTGAGATGAAAACACGAGACACTATGAGAGATTACTCAAGAATATGTTTCCATGTCTGTATTATTTTGCAGATATATAAATGTTAAACCTTTGACCACGACGCTGAGGCGATAAGGTGGCTCTAATATGCTGGAGGCGCATTTTGCTGGTGCGATTTAGCTTTACTTGTCCCCAGAGAGGGAAGGGTCACTTTAAATCAATACAAAGTTAGTCTAATTAAATGGCTTAGGTATGAAAATGATTTAAAATCATGCATTTTCCACTCCACCACTTCAGTTCCAGAGACTTATTGAATCGGTACCAGGGGGCACTGAAGCTGTCTAGCAGCACAAGGTGGCTCAACACCTTGCTAAGACACTTGATGTCAGCTCTTCCTTTAATTTGTCACCCGTCCGTGTGTGACAGCTGTCTTCTGCAAGATTACAGGTCATGTGATCGTGCCAGGGTGGTTTTGTCTTTGTTGCCAACTGCCCCGATAAACCTCAGGAACTCTGCCCACCCATGACATGTCTTCTTCCCCTGTATTTAAATTCTAGAGAGACTGGTGCCTATATGTCACTCCATGATAAGTGCTAGGAATTACACAGTTCCTCGCTTGCCCAATTTAAACAACCCCTGCTGACATTGGCAGAGGAAGAAGCCTGAGGAGTAAAGATACTGTGCCCACTGCTTCTAAAAGAAAACCTATGCTCAACCCTTGCATCCAAAATTTTCAAAGAAATCATTATTTGAAGACTGGCTTCAGTTGTATAAATCAAACATAGAGGCATAATGATATGGAGATGCGTTTTAGCTGCTGTTCTGTTGTTAGGTCTGATGCTGAATAATTTTCTCCCCTGTTTAATTCAGCAAGCAGATTAGTGATGCAGGGAAATGTTCCTGCTGTTCTTTAGTTGCATTTCTCCACAATAAATTAGCCATATTTTGTTAATTTGTGTATATTGATATTGTGCATTATGCATTTAACAAAGGCTAATCTATATTATTAACTACTTGCTGTTTCGAATGAGGCTGTATGATGGTTCAAATGACATAAAGTTGTTAATTACCAGATATTTAGCAATGTGGACTTCTCCACAATAATCTCCACAATCTTCTTCAAATATCCACATATAAACCAAACATTCATATGTGGTCATTTTATCTTTTAAACAGTCTCTCAGTGGAGTTATCAGACAGTTACATTGTTGCTATTCTTACCTATGATGCCAGCCTTAATCTTAATCAGTTTCAGTTTTATTTATAAAGCTCCAAGTCACAGTAACAGTTGCCTCACGGGACTTTGTATTGTAAGATAAAGACCCCACAACAATACAGAGAAACCCCCAAGAATCAGATGACCCCTTATGAGCAAGAACCTGGTGAAAGTGGGAAGGAAAAACTCCCTTTTGACAGGAAGAAACCTCCAGCAGAACCAGTCTAAGGGAGGGGCAGCCATCTGGGGATGAGAGGAGGGAAACACAACACCTTATAATGTTCACATATAAAGTGTTCATCAAAGTGGTTTTAACAGTTATAACTCAATGAAAAAGCAGCCAAAGTCCAAATAAAAACCTTCAGAAAGCCCAGAGAACTATTGTTTAAGACTACTGTGAAAAGGTCTGCATCCTCAAGACAGTACTGGATAATATGAAGATGCTACTGACTCACTACAAAAGCACATAACTGGGACTTTGTTTGGGTATATGATCAAACTGAACAGTTGGTGAGTGATAGGAGCAGATTGTAACACGATTCCTTTGGTAAATGTAACTAGTATTCTAACGTCTACACAGCTGTGTGAGCTGTAAGGCCTAGTATAACTGTACAGTTGTTGTTTACCACCACAAAAGCATCTTTGACCTTTGACTATTGAATTGCACCCATGGAGATCAATACAAATCATTTCATACTTTTATCTTATTCTTTCTTTACCTGTTTTATTATGTCATACAGATACATTCACATTTATCAGGTAACCACACGCACAAAGGGAAGCCATCTGTCTCTGCCTCTTGAGATGATGTTTTATGTACCGCACCGTGAAAGTTTATGCTGTGCAAAATGGTAATATACTATTTGGTGACAATCAAGGCCTTAAGCTTATTTTATCTTTAGCATATGGATCTGCATGCATTTACCCAAACATAAAGCACTGCTCCAATTCTCTAAAGCAGCTGGCTTGGTGCCACCCTATCCTCCCAATGAAATGTAGATCTGAGATAAGAGTGTTTGCTCCCACAGGTTTTCACTACTGTTTATTCGGATCACTTGACTCTAAGAAAACAGTGTTCTTAACACTGTACTGAGCCGCATATCATGTCTTCATGAGGCAAGATGCACAACTGCTGCTGGTTCGAGGAGTACTGCATGCATTATACATAACCGAGGTACCTCACTCTAATTCCCAGGCGCCATGTTAACTTCCAAATAAACAAATTCAGGCGTGAGTGTAGCTAAGTGAACATGATTCACATACTGTTTGACTTTCTCTTTTATCCTCTTATTGGGGCCTAATTTTTCATGGTACATAATTTCCTTTTTTCTTGTTATCTGGTATAATTAAAACGAATTACAGAAAGAGGTAATGCCGATGCTTTCGCGTTTCTGGCATGTGAATCATTTATTTGACCGTCCTCCATTCCAGCATCAAGCTTTAGGAGATAGGGAGAGTGCTTTAATGAGTCTATGAAGGTTTATGTGTCTTGGAAGATAGTGGAGTAGGCTGTTAAAGTTTTCTGGGATTTATTCCCTGAAAATTTCTTGTATCTTTGCAGAACAAAGACTCAGATGAGGTTTCCTTTATAAAGATGTTTTCAAATTGGAAGTTTCAGCGGCTTAATGAAGACCATTTTCTGATTGATTTAGAGCAGGGCTAGGTCATATATCTTGCTTTATTCAAGGTCCAGAGCACAACATCAAAGAGATAATCTACCTCATTAAGTATTCTTCCAAAGTCCTCTAAAATACAAAAGTCACTCACTCAGCTCCCTGAGGTTCAGGGAGTTGTGTTAATCAAATTATTATAGTAAGCCTGTAAAGCTTCTCTAATGAAAGGAGAGCTGGCTAATTTATGTCTGAAATTGGGGTAATGTCTTCTTTGGAAGATTACTTTAAACAAGGTTGAATGTGCTTTTGCTCTTTGAGTTTCCTATTTTATCTGATGCTGACGCAAGCAAGACTCTAAGGAACATTTTGTTTATGTTACACTCTACAAATACACAACTTGGCATTTTTCTCTTAAGTTCTAAATTAATATTTTCTCTTGGCCATCACTTTGTAAATATTAGACTAACTCTAACTGAAGAAGCCCATAAGCACATCCAGCCTGTCTTTGAATCTATATATAGTATTTCTTTGGTGATTTTGTCAGCGTATGACTTTTACTAACTTAAGCGTAAAAAATGGTGCGCATTTGGTTTAGTACCTTATTTTTTATACAAATATTTGCCCTTAGGGGAGACAAAAAGAATTACAAAGTAAAATTGTATGTTTATTTTCCCTTCTGAGATGGAGTTGCTATCAGCTGTAGGCTTCATAACAAAGGCAGTAGGTTTTTTGTTTTTGTACATGCACAGGTTAACTGTGTATCACAGTTTTTCCCCCTGAATATACTACCGGGCTGCCCTGCTCCTTTGCCCTGCGGCAGTGCATACTAAATTCTCACAATATATTCTGAAACATATGCTCCAGCATATGCTCGATGCCCACACGGACGACTAGAATGCTGATCATTGCATCATAACCTCAGTACTAGGCCATCCTAAATGTACTGGGATACCTAGGAAACAAAAGTTATGTATTCAAATGAGTCATAAAAGAAAAATTTGAAACAAAGTTGCAGATTTCTTTCACCTCAGCACACAGTAATAGGTTTCTGATGCCACAATATGCCTTTAATTTCCACTAGGATTATTTCTGACGGCATGCAGGAGAACACTGATACTTAGAGATTGATATTGGATTTCTTGAATGTCATTGGACAAGTTGAATAGATCTGCCTGTCCTTTGTTTAGTCCCAGACAAAGTCAATCACACTAATCATTCATTACACATCATCGGTTAGATAACACGGTCTTCATCTGCTCTACGGCGCCTCTCAAACTAAACCAGCTTTACTTTCCATATGTTGTATTTTTAGCAGTGAAGCAATGTGACACTGTAAGCCGGTTGAAAAGAATCAGGTAACTGATATAAAAAGGGCCTTTTTCCTCCTTCCCTTGGCATTAGATCCAGAGACTGCAGAGACTCTACCACCTCCCTGCTTCTGCAAACCTCAAAGCTCCATAAATCAACCACAGACAAAGTTCCTGAACTTGCACTCAGATAAAACCCATACTGAGATGCTGTGTGTTTTTTTCCTGTTGCTCAGAGGTAGGTATTGTAGACTTTATGGATAAAGTCCTCATCCTGAGGTGAACTACGCCGGATTGCTCAGTACGTGAAACTGCTGTTCTAACAAATAGCACACATGCACACAGTTCAATTACACGTCTGTAGTCAGACGTAGGAGCCAGAAGTGCTGAAGTTCAGTTGTGTCAAGTGACAATTAAAATATAGTCACCAGTTTGACTGCTGTCTACTTGGGTTTGTGAGTCATACCAAGCTAATGACTGCATTAATACATTGCACTTATGAAATATTCAGCAGGATGGAGTATCTCCCACTGTTAAACCTACATTGGAGTGTGCTATGAGTGTGACTGGTAGTGTAAATCCTAGAGCACTGGGCTTGTTGAGACCACATTTTAGTGTGTTAAACCTTTACAGTAAACAGCCCTGCCTCTACTTTACCCAGCATGCCTGGTGTCAGACACACTGAGCTACCCACAGATAATCCTTTTTGGCAGCGCATTTTCTGCTAGCCTTATCAGTTGTGTGGTGGCGAGATCAGGAACCGTGCTCTGCTCCTGCAACGCACTGCCACCCCCAACTCCTGTCCCGTACAGTTTGTTTTGAGGTGTTATGCTGACCTTCAATTTTACTGACCTCTGGAAGGGCCTGATAAGCAGATGGCATGTCATCTATCACGCTTGACCCCCCGATCCCGGAACAATGTAAATAGATCGGGAGTTTTGTCCTGCGAAACTGGAAGCCTGTGAGCTTCCTCGCTCAGAAACCTGTTGTTTCAGTAAACATTTTAAAAACACGTGAGATAGGCTCGACAAATAAAACCTCCATCTCCTCCTCTGATAAAACAGAAATTCTATAATGTCTAATGAAAAGAAAACAGGGACTCAAAAGCCACCAGTGAGTGCATGTAAACACTAAATTATACAGGATATATCCAGCGCTGAGGAAGGCTGAGTTTATAACTCTTCTCGGCTTTATTGCATTATCTTCTGAAATGTCAAAGTGTGCTAGGGTTGCCAGAGTTTATCCATTTGATCAACAGTTCCCTTGCCTTCTGACAACACATGCATTACCATAGTGTAGTGTAGTGTAGAGCATATGTTTTCAGGAAATGAAAGCCATTACTTTGATATTATAATAACACACGATGCGATTGCCTTGTGATCTTCTGTTTTCTCTCTGTAATTTCCTAAATGAGCATTAATCAGGGGAAGTGTTATTTTTTGTTGTTTGGCTGATTGGTACTCCGTTGTTTGTGTGATATTAGTCATTACAGGCTAGGTTTTGTTTTGCTGTGGCTGCCTGGGCTTTTTATTACTGTGCCCTAAAACACATTCTGAGTGCTAATGCTGATTAGTTAAATGTGGGAGATACCGACAATGAAATTGATTTTGTGTTTTACTGCGCTGAGAAGTGTGCTCTAAAACAAAGTGATGGCTCTTTCTCCTTGTTTGCTTTTGGTTAACTGATTATGAAACACTTAAGACATGCTTCAAAAAAAGAAACCTTTTATAATCTGAGGAAAAACAATTATTAATATTGATCGCACACTGTTTGTTACAAATTAAACACAGGGCAATTCTTGGATGGACAGACGAGTCCACACTGGTGAAGGGACACCTCATACATGTATTGGGAACCTTCAATGCCAGTGGAGTAAATGTGGCGTGTATGTCATTTGCTTTAATTAATTCTAACCCCAACATTTTCCTAAAATTAAGCAATTAAGCAACCATGTTGACATAATAGCATTACACAGTTGTTGCAGATTTGTCCGCTGCACATCCGTAATTCGACTCTGTGAGTTTGGAGGCTGCTTGAGTGCAGTGAACTCATGTTTTAAACTTTGTTGCATGACATGTTATCCTGCTGGAAGCAGCTATCTAAAGATGTTACACTGTTGTCATAAAGAGATGCAACAATACTTGGGTAGGCTGTGATGTTTAAACACACTTCAGTTGTACTAAGGTGCCCAAAGTGTGCCAAGAAAATAAATACCCCCCATTGTTACAGCATTGGTAGCAGGCAGGATGGATCCATGCTTTCATGTTGTTGTTTTTAAGCCTATTACTGAATGTTGCAGCAGTAACTGAGACTCACCAGACTGGGCTTTTTCCAATTTTCTGTTACTTTTGGTTAGCCTGCACGGATTATAGCATCCATTTCCTTTTTTTAGCTGAGAGAAGCGGCACTCGGTGTGGTCTTTTGCTACTGAAGCCCATCTACTTCAAGGTTTGACATGTTTTGTATTCAGAGATCATCTTCTGCATACCTTGGTTGTGTCGAGTGGTTATTTGAGCTACTTTCCTATCATCTCTGGCCATTCTCTTCTGGCCTATGATATCAACGAGGCATTTTCAGCCAGTGAACTGTTGCTCATTGGATATTTTTCCTCGTTATACCCTCTCTGTAAACCCCAGAGATGGTTGTGTGGGAAAATCCAAGCAGATCAGCATTTTTTGATACACCAGCTCGTATGGCACCAACAACCCTGCCAAAGTCACTGTTCTAATGCTCAGTTTGAACGTAAGCAGGCTGTCTTGACCATGTCCACATGACTAAATGCATTAAGTAGCCCAACCAGGGTCCCCTATGGTAAGTAAGGTCCACCGTGCTACCTAAGAATATGAGTGAGAGACATAGTCAAATGATTTATATATAATATATATGAGAAAATGCACTGCAAAGGAAATTATGCAATCATACAAATAATCCTACAGTCTAAGCTAGAGTTCTGAAATCACGCACGTGTACTAAATTTAAACTCTTTAAATTTGGAGACGTCTCAGAGGGAGCCTGTTTTAGCAGTAATGCAATATTTTTCTGACTCTAGGCTCTCAGACAGCATTGCCAAAACATTTTCAGCTCACACAAAGGGCTTTTTACCTCTCCTCTTCCCTATCTTAACTACATAAACAGATTATTATCCATATTTCATGGACCTTAACCTTCACCATTCCCCTCTGCCCCCTGCAAAGACTCATTTTCAGGCTTGCCTTTCACCTATTTGTCAGTCTCTGATTTAAATGGCCGTGCTGCCCTCCCCTTCTGTCAGCAGATTATTTTACTTATCCCACATTTCTCTCACCGAGTCTCTCTGTCCCTGCCTCTCTTTCACACAGCGTTGTTCCCTTGCTCCCACATGCACCGCTTTTCTCTCTGCCTCTGATTATCTCTCCCATTTTGCATCTCCTCAGGAGTGCCGGCCATTAAATGCAAACCTGGTCATGCTGTCAGTCCCACACACACGGAAAAGAAACACAGCGGCGCTCACTTAAACAACTGTCTCGAGAAGAGCGAGAAAACTATTTTACAGACTTCTCCCTGTATTCATCTTTCATGGATATTTCTCTGTATTTGCAATGATAATATTGGAGGTGGATATTAAAACTGAGACCTGTCAGAGCCTTTTCCCAGTTTTTAAGTTGTGCCAAAGAATCTTCTTTCTTTCATGTGTTTCTTCCCATCTCGTATTTGAGTTCTTGTTGGAGGCAGTGCTTTTATCCCTGTCGCTGTCACTTATATTTTTTTTTCTGGTATAACTTTTCAGAGTTTGCAGATCACCAAATCTCACACATCTCTACGCTGTACCCAGAAGATCAAAGCACATTATGCATTGTAGCGCTTTCAGGTCCGCGACGTCCCTCCCAGTTTTTGATGTTGTATTTACAAAACCTCCATTCCTGCTCTTGTGTAAAAAGTTCTGCAAATAAGCAGAAAGGACCACAAAGGGAAGCTGCTGTTAAAGGGACGTTGAAAATGGTTTTTTTTGTCAATTTAAATCTCTTTCCAACTTTAATTGGCACTCTCACCGCTGCAGTGGGGGTGATTAATAAGACAATTCAGTTGGAAAGATGAGTTTTGGCGCTCCCAACAACAGACAGGACCATGCCGTTGCTGTGTGAGAGCTGGAGCAGAAAATGGATAGTCATTTCCTTTTATGACCACAAAAGGCTGCTGTAGAGATTCAGTCTTGGTCTATAATTGAGACACCAGGGTATATTCTCTTTCTGGACAGACTCTAATGGTTAGTGCATTAAGGAGGATGATTGAAGAAAGCCACACACTTACAGTAGAGGCCGCGGTAAATCAGAAAAGATGGCTTTCTGGCCAATTTGTAGATTGCAGTGGGTTCACACTGTGCAGTGCTTTAGGTCTTCCCTCTCTCTCATCTTTGGTGAGTGCACTCTTCAGCAGAGTTAAATGGGCATAATTTTGAGGTACAGGAGAGAACACTTTTAGTAGTAATGGAGAGAAAGCTTTGGACATGTTGTCATTGCCCTTGGAAATATAGCAAATGCGCTCTTCAGGCTCGCTCACTTCTCAGGAGGCTCTTCGGTGCATCACGCTCACTTTTGGGGTTCTTGAGGAACGAGTTGAGGAAGTAGCTTTGCTTAAGAGATCCGCAGACCTGCGGGCTCACGCTGCATACTCCTGCTAATCCAATAAAGCCTCATGCAGATGTCATTCCTAAACTCTGGGTGTTTGAGCAGTTGTCTTTGTCCTGTAGTTTATTCTCACAGAATCTAAAACACAGGCATTTAAATTTAACCCTGATCACTTACTGCTCTTCCTGCTCAATTAAGCGTGCTGCTGTGCTCACCAGTGCATGCTGTGTTGTCTGCAATGTTGCATTTCACTGTGTTATAACAGCTCTGCTTTGGCATCTCTGGGATTTTAATGATGACCCTAAACGGGCACTTACCGAAGTGGCTTATTGAAGCAAATCAGAGCCAATGGAACACTGCATCCCCATCCGCAGGCACTGATACTGTCACATTAAAATTAGCCATTGCTTTTTAAGAGTCTGAGATGAAAACACGAGACACTATGAGAGATTACTCAAGAATATGTTTCCATGTCTGTATTATTTTGCAGATATATAAATGTTAAACCTTTGACCACGACGCTGAGGCGATAAGGTGGCTCTAATATGCTGGAGGCGCATTTTGCTGGTGCGATTTAGCTTTACTTGTCCCCAGAGAGGGAAGGGTCACTTTAAATCAATACAAAGTTAGTCTAATTAAATGGCTTAGGTATGAAAATGATTTAAAATCATGCATTTTCCACTCCACCACTTCAGTTCCAGAGACTTATTGAATCGGTACCAGGGGGCACTGAAGCTGTCTAGCAGCACAAGGTGGCTCAACACCTTGCTAAGACACTTGATGTCAGCTCTTCCTTTAATTTGTCACCCGTCCGTGTGTGACAGCTGTCTTCTGCAAGATTACAGGTCATGTGATCGTGCCAGGGTGGTTTTGTCTTTGTTGCCAACTGCCCCGATAAACCTCAGGAACTCTGCCCACCCATGACATGTCTTCTTCCCCTGTATTTAAATTCTAGAGAGACTGGTGCCTATATGTCACTCCATGATAAGTGCTAGGAATTACACAGTTCCTCGCTTGCCCAATTTAAACAACCCCTGCTGACATTGGCAGAGGAAGAAGCCTGAGGAGTAAAGATACTGTGCCCACTGCTTCTAAAAGAAAACCTATGCTCAACCCTTGCATCCAAAATTTTCAAAGAAATCATTATTTGAAGACTGGCTTCAGTTGTATAAATCAAACATAGAGGCATAATGATATGGAGATGCGTTTTAGCTGCTGTTCTGTTGTTAGGTCTGATGCTGAATAATTTTCTCCCCTGTTTAATTCAGCAAGCAGATTAGTGATGCAGGGAAATGTTCCTGCTGTTCTTTAGTTGCATTTCTCCACAATAAATTAGCCATATTTTGTTAATTTGTGTATATTGATATTGTGCATTATGCATTTAACAAAGGCTAATCTATATTATTAACTACTTGCTGTTTCGAATGAGGCTGTATGATGGTTCAAATGACATAAAGTTGTTAATTACCAGATATTTAGCAATGTGGACTTCTCCACAATAATCTCCACAATCTTCTTCAAATATCCACATATAAACCAAACATTCATATGTGGTCATTTTATCTTTTAAACAGTCTCTCAGTGGAGTTATCAGACAGTTACATTGTTGCTATTCTTACCTATGATGCCAGCCTTAATCTTAATCAGTTTCAGTTTTATTTATAAAGCTCCAAGTCACAGTAACAGTTGCCTCACGGGACTTTGTATTGTAAGATAAAGACCCCACAACAATACAGAGAAACCCCCAAGAATCAGATGACCCCTTATGAGCAAGAACCTGGTGAAAGTGGGAAGGAAAAACTCCCTTTTGACAGGAAGAAACCTCCAGCAGAACCAGTCTAAGGGAGGGGCAGCCATCTGGGGATGAGAGGAGGGAAACACAACACCTTATAATGTTCACATATAAAGTGTTCATCAAAGTGGTTTTAACAGTTATAACTCATTCGAGGTCACACATTGGTGGAGCCTCGATTATAAACTGGTCTAAAATATGTCTTTACGGGGGGGGGGGGGTTTGGCATGAAATGGTGGGTAAGCAGGTCTTTACCATCATCAGGCTTTGTGATGACAATAATGAAAGCGCTTTGCTGTAAAAAGAGTTACCTCTATTTACCTGCTATTTCACAGCAAAATAGCTGATGTAAAATTGGTCTGTTGTAGAGTTACTTTGGTTTAATCCACATTTAATGCTCCTGTTGTGTTGACTTGCAAATGCTATGGCTGGCTCCTAGCAAAGTGTTACACACCCAAATGTAACTGAGTTTATTCATATGCATACACACAATGCATACTTTTGATAAAGGAAGCTATGAAAGTGTCCAGTCAGTTTGATATCACCCTGGCCCCTCGAGCTTTTTTCTCATCCATGCACTGCGTTGCACCTTGGTACAGGAGGAAAAGGAGGAAATCCTTAAGAAACCTTCCTGTGGGTGTAACAGATTTGTTCGGGGCTCACCTGAGTTCAGCTCAGCTTTGTTCTCTGCTCACTTTGTAAATTGAACTCTAAGTCCTACTACAACACTTGCATGAAAATGCTTGTCAGCCGTCAGAGATGTGACTGTACTGGCTACTGATTTGCATTTCATATAGCTTTGACTGAGACAGAACTCAACCCCTGTTAATCACAGCAGCCCGGAGACAAACAGATCTAAATGTACGTGGTTTCTACTTTGTATGCATGATCATACAGGAGGAAATGTAACAGGAGGCTTCACTAGTGCTGTTCTTCAGTAGGGCTTTGCACACCTTGCTTCCTTTTCCACAGTGAACGATTTCTAAATGAATCCCGGTGACTTTCTTCACTTGTTTCACCTTCAACGACACGGTGTTATCGATTATGTGGACCCATACTGGGTGTCCTTATGACAGAGCAAAGAGTTTAGTCCATAGTCCTCTCAAATCACACTCCAGACACCTTTCCCTCATCTTTTCTTTAATTTGTTTTTTGTCAAGTTTGATGTCTTCAGTGTTGCCCCTCTGCCCTCTCAGGATTAACTGCTGTGGAGTGGTTTGGTTTTTTGTTTTTTTTTTGCTCTTTCAGACAATTATCTCTGAGAGGCCTGGACAAAGAGTCCTTCTCTTCATGACAATTTCACCTACCTTTAAACCAACCCACACTGCCCATCACCCATTAAATAGCACTTACTCTTGTCTATTTGAAAACACACTAAATCACACACAGAGGCAACCCTAAAGCTCTTTTCCATTTCTGTCTTTTGTGTTATTGAAACTGTCTGGACCCTCTCCTAAGTTCATCAAGCCCACGCGCGTCGTTTCAATTGCTGTCGTGAGCCTCTGGAAAATTCTCTCAGTCATCCCATCCACAAATGACAGTATCTATACTGAAGCGCCCATTAAAAGCGGAGCATTTGCATCGCCTCTCCGTCAGTTACCCCTCCTCGATAGTCTTTAAATTCTTTTCATTGACAAACCACACCTTGAAGACCTTGGAGGTTTTTAAACGCGGTTAGAAAAGGTCATGACATTCAGAAATGGCATCCTCTTTGGGGAAATGGCTTGGATGTCTGACCGTTAAATAAGGTTAGTTCTATCGGCTCGATTTCTAAGCAGCTTGGCATCTTCTGCATCACTAAAAAGTGGTCATTTCTCTGCCAGTACTGAAGGCTTTCTGCACAACTTGGAGTGGTTTCACTCTGTGTTATGGCTAATAAAGCAGAACAGCCCCCACACACATACGGAGACACATAGTATATAAGCACGTATATGCTGAGTATGCTCCCACTTGGTTGTGGTGGTGAGTGTAGGGATGGATGCATTAGCGCTGGATGGCTGGGGGGGTTGTTTCTGACAATTAATGATATACACGCTTTTGTTCACACACACACAGACAAATCAAACCCCCTGCATACACAACTTTGTTTGCATCCCGCACAGCTCATTGCTATCTCAGTTCCCCACTCTCCTGCGCTCAGTTCTTCTTCCCATGAAACAGAGGAATTGAAATGCAAGAGCTTAAGGGTAAAGCCTCGAAGGACGCAAACAGAAACCATTAACCCTTTACTTTTCCTTTGGCCTTGAAACTGATGAGTTATTCAGGGCTTTTGACAAGGATCCACCCTCTTCCCATCGACTAATAATGAAGAAAGGTCGATGAACGTGCTGCTGAGAGATGCCTTTGGCAAAATAATCTCAGGACTCAATGCACCAAGGGTCGTAACGGCCTCTGAAGTGATAAACGGTCCTTTATTATCCAAGTACCCTGTATAACGTGCTTGAAACAATCAATGGGCTGAGCTACTCACGAGTCTGAGTCCTGTCACCGCTGACACTGTTAATTAGCACCAAAGAATCTCAGGCGCTTTTGTCTGAGCACATTTGAAAGGAGACGGGAGGATTAGACCATTTTGCTTAACATTTGTTATTCCTAATGCCATCTAGCATGTGGAGATCTCAGTGATGGTGGGTGGCTCCCCGTGGGCCGCCACAGATCCGTATCCCAACATGAAACAGCAGAAAATGACTGGAAGGAAGCCCGTATGCCTCTCACCAGCACAGGGAGGAATATTAGCACAGAATGAGACGAATATTGCCTTCTCCTAGAGTTGTCCATTTGCATATCACTAGTGACACTAGTGTGTCTTTTGATTGTTTGTTGGCATTTGGATGATTGATGTGTGTTTTGATATCTGGCAAACCCTTTCTTTGCTACACACCTTAATTTATTCTGCACCACAGTAGAGACGAGACAAAGTGATAGACGACGCGAGAATTTCATTCTGTTCTTTTCAAGTATATCCTAAGGATCAGTGCTGCAGGCATATATTAAACCGAGTCTGATATCTGACACCCTGTTTGTCAAAATATACAGATTTGATAAACTAACAGTAACTAGAAAAGTGTTATGCAATACAGTTATTTGTAGAGCCCTGGTTGCTGGCAGTAGGTCATATTCTGTGAGTAACGTCCTACAGGACTACGTTAGAAGTGTTCTCTCTTTGTTATTGTGGAACCGCCACCCTGAAACACTAATATTTATTCATAGCACGACAGTCAATCATATCTTTGCACTTTATTCACAAGCTTCACAGAAAGAAATAGAAAATATAATTCAACATCTTAAAAAAGTAATATTCAAACTTTTTATGCAAGAACTATAAAAAGTTGAAATTATAAAGTAAAAAAAAATAACGAAGTTTGGATTTTAAATTTGGATCTGAAGAATTAAAATAGCAGCTACATATGTCATTAATCTGTCAGATGTCATTAAGGAACAGATAGGTGTCAGATTTAACTTGCTATAAGAGATAACTATATTAAACAATGACATCTTTTATTCTGTGCAACAACATACACTCACCAGCTACTCGCAAAAGCTGGGTAGGACCTCGTTTGGCTTCGTTCCTTTGAGACTTTGCCCTGCCCACCCACCACGCCCTTCTTTTGTACATCCATAATGGAAATCTCCCATTCCACCACATCCCAAACATGCTTAATTGTATTAAGATCTGGTGGCTGTAAAGGCCATTTGAGTACAGTGAGCTTACTGTCATCTAAGTCATGTTTCATCATCAGTTTGAGATGGATTGAGTTTTGTGGCGTGGTGTGCTATCCTGCTGGAAGCATGGGTACACTGTGGTTATAAAGGGATGGACTTGGTCAGTGACAATGCTCAGGTAGGTTGTGACATTTAAACAACGTCGGCTGTACTAAAGGGACAAAAGTGTGCAAGAAAATATCCCCACACCATTACATCCCCACCAGCAGCCTGAACCGTTGAGCCAGGATGGATCTGTGCTTTCATGTTGTTTACACCAGATTCTGACCCTACCATCCAAATGCTGCAGCAGAAATCGAGACCCATTATTCCAGGCAACATTTTTCCAATTTTCTGTTGTCTAATTTTAGTGTGCGAATTGTAGCCGCAGTTTCCTGTTTGTAGCTGAGAGGAGTAGCACTCAATGTGGTCTTTTGTCGTTATAGCACTTCTACTTCAAGATTGGACATGTTGAACATTCAAAGATGATCTTCTGCACACCTTGGTTGTATAAAGTGGTTATTTGAGTTATTTTTGCCTTTCTATCAGCTCGAAGCAGTCTGGCCATTCTCCTCTGACCTCTGACATCAACAAAGTGTTTTCACCCAGCAAACTGCAGCTCACTGGATATTTGCTCCCTTTTGGACCATTCTCTGTAAACCCTAGAGATGGCTGTGTGGAAGACGCCCAGTAGGTCAGCAGTTTCTGAACTACACAGACAAGCTGGGGCTTGAACAAGCAACCGTGCCACATTCAAAGTCACTTAAATCCCTTTTCTTTCCCACTCTGATGCACGCTTTGAACTTCAGCAGGTCATTTTGACCATGTCTGCACACCTAAAAGCATATTTGTGTTATAAAGTTGGTGAACAGACGTGTTTTTCTTTTTTGGATAAATACCTCTCAGCCTAAATGTTACCCTTTTTGTGACTGTGTGGACACATATGGACAGGTCAAACACAAGGCAGTTCTAAAGAAAGAGTTTTTACTACAGATTGATTTCTGGTACACAGCAAACAGTCCAAAAAATCTGGCAGAGACATTTTAACATTTACAAAAACACAAGAAACAATTGTTGATTACCACTAGGAAAACATGAGGGAAATGGCTGGAACGCTAGACATAAAAGTCAGCACAGGGGAAAAGTAACACAGAGACTACAAACACAAGAAGAATAAGATGATAATTAGGTAATCACACAGGTGGGAAAAGGGCCCAGGAAGTTAAGTATCTGCAATTAGACCAAAGAGAAAAGTTGTTTCATGAAACATGAAAGCGGACCAGGAATGAAAAAAACCAAATGTGTTCCTGATACATTTCAGCAAATTCAGTCTGTCGATTTAAAGTCTGATCAGCAATTTGTATTATTGCCTCCACTGTACTATACTTTTTTTTTTATTGGGTGACACGGTCGCTTGTTACAATGAGCATGGCACTGTATACCTATCCATTAATGCTCACAAGTGCACAGAAGAATACGCTGCTCTTTGATTAAAACTAAAACTACAGTGCCTGATTTTTCAAATATTTGTGTCTTTGAGAATTGAGCTGGTCCTGCACATACAGTGTCCCACCTAATGGTGGTACTGACAGAATATTAAGACATTGTTTGTCTTGTCTTTGGATTTGTTGATCAGACTCACATGAATTATTAAGAGATATAACATGTATGTCAGGATATTTTACGCTAAAAATCACTGCAGTCTGAGGAGTTCTGGAAATTCTGGAATATGTGGGACTGGAAACTGACAGTTTTTTAAGGTGAGAAATGATTCACTGAGTAGTTGAATGGTGTTGGACAAGACTAAGTCAGGAGTCGTCAGTAATCACGTAAGGACTGCTTGTTGGAATTGCTTTTTTAACAAGTGTGGATGATTGTTTTGTCATCACGTGTCTGTCAAAGATAGATATATTTTCAATGTGCTGTGTTTTTCTTGGGTTAGATTGCTCCTGTTCTTGGAAATAGTGCTTTAACGCTGCATGTAGCCTTGATGGAAAAGTGCACATTCAATCGTCTGCTCTTTTCCACACACATTATACAGGCACAAATTAACGGTGATGGAGGGACTTAGTAATTGGATGCTGGGTCTGATTAACCAATAAAAAAGCATTTTGGTGGAACTTTGATCAGTTTTTTTCTAGACAGACGATATTAGCTTCTTTTATATGCTGCTGCTGGTTTACCCTTTATGCTGGGCTATAATTGCCTTTAATAGTATGAATGCAGTATAATTGTAGTGACATTTCCCATACTGACATCCCCTGTCATGAGACCAGTGAGTCAACTTGTTGATGAATACTGTATGTAAATGTGAATCCATCTGCTTTGCTTCCGCCGACAGAGAGATTTGTGTGCATTTTACCAAATGTATTGATATTTTCAGCTCCTGAAACCAAGCCGAGTTGAACCGGGGGTCAATCCACCAGTCCAATTTGTCGGTAAACGCAGACTCATTCCCCTCAGTGATTCCAGTCAATAATGTTTAACCTCATGTGGAAAACAAAGGCAGGGAGAGTAGTACTTACAGACTTGAGAGCCACATTCACCAAGTGTAGTCTCACATCAAAAGCAAGGAGCATGTGTCACAATCATCGGTTATGGTATTTATGCAGGCATGAAAGTTGCACATCGATAGCGTCAGCGTGGCAGAGCGGATAAGCCTACAGAGGAAAGGCTAAAGTGGATTTGGAGTAGAGGGGGAGGATGTGAAGGAGCAGATAAGAGTTGAGGGCTTTTTTGGGGATCTGACACGTTGCAGTGTGAGGAGATATTGTCTGCCTTTTATTCATACAACCTAAACATCCAGCACTGCTGCACAGCTATTGTCAGTAAACACAAAGCAACAGCTCAGCCTGCACTCTGTTTAAATGCGCTGACAGAGAATTTGATGCAACTTTTAAACACAAGTCATTGTTTTTATTTGGCTGCCTTTTTCCCCACCGCCTCACACCACCTCAACTTTTCTTCTCGTAAATGTTTCTTCTCTGAACAATTCCAACTGCAGCTCGATCAGTGATATAGAAAAACAAGTACTGAACAGCATTTTATCGGTGATTGCAGCTTGCAGGCACCAGCATTTGTTTATTAGCGCTAACAACATGGAGGACATTTTCCATCCTTCTTTCCCAATGACCCACTGATGACAGACTGCCTAAATCAAAGGGTGAATCTAGCAGCAGCATTAGAGTAGTGACACAGCATTAGATCCAGTAGCACAGCGCAAGACAAACGCGCCTGTGTCGGCTTTCCCTGGTAATTTTCAGTTAAAGTGTAAAGCTAACTGCTTAATGCTTTGACAGTAACTAACAAAGTAACTAAACCTTGTAACTCAACAGTTTAGCGCATGTTTTAATAAATGGTGATCAGAGGGGGACACACAGCTCTCACTGTCAGACATGCCTGGGCTTGACTTGTTGTTGTGTCCACTGCCTGGCATTGCTATATCATCTTGATTCGATACTTTTATATGACGTAAAAAACCTATACCAGTAGGACCATATGATATGGGACAGCTGTACTGAGATCATTAATTTAATGCTACTAAATATCTCTCAATTTCAGGACAAAAGATTTTGCCTTTTATCTCAGTGCACATATCTGACATCTGCACATTGCACTGGTACAGATTAAACCAGTAAATCCCCAAAACGAAAGCAGTGCATGACTGAGGTTGATTGTTTTCAGGTGTCTGAAAGCTACATTAAAATGCATGAGCATGAAGTTATTACAGTATATTCTTCGAGTTACTAATCTAATACTAATTAGTACTTTAATAGTGCTTAAATAGTTCAAATAAATTCCACTACAACCATTTGACAACAAGCTACTCACCATGTGTTTTACTACATTAGCTTTAATTCTCATAATATTAATAACTTTAAAGCTCCTTTCATGTGTGTCAAGCACAGTTGTAGCATGTACAAAAAACACCGTCTATCTCTGCTTTAACATGTGACATTTTTATTATTACCCTCGGACGATCAGTGTAACACACAGAAGCAACTCTTCCAATTCCTCCCCGCACACCGCCTTCTCCGTGTCATAAGAAGACCATCCCAGAGACACACGTCAAATTCACTCTTAATTCTGCCTTAAATACAGTCCCCCAAATTAACTGCAGCTGACATTAGTGAATTAGTTTTGAGCCTTTCCAGTGCAGCCCATCTCCAGGACGACAGACGGAGGCTATTAAGAATTAATTAACAACCCTGCAATTAGTTTTCTGGTTTCAGTGTAAAAGGGATTCATTCTCATTCCAGACTGCAATCTCCTAAAGCTACATGTGTCACGGGGGTCACATAAGTAGCACGGCGGCTCTGTTTTGTTTTGTTTGTTTCATTGTCCACGAGGACTTTGTGGCAGGAGAACTTTATATCTGTTTCTGAGACCTTGAACTGTGAACCGCTGAACATTCCTGCGTGTGAAAGGAAAGGAAGGCACATGCAGAGAGACCCGGCTGCCTGGTGTTGTATCAGCACTGCCTGTACTGTCTCAAACTGCTGTATAAAATATGCCTCTGAATCAATGGTGCTCACTTCAGGACACTATAGCTTTTATCTGAACCTCCCGCAGGCAGTCAGCAGCAAGGTGGGGAGTAGACACCGGAGTGCATTCACTGCCTCGGGTTCTGTCTTGGCGTAATAAAGGAATATTTCATGTGTGACACTCACACAGCCTGTGGGCGTACATTATCTAAAGCAGACTTTGAGTTAGAAATAATTAACAAAAACATATTGCTTGTGCCTTCATTGAATTGCGTGTGCCGTCCACTCATCCTCATCCTCGCACAGCGCCTCAGCTAGGAATAATCCACTGCACATGCTAATCACTTGGCGATTGATTTGGCCCTTTTTGGTCCAACAATTTCTGTAAACCACCGAATTGATTTGAGAGAAATCAATTAACAGCTCAGGGTAGGTAAATATGAACAAAATTATGGATCGCTCTGTATATAGTATGACCATCTGAGCAAATTCTTGCTGCAGCTTGTGTGCCCGCGCCGAGATGCTCAGCGGGAGCGAATTCCGGTACGGTTCAAGTAGCCCCAGGTGAACTCTGATAACCAGGCAGTCTGCAGTGATAAAGTTATCTTAGATCCATCAAGAGGAAAATGCACTTAACCCTCTACATCCAGCCCTGCCATTTTATCAGCACCATAATGAAAATTGATAAAAGGGAGCTGTCTTATCATAATTCCACATACATAACAGCAGGGAATTGCTATTTTAGGAGGCTACAGGTGAAGGAGATGAGTGGAACAGAACAGGCAGGAAGAAAGAGTTGCCTCCCAGTTGCAGATCAGATGTTATCGATGGAGGAGCTAACGGTGATGCAAGTACAGGCCGTTTGTCGTAAGACATTCTTCATAACTGGCCAGATTGTCGCTGTCATCGCAGGGATGCTGGAGCTGAGCAGCGCCTGACTCAGCGAAATCCTTGGCCCTGCAGCCAGGACTTGCACAGAAATAAAATCCTGATAAGCATTAAAATGTGAGGGAGAAAAGGGGGCACGGGGAATTATTAGAGAGAGCGGGAGCGAGAGACCCACATGTGAATAGGAGATTATTACGGAGACAATGAGAAGACGAGAGGAGGAGAAAGGAGCTGCATGAACCCACTACATGCTGACGCCATTTGTTTGTGTCCCTGTGCATTTTATTAAGCCTCTAACATTAAACAGATTTAGCGGGAGCAGCCAAAGTCATGAAGTAATTATGCTTTAGAAAACGCTGTGATTAAAAGGGCTTGCTTAAACTATCAATCCACACTGTACTGCGTTTTCTTGTTTATTCCCAGAACATGCTGCTCTGAATTTACCCTCTAGATTCAGAGGAGGGATGGAAAAAAGGGAAAAATTCATAAAACATTTTAAAATGGAGATTTATCCATCAGGCTTGCATATAAAGTACACAATTTGCAAGCTCATTGATTTCCTGCATAAAGCATGTCCTTGAATTGATAGGTGTAATAAACATACGTTGAGGTCACTCAGAATCGTGGATTCTCTCAAATACCTGACTCAGTGCAGATAAAATGAATGTAAATGCGCTATAAGAAGGAGGATGAAAGAGGAGACTGTACGAGGGAGCGGTCGATCAGTGAAGACAAGCAACAGTATCTCTGCGGAGAGCACCGGAAATGTCTTCTCTGTTGGGATTCCTTCCTCCAGCTCACACTGCGCTGAGGGCTCTCTTAAGTGTCCAGATACCCCACAGAGGTGTTGATTAAGTCAAGCTGAAGGCCAAAGCCCGCCTGCGATCGAGAGCCCCCGGCTCACTCAGTGGGCTATCAGGTGACCCGTCTCCTGCTCATTCGTTTTCCAGTCAGATACTGATGCTGAGAGGAGCTATTAGAGCCAGCCCCAAAAAGCATTCTGCTGGGTGGTGATAACTGGCAGGTACCACGATGTGGAGAAGGAAGGGGGAGAGGGGTGAGGAAACGGCAGCACTGGGAGGCGGAGGAGGGTAAATGATCTCTGAAGGCCATCTTATTAATGGAGGCTTTTCATTACTAGCACTAATGCAAATGATTGGTGGGGCTAATGAGCTCGAAGGTCTGTGTGAATGAGGGCTCTGTGGAGCGGCAGTGTGTGATGATCATAGCGGGAGACAGAGGTGATGAGTTTTGAACATCGTATCTGTTCATGATGAACATTTTGCTTGTACAAGAACAGAAGGAATAGAGAAAGGAATGGATGAGTGAACTGATGGGTCGGTGAGTCAATTGTGCACAGACTCGATATGGCAGCCCGCTACAGGCAGGAGGGTACAAGATGAATGGTGAAGTAGAGGAGCGTATTTCACCGTCAGCGGATTGAAGTGAGGTAAGGCATGGAAAATGTCTTGATCGCCTTCTGTACGCTCTCGGTGTGTGTAAGCTCTCAGGAGACGGCGAGGCGCGACGCGTTCTTTGAATCCCCTCGTCACATGTCACGAGGGTTGCATTATTTTACATTTAAAGTCTTTACCAAACATGATGCCTAGGAAAAAAACCCTGCTTTTTAGCGTTTGCAGTACTGTGTTAAAAACACCCTTGGTGGCTGCTGTGAACCTGGCGTGTAGAGGGATTTAGCCCGATTTACAGCATGGCGTGTACAGGATCAGTTCTGGCTCAGGAGTGTCTCATCTGGTGTCTCTCGGGGGAGCTGTGGGGGAAGGACCAGAGGCCACTGATTGATGGTCAAGGACACTGAACCCCTCCCACACCCTCTGCTCAGAGGAGCCCATCTCTGAAGCCACGTCCACAGGGGGATTGGGATGTTGCCTGGCTGGCTGCCGTCCGTGTGCCGCTAGTGACAGGCTGTTTGGAGGATACAACCAACTCTGTGAATCCAATAAAAGACAAATGAATAGATTGGAGACTTCATCCAATACAAAAACATGCACGTTTGTTCGATTTGTCTTCCTTCGTGTGCTTTATTGAATGTATACAGTATAAAGCTCAAGGAAAGGAAGCCTAAAGTACCAGTGTGTGTTGGTTAAAGAGCTGAAAAGTAGTAGGGTCGGGTTAAACTTTATGTTTCTGCATTTGTGCCTGTGTTGTAGGATGATGGGATTTCAGTTCATTCAAAGGCTCCATAGATTGCACAGGTGACTGATTAAAGCGTTGATATGAACTATAAAGGGACCAACAGCAAAGATAGCCCACGTTCCCGAATAGATCTTCACCTGTGTCTGCAAAGCCGCCCAATTACCTCACACTATGGATGTTTTTCATTATGCTATGTGAGAAAGGACGCACCTGTGTTTCTCCGAGCTCCTCCAGAAGCCTCCTCGCTCCTCGAGGTACATTTAAACGATTGAAAGGTCCTCGTGATGGCAGAGGGGGAATGAATTCAGGGTCATAGGAGAAGATAGGAGGCGGGGAAGAATAGGTTAGCATAATGAAAAGCACCCTATTACTTAATAAACAATGGCATTCCAGCGAATTACAGTGCAGCGCAGCACTCGAGATAATACTCGATACAAAGCCTGCATTGAGTGCCACAGTTGCAGATTTCAGTATGATTCATTATCTGTGTCAACAGAGACTGAAGTTCAAGGCCTTAGCATTTGTTGTGCATATGATATGTGGGTGACAAAACTGCTGTCGATGGAGATTTGGGAGAGATAAGGGGTAGGGAAGGACGAGAGAGTGAGAGAGAGTGCTTCATACTCCAGCTCACTATTTACAGCTAATGGCTCCAGTCCAGAATCAGGGGAGAGTAGCAGGGATTGTTATTTTCATATGACTCTTGCTACAGCTGGAGAGGCTTTAGTTTTTCATTTCAATTCTGTTGCAAAACAGTAATTGAAGCATATCGCTTTCATCTCCACTTATCTCCTCTGCTCCTCTTCCCTTTGGAGCGCTGCTTGTCTTCCCTGCGTTTGCGCATCCTTGACACTATTGGTTTCTCTATGATATATTGTCTGGTATTCTGGTACTTCATTGTAGCTTGCTGCTGATGTACATGGCAATTAAATTCAAACCCCAAAGAGGTAGAGCTCAGTCAGCCCCCCCGCCCTCCTGCATCCGCTGCTGCCGTTTCAGCCTCACTTTCACCCCCCTTTCAATCACTGTCCTTTTTTTCTCTCCCCGCTTTCTCCTCCTTTAGTTCACCCTGCTTCTCCCCACATCGCTCTTTCTTCTGCACTGTCTGTCTCTATCTTTCTCCTTCCATTCCCTTCATGGTAATAAGCAGAGTAATAGTATTGCAGGCGGGTCCTGGTTGGGGACTTAATTAAAATGGCAAGTTACAACCCACACAGTCAAAACAATGGAGGCTTTTCGCGGTGACATGGGGAGATATTAAACAAGCCCAAAATCAAGCACAGAGAGGAGGCAGGGACCGGTAACTCTGACTATACCTCAACCTCACTTAACACTTCCCTTCCTGAAGTACTGAGAGGTTTATTGTTATGCTCTCAGCCCAGTCAACATTAGTCATTGCAGAGATCCACTAATTACTTCGTGAGCTCTTTGAACTGCTGCACGAAAAGCACTTGTGCACAAGATATTAATGTGATTACTGCAGTATTTACTGAGCCGTAAACTACACTGACTCTGATGAGATGAGAGACTGAAGAAGGCAAATAGTGACATCTGCCTATTCCCCCTCCCACCGCCGCTACCACTATACGCACACACATAAACACACACACGCAACACAAACAACACCCAGAATGATTTCGCTAGCATGGCTAGCACAATGCTGCGCGCTGAGGCGCAGGCAGCAGTGGGCCGGCTGAGCAGGACAGGAGCTGTTGCTATGGTTACCATTTCTCAGCTCGCTCTCGCAGCCCAGGAAAACTGTGTCATTATCCTGTACTTTGGATAGGAGGTGAGGGAGAAAGAGAGAGAGGACGGATACAAAGACAGAGAAAGAGGTGGAAAGGGGAGACAAAGAAAGAAAGGCGAGAAGGAGAAAGAAGAGGGAGGGTCTGCGGCTCACGCCGGCCAACCACAGACATAAACCGTATATCATCGCACATCAGACACATTAAAACTACTTACAGCAAAGGTGGAAAAACACTGATTGTCTTGTTACAGTAGAAGGTCCTTCTAGTGAACCTCAGGTCTTTGCAATTATGGGGATGTTACTTCGACACGTACCACCGACCTAAACGTTTTCTGCAGACTTCAACGACACCGGCCTCCCCCGGCTCATCTCTATAAATAGATTATGCATATCTATTAACCAATCACATCTAGGCAAGCTTTGACTGCGCTAAGTAAAGAGCACGTATGAAAAGAAAAGGAGAGAAGGTATTTGCTGAAGTCATCAACTATCTTATTTTATCTGCATTCGTAAAGACAAAAGAAGACGATGGAATCCCGGTCTGGATATGCACCGCTTCCCCAGAGAAAGATCACAAGCTATTTAGTAATGGCTCGAGGAGAACAGCAAAAGGCTCCAGGCCAGCTCCCCACATCCCGGCCCGATCAGGCATCTGTGGGTTGAATCTGATCTGCGAAGGCCCAAACCTGCACAGGACCCAAAGGATCTGGTGCCAATATCCCACTGCCGCCAGACACCACAGGACAACCCCCTGGGTCTCATGTCCATTCGCTGACAGGTCCAAGCTGTTTTGGCAGCCCGGGGTGTACCTTTACCATATTCACCGGGCGGTTTGAATGTTGCGGCGGATCGGTGTAATTGTGCACCTCTGTTCACTGTTTTTTTCCCCCTTTTTGTTCCCCTTTCCATCTGTCAGACAAGCTTATAGTTTTCACTCTAATAGGTAAACAACTTCAGCGCTGACAAATAATACCTGAAAATATCAGGTGATAACGGGGTGGCTTTTTCCCTTTCTCTCCATCACAACTCCTGTGAAAATTGTCAATAACAAGCTATTATGTCGGCAAGAAAAAAAAAGGATCAATCTCTGCATCATTGTATTTATTTTAACACACTAGCGTTCATGTAACACTCTAATGGCAACCATTGCAGGTTCTTATTGAATAAATGCATGGCCCTCACTACCCGGGGCTGAGATTCTTGCAGATCATGCATCTCTGACCTTTGAAACGCCACGAAAACGGCTCGATATGTTGGCGACGGAATCTGTGTTTCTGCGTGGTATGTCTGCGCGTTCGGTTTTGTCGTCATTCACTTTGGGCTGTGTGTTTGTGAGGTCCACATCAGAGGAGTTACATTGTGAACTAATTACATGGCTGTGTAAAGAGGCACCCTGCTGATATGGGCTGTGCACCACATGATTTCCCCTGGTGCAGCAGAGCCTGTTTGTGCTGCTTTGCCCACTTCTTTGTGCAAGCATGCATGTGACCTGTACATGCAGGTTTATATATATATATGTGTGTGTGTGTGTGTGTGCAGATGGAGTGTTTGTTTTGTAACCTGTGAGCTGTGCTTTATTGAGCTACAACCTAAGAGTGTGCCTGTGATGAGGAGGCAGAGTAGCCCTTTTCCAAATGAAAGGCTGCCCTCTTCCTCTTTGCCCGCCTGACGCAGCTCTCCGGAGAGACCTGTTCATATTACTGTGGCTGTCTGCTGGTCAGAGAAACACAAACAAGCCAAAACAAAGCCTCCTTCAATAGCAATGTTACAAAAGACCTTGTTCAGCCCTCAACTGTTCTCCACTGATGACTTTTTTGGGCCACTAATTTGAAAGAGGGAAAAGGGGGAATAAGTGTTTTGACACTCAACTAAAAATAGATGAGATGGAAGAAAGGTTTTTTTTCTCTTTTTTCTGGACTCTGGTGCTGCTACTCCTGATTGAACTGTATGTCCGGTTAAAGTTGGATTTACTAAATGTTTTAGCTGTAGTGGTAGACAGAGTGCAGTATGTGCTGGTGCTGGTTCAAGTATTAAATGCTGTTAAAACCATAAGGTCCCAGTGGAGTTTCGTGCCAGTTTATTGGAGGAAATATTACATTTGGAAAGAGAAAACTGTAATCTGGCCGCACCTTTAGTGCATACACATTTAGAGCTGGCACACCTGAAATATCTGTCTGCTTTAATAAAAAAGCCAAATTTTATATATACATACACAAGATGCAGTCTGCAGTTGAATGCAGTCAAATCTGTTGCATTCTACATACACATAAATTCTCAACTACTTACATTCAGAGTCCAGCCACAGGTCTGAAGCACAAATTCAGACATTTCTCCACAAGTGTTGACATTGTTGCTGCAGGGGATTCAACTGCAAAGTGAGATAGGCAATGGGTACGCTCAAGTCATGTGACCTGTTGAAAAGAGACGGGTTGCGACCCACACAATCACCTTACAATGGAAAGGTGATTGCAACACCCTCACCTAGAATGTGAGGGTGTTGGCCGTTTAACATCTGGGAGACCAGCAGGTCAACATAACTACTTGCAATCAGTTGCCAAATGCGGAAAAATTGTTTTCTAGTTAATGTGACTGTATTAAAACATCACTAATGTCATTATTCCACCTGCACTTTTCCTGTGATGACAGGTCAGAATGTCTGCAGGGAGTCGGGGAGCTGTAGATGATGTCACAAAACCCTCTGGGTCTGTCCAGCCACCCGAGTGTTCAATAACACTAAGAGGAAAATAAAACAGCTGTCGATCAGGTCGTACACGCCCTCGTTCATTTCGGAGAAGTGATCTGATCAGACAGCATAACACACCAACACCTGTCTCGGTTGACTATTACTGCTTTAAGCCGCAATTATGGGCGACGCATTCGTCACCGCTCGCTGCATAACCATTTATGCCCGCTGCAGTCTGCTTCTAAATGACAGGTGTTGCAGCACAGAAAAAAAACTAGATTACAAAATAGAAGAATATAAAACAGAAAAAATGCGACAACAGCTCACTGTTGTCGAAGGTCTCATCTTCTATAAATGTTGCAGTGATCTCCCTCTGAGAACCTCCTCTGAGTTCAGCAGTAATGATGTCACTTCTGGATGTTACATTTAATACCTTATGAAGCCAGTGCGGTACAAAGAACGGGTAAAGTTCACACCAGTGGGTGAAAAAGTTACTGGCTCATAGTGTTGTACTATAACAGTAGTAAATGTGTCAGGACAGTTTTGGATGGTCACACGATCAGTGATCTATAAATGTGTCAGGAAAAACTTAACATTCAACTCAGTTACATAATATGGCGTTAACATTTTACTCACTCTTGTCATTGATTGATTGATTTTGATGATTATTTTTCTTCATTTGCTGTTTTTAAATTTGCTCTATAAAGAAGTCGACTTTGTTTTATGTTTTTTGATCTGAGTTAACTTTCAGCCATTTGGGGCTTGATTTCTGGTTGTGTTGCTGATCAGTTAAATTACCAACAAGATAAGACACATCATCAAACTGGCCTTCAGCCCCACAAAGTGTGCTGTGATATCTTGAGATGCCCATCAGGATAGTCTCAGAGGTGTGCAACATGTTCCTTACAGAACACTAATCTCTGACCATCAACAGGCCCCCTCCCAGGGGCTCCCTCCCAGGGGCTCCCTCCCCAGGTCTGGAGGAAACTGAGAGCTGGTCTAAGGAAAGTCTTGGATGTCACCAACCATTTTACTGAGACTAATATCTTTTTGACTCGGACGATACCACCTCTTTCATCTGTGGGCTGTTTTTCCCATTAATGTTTTTTATTAATTAATTTAGAATTTTTTCTTAAGACCCTCTCAACAAATTCCTTCCCCTTTAATTCCTTCATCTCATATAATTCATTATGTAACTATACTCAGATTTGTATCCACTCATTTATTTAATGTAGTATGTATGCATGTCTATTGGTATATGTTTGTATGAATGCATTGGTGTGCAAATGCGTATGTAAAACTACTTATGTATGCATATGTTAGTGTTTCTAATGTCTTTATCTTTTACAGCTTGTCCTGTTTTCCTTTATCTATTGTAAAAAAGGAAAATTACTAAAAGTCTTGTGAGTTCATGTGTGGTAATAATCTCTTTACTACATTTAGTTGTTCATGAGATTATAATGCAGCCTTTTTACTAGTATCAGAGCTTAACTCTGTCTCACAAGCCAACTGGAATCAGTGGCAGCGGTACAGTAATTGCCATTTTTGCTGTGTCATTTGGACACGCCACGCCAAGTTGACCGCGGGGTTTGCAAATGGTCAGTGCAGCGAGTGAAAGTGCAATCACAACTAATCAGAGCTTCTCTTGTTTCCTGCCCACAGCGCCCAACACTGCACCCTATGGGAGCACAGGAAGTGCGCACATCTCGCTGGCCTGCCGGTACCTGGTCATGGCTCTCTCCTCCTTCATCAGCGTGTACTAGCAGAGGCCAGCCCAGACACAATGACTGTCGAGAGCATTTATGAATCCTTTTTGACATTGCTGATGGCTGGAATCCAATCTGGTACAGTTTGTTGAGCTGTGGTGGGAAATAATCAGCGTTACTTTTTGTGTGGGGAAATGTTTTTTTTTCCTTTTTTTTAATCTTATTTTCTTATTTGGTGAAATTTCTGTCATGTAAATACTATGATGTTTTTTATTATTATTATTATTATTTCCTCTTTATTATTTTTTTTCCTTTTCTGATTGATTGACCAGCTTGTGAATCAGTACTCATCCCCAACCCCCACACCAATCAACAGCCCCACCCTCCCCCACCCCTCGAACCTTTCAAATGAGTTCCTTTCATGCATCTTGTCCCTGCGAGGCGATGGCGCAAAATTGACATCTTCACCCATTTTTGTACACGACTAAAAAAGAAGCAATTCCGCAAAGTCTCTCAGTACAAAGAATTACCATACCAATGTTGTATTGAATGTATTACCGGCTGTTGAACAAAGGAAAGACATTTAGATTCCTAACAATACAATTTTTGATCATGGAGTGCGCTCGAAAAAAAAAAAAACAGTTAAAAACCAACAAAAAACCAACAACAAAATAATAATTAAAAAAAAAGGCAGGGCGTTTTCAGGACCTGTATTATCACGATCACTCAATAGATGGATGAACAGTGTTCAAGGTGTGTTTGCCGTATCCTGAAATGGGTCCTTCAGTTACTATGCCTGCCTAACCGCTTCAATCAGGCAGCCATGAAAAGTAGCAAAATATACTGTATTGTATCTTTATATTTTAATATAGCGTAGGCTTTTGTTTTAAAGTGGGACCAGCTTTTCTCATTCGACCAAGAGCATTAACACAAACCATGACTTTGTACGCTATGAAAGGAGGAACATCGCCGCCCCCATGTTTACATTTTTCTTGAAAATAGAAATAAAAAAGTATATTCTCTGTTTTTTTCCTTCTGTTTTGTCTTGCTTTTTTTTCTTCAGCGAGTCAGTGTATGTGAAGAATATGACAAATTGTTGCAGTTAGGAAAAAGGCGAGGCCCAAGTTGAGCTGCTTCTTTCTTTTTAGTTTGCGCTCCACCTCCAGTAGGTATCAGGGCAGAGCACTTTGTCTCTGAATTCGCTGCGTACCTACTGATCATCTTTGGCTGAAAACCCACAGCTCCGTACTGTAGGATCGGTTTTTTCGCCCCCAACTTTGGGTATGAAACTTGGATAATGGAGTCTGGGAAAGCACCGTTCTGCTGCACTGCATTTTATTACTCTCCTTTCCAGTGCAGAGAATTACATGCAGAAATATGCCCCACTTTCTTTTTTTCCCCTTCAAATAAAGAGTCAAAGCCATATTTGGCTAAGTGCATAATCTACAAAAAACCTACAATAATTGCACCTTTTGCAACTTTAACTTTTTTTCATGTTATTCATGATGAAGAGAAGATGCTCATTACCAAACAAACATGGCCTAAGGTGCTACCAGCCCTCTCCAAGATGATCAAGGTTAACAAAGAGATGATCAGTGTGCATCGGAGGTCATTTAAATTCAGCCTAACAGCAGAAACTGTAACTTTTCAAGGCTTAAAATCAGTGTTTGCTTTTAGACAAGGCTGTCAGCGTGGCATATTCATCCTCACGTATCCTTAATTCATGGTTGAAACAGAGAAACTGTACTGTGATGCCTTAATAGTACCATAGACATTAAATTACCCTCTTTTTGAAAGGACGCTTGGAGAAAATCTCAATATGACACAACTTATTTGTCATTTTGACGTATTATTGATGACTGAATGTTCATGAACAATTAGCTGACTTATCTGTTAAATTAGGCATTATATCCAGTCAAATCCAACCGATGGCTCCTGCAGGTATTTTCAAATAAGTCAGTTGTACAAATGCAGTATTTCCGGTCCAAATAACGCGTTCGGATTTGGACCGAACAGTAGAGGGACTAACAGCATTCAAGTTCAGAGTATTTTAAGACAGCAAACTTGCAACTGCAAATCTATAGAAAAATAGCCATCGCAGTTAAAAGACTTAAAGCACAAACATTATTATTTGAACGTTTTGTGGTGATTTGTTTTGAGGTCTGCTGAGCTTTTCTGTTGTTTCCTTTTCCGTTTCTTTCTTTTATTGTTTGTACTAAAGTTGTTATCAGCTTGTTTTACAAATTATAAAAATACTGCACCATATGATCTTGTTTAAATGTTAAGGTATAATGAAAATGGGTCAGACGTATATTTATTCTCTTCCTTTATGAAAACAGTGTAAAAAAATACATTTGAAACATGTAAAACTGAATATGTGACATTTATTTGAATGAGGCACAGTATGGCATAGTTTATAATGTTGTCTGGTTCATTTAGATGCCATAACTGTTGTTGATTTAAGTACATTAAAAGAACAATGTTTGCAATCAAATTACCTACTTTTTGAAAGAGAGAGGGTGTGAACCAATATAACAGTATTATAGAACAGAGTCAATGTGTGTATATTTGGAGAAAATATGATACCTTTTGATCTTTAGAGCCAGTGTGTAGTCATAGTTTCACACACTTGCGTGTTTGACGATGTGCAGAGAGTATGGTTGTGCTGCATGTCAAAGTTAACCTGTGTTTTTGAGGTGGGCATTTTACAGATATTCATACTTTTTATGACTGGAAGCAGTTTTTTCCAAACGTTTGGTTCATAAACCTGGTCTAAAAAGACATACCTCTTACAGATTGCCAGGCTATGTTTGTTTGTGATTTCTTTCGATCGACTTTGCTGATAAACTAAAAACAACTGCTGTTCAGAGTCATGATGATTATTGTGGCACATTGGTGACAGTCTGGAGTTATGTTGGTTGCTTGTTAAGCAGTTAAAACCATGCTAGTATTCCATATGAAATGTAATGGATGTTGATTATTTTCAATAATGGTATTAACAAGTCCCTTTTATCAAATCAATATTATTTGCAATAAAAGTCTTCATGTTACAAGATAAAGCAACATCTGACTTAATGAGCGCTCAAGAGGAGTTTTTCATTGTTACTTCATGATGTTTTGAGAGTAAAGGTAGCTGAGACAGCATCCTCACAGCGTACACCGTCCCGTCACTACAACCTCACTGCACGTCATTTCCCCCATGTAGCAGATTTTTTCTTAAAGCGTTCGGCAAAACTGCAAAATTAGCTTAAATGCTAAGTTGTAAAGAATTCGCCAAAAGCTCGTGTGGGTTGCACCAGTTTGTAAATTTGCTATGTTTGCATTTAAAGTCTTTCGTAGTAACAGACATAGACTTGTCAATAAAAACCGGCATAGCCTTTGTTTTCCAATAGCATAGAAGTCTGTGGCAAAATGACATTCATGGTTTCAATGCATCCTAAATATTGTTTTCTCTTTAATATCTTATTTTAGTTTTTTTATGTACGCATTTTCGGATTGGGATGGGTCTGGATCAGGTGGCGGGTCACCTATCACTCAGAAGGTCAGTGGTTGGATCCCTAACTCCTCCAGTCCATGTGCCAAAGTATCCTTGGGCAAGATACTGAACTTCAAGTTGCCCCCAATGCATCTGTCAGAGTGTGAGTGTGGTTGTGAATGTTAAAAAGCACAGGGGCACATAGAAAAGCACTGTATGAATGTGTATGTGTGGCTGGAGTAGGAAGCTCTTTCAGTGCAACCAAGTAGAAAGGTGTTATTTAAGTACCTGTTAATTTACCATATGTTCACATTGTATGTAGTTCTTCAACTTAAGAACTAGCTTTCATGATATTGTCCATTCTAGCTAAAAATTGGACTTCAAGCAGTTGGTGCGCCCAAATATGTGCTCTCAAATGAGTGAAGACTGATAAAACACAGTATAAGTGCACATAATCCAGCTCAATAGCAGTTTCTCATGTGATGCTATGATACAACCACTAGTCCCACGGAAATAATCATTGTTCTGGTTGGCAAGTAATTCTTGGGAGTTATTTGCTGTTGCTAGGTAAAATTGGTAGAAAGATTGTGCTGCACCAGATAAAAATCTCCTTAACTACCAACTACAGCTGACTAGCTGATCGGCAGTAAAACTTGAAAAAGTATAACATAAACTTAACAGAACAAGCTAAGCTTCACTGCTACAGCCAACAGTGACAGGTCTGTGTGACGTTGGCTTTAGCAGTCAGTTTCCCAGCAACTGCCATCAACCTCCAGCAACAACTCTCCAACCAACTGGGAAATACTAATTTCTTTTCCCCTCACAACCAGTGGTCCTCATTCGCTTGAGGCTACAATGTTACTATGATTATCACACACCCAAAATAGCAAGGAAGCTAATGCCAGGTGGTTAACAATCATGTGTCAGCTAAAGCTAATTTCTCTGTAGCTCGATAGCTAGCAAGTGACACTTGTCATGATTCGAATTTGAGGAAGAGACAAACGACTGCATGGTCCTCAGTAGATGTCAAAATAGTGGTTTTTTATTATACATATGTACATATGGGGAAGATGAGCATCACAAGCCTTTTAGAGCTGATCTCCCCCGAACAACCCTATCACAAGGCTTTTATTGCAATGATGACGTCAAGACACATGATAAGTATCAGTCAGTTCTCAGAACTCAGGAAGTTCCCCTTATATGGCCTCCAGATGTTTCCACTCAGTCCAGCACTCAGAGAAAACCAGGGTGTGTGGTGTGTATATATATAAAACAGTCAGTCTTCCTTAAAATGCTTTAAAAATCACACATATTTAAATCACTTAAATCTGTCTTGATAAGTCAAAACAGAGTTGATGTTTGTTCTGTCACTCTGTGAAACTGTAGCTAACATCAGCTAACGTTACATTAGCCATTGCTAATGTTTAGATTTGTATACACCTCACCCCTAGCTTCCATTATCTGTCTGTTAATACAAGTTAGTTTAATATTATTTTGTGTGTACATCTTATTATTTAGTGTATTTCTTCCCTTCTAAAATATTTTTTTTTAAGTTGCAGCTCAAATTAACAATCATTGTATCAATCATTGCAAATGTGCCGCATCATGCATATTTGATCCCCTCCCTTCCTGCCTCAATCACTGTACCAAGCCTCCTGAGCACAGATGGCCAGACTCCACAGCACGCAGGATTAACCACCTTTTGAGCTGCATTATCATCACTGACTGGCATGCATCGCTCAGTATACGTGATCTGGAGACATCAGCGGACATAAGTCACTGCTCATTCCATTCGATATGCACCTGTGCTACTTTATACCTTTTTGGAAATAGCACGGGGCTTTCTACAGGGTGGGCCATTTATATGGATACACCGTGATAAAATGGGAATGGTTGGTGATATTAAAGTCCTGTTTGTGGCACATTAGTATATGTGACCATGGTGGCCATTTAGAAGTCGGCCATCTTGGATACAACTTTTGTTTTTTCAATAGGAAGAGGGCCATGTGACACATCAAACTTATTGGTAATGTCACAAGAAAAACAATGGTGTGCTTGGTTTCAACGTAACTTCAGTGCTGCACATCTCGTATCTTCACACCATAGACAATTGCCTTCAGATGACCCCAAAGATAAAAGTCTAAGGGGGTCAGATCGGGAGACCTTGGGGGCCATTCAACTGGCCCACGACGACCAATCCACTTTCCAGGAAACTGTTCATCTAGGAATGCTCGGACCTGGCACCCATTTTGGCAAATCCAACACTGAACCAGTTTCACGAAACTTAGCAAGCAGTTTGCTAACTGTAGCATGGGAGATGGGTGGTCTCGTAGGGTGTCTTGCATTGAAATCTGCTGCAATGACCCGGTTACTGCGTTCACCAGATATCAACACAATTTCGATCCGCTCCTCACGTGTTAACCTCTTCAACATGTCAATGGCTGTGAACAAAGAGAAACTTGTAAATAACTCATGAAAGAATAAAGTTACGTTGAAACCAAGCACACCATTGTTTTTCTTGTGACATTACCAATAAGTTTGATGTGTCACATGGCCCTCTTCCTATTGAAAAAACAAAAGTTGTATCCAAGATGGCCGACTTCTAAATGGCCACCATGGTCACCACCCATCTTGAGGAGTTTGCCCCCTCACATATACTAATGTGCCACAAACAGGACTTTAATATCACCAACCATTCCCATGTTATTACGGTGTATCCATATAAATGGCCCACCCTGTAGAAAGCCCCGTGCTATTTCCAAAAAGGTATAAAGTAGCACAGGTGCATATCGAATGGAATGAGCAGTGACTTATGTCCGCTGATGTCTCCAGATCACGTATACTGAGCGATGCATGCCAGTCAGTGATGATAATGCAGCTCAAAAGGTGGTTAATCCTGCGTGCTGTGGAGTCTGGCCATCTGTGCTCAGGAGGCTTGGTACAGTGATTGAGGCAGGAAGGGAGGGGATCAAATATGCATGATGCGGCACATTTGCAATGATTGATACAATGATTGTTAATTTGAGCTGCAACTTAAAAAAAAAATTTTTAGAAGGGAAGAAATACACTAAATAATAAGATGTACACACAAAATAATATTAAACTAACTTGTATTAACAGACAGATAATGGAAGCTAGGGGTGAGGTGTATACAAATCTAAACATTAGCAATGGCTAATGTAACGTTAGCTGATGTTAGCTACAGTTTCACAGAGTGACAGAACAAACATCAACTCTGTTTTGACTTATCAAGACAGATTTAAGTGATTTAAATATGTGTGATTTTTAAAGCATTTTAAGGAAGACTGACGAATAGATATACACACCACACACACTGGTTTTCTCTGAGTGCTGGACTGAGTGGAAACATCTGGAGGCCATATAAGGGGAACTTCCTGAGTTCTGAGAACTGACTGATACTTATCATGTGTCTTGACGTCATCATTGCAATAAAAGCCTTGTGATAGGGTTGTTCGGGGGAGATCAGCTCTAAAAGGCTTGTGATGCTCATCTTCCCCATATGTACATATGTATAATAAAAAACCACTATTTTGACATCTACTGAGGACCATGCAGTCGTTTGTCTCTTCCTCAAATTCGAATCATGACAAGTGTCACTTGCTAGCTATCGAGCTACAGAGAAATTAGCTTTAGCTGACACATGATTGTTAACCACCTGGCATTAGCTTCCTTGCTATTTTGGGTGTGTGATAATCATAGTAACATTGTAGCCTCAAGCGAATGAGGACCACTGGTTGTGAGGGGAAAAGAAATTAGTATTTCCCAGTTGGTTGGAGAGTTGTTGCTGGAGGTTGATGGCAGTTGCTGGGAAACTGACTGCTAAAGCCAACGTCACACAGACCTGTCACTGTTGGCTGTAGCAGTGAAGCTTAGCTTGTTCTGTTAAGTTTATGTTATACTTTTTCAAGTTTTACTGCCGATCAGCTAGTCAGCTGTAGTTGGTAGTTAAGGAGATTTTTATCTGGTGCAGCACAATCTTTCTACCAATTTTACCTAGCAACAGCAAATAACTCCCAAGAATTACTTGCCAACCAGAACAATGATTATTTCCGTGGGACTGTATCATAGCATCACATGAGAAACTGCTATTGAGCTGGATTATGTGCACTTATACTGTGTTTTATCAGTCTTCACTCATTTGAGAGCACATATTTGGGCGCACCAACTGCTTGAAGTCCAATTTTTAGCTAGAATGGACAATATCATGAAAGCTAGTTCTTAAGTTGAAGAACTACATACAATGTGAACATATGGTAAATTAACAGGTACTTAAATAACACCTTTCTACTTGGTTGCACTGAAAGAGCTTCCTACTCCAGCCACACATACACATTCATACAGTGCTTTTCTATGTGCCCCTGTGCTTTTTAACATTCACAACCACACTCACACTCTGACAGATGCATTGGGGGCAACTTGAAGTTCAGTATCTTGCCCAAGGATACTTTGGCACATGGACTGGAGGAGTTAGGGATCCAACCACTGACCTTCTGAGTGATAGGTGACCCGCCACCTGATCCAGACCCATCCCAATCCGAAAATGCGTACATAAAAAAACTAAAATAAGATATTAAAGAGAAAACAATATTTAGGATGCATTGAAACCATGAATGGTATAAATCAGCGGTCCCCAACCTTTTTTGCGCCACGGACCGGTTTATGCCCGACAATATTTTCACGGACCGGCCTTTAAGGTGTCGCGGATAAATACAACAAAATAAAACTAGTACCGGTACCGAAAAAAACATAACACACGTGAAAAGACCCAGGAAAACCGAGTTAACGATAAAAACGATAACAAAATAATGCTGAAAACCGATAAAAACCCTGAAAACCATACATTTCACACCTGAGCCTCAACTCTCGCGGCCCGGTACCAAACGACTCACGGACCGGTACCGGTCCGAGGCCCGGGGGTTGGGGACCGCTGGTACCAGGCATAGCATTTGTGTTGGAAAAATGAAACCAGTGCAGAAGTGCCTTAAACCTGCATTCTATCTGAAGGCCACCAGATGGCGATGGTCCAATCTGGTCCAATAGACATCTACAGGAAAACGGCTTTCTGTTTTGACCTCTGTAAACACTTTTTTGCTGAGTTTGTGGGCTCAGTCACTCGTTGCGGAAAATAAAGAATAAAAAATTACATTTGCGATGTAAATCTTTTATCTCATACTATGTGTCAAAATGGAGGTGTGGTCTGAAACTGGCTAACAAGCTGTCAATCACAAGTTATTAGCTAATAAGTATAAGGTTTCACAGCCAGACCTGCCCTTCCTCATCACGTTTTCTTTTTTTGCAGCCAAGAGGGCGAAAACACTCGTTTTGGGACTTCACAGACTGATGGGTGACATCATGGTGGAAACTGTAAATAAAAGATGCACACCTACTGCTTGGTCATTTTAGCTGTGGCCATGTTGGTGTTTAGAAACCTGATTGGCGAAGAGTGGCTCTGACTGCAAACCCAATAACACTGCAAAACCGTAGTTACCGAACACAAATTGCTTAACCATCTAGTTTACTATAAATGGGACCGTACTTAATAAAGTAAAATTCACGATACATCAAAGAAGAACTAGTGACGGAGACCATAACCTGACGAGTTTACTGTGGTCATAAAACAAGTGAGAAGTTGGGTCATTTTGCCACAGACTTCTATGCTGTTGGAAAACAAAGGCTATGCCGGTTTTTATTGACAAGTCTATGTCTGTTACTACGAAAGACTTTAAATGCAAACATAGCAAATTTACAAACTGGTGCAACCCACACGAGCTTTTGGCGAATTCTTTACAACTTAGCATTTAAGCTAATTTTGCAGTTTTGCCGAACGCTTTAAGAAAAAATCTGCTACATGGGGGAAATGACGTGCAGTGAGGTTGTAGTGACGGGACGGCGTACGCTGTGAGGATGCTGTCTCAGCTACCTTTACTCTCAAAACATCATGAAGTAACAATGAAAAACTCCTCTTGAGCGCTCATTAAGTCAGATGTTGCTTTATCTTGTAACATGAAGACTTTTATTGCAAATAATATTGATTTGATAAAAGGGACTTGTTAATACCATTATTGAAAATAATCAACATCCATTACATTTCATATGGAATACTAGCATGGTTTTAACTGCTTAACAAGCAACCAACATAACTCCAGACTGTCACCAATGTGCCACAATAATCATCATGACTCTGAACAGCAGTTGTTTTTAGTTTATCAGCAAAGTCGATCGAAAGAAATCACAAACAAACATAGCCTGGCAATCTGTAAGAGGTATGTCTTTTTAGACCAGGTTTATGAACCAAACGTTTGGAAAAAACTGCTTCCAGTCATAAAAAGTATGAATATCTGTAAAATGCCCACCTCAAAAACACAGGTTAACTTTGACATGCAGCACAACCATACTCTCTGCACATCGTCAAACACGCAAGTGTGTGAAACTATGACTACACACTGGCTCTAAAGATCAAAAGGTATCATATTTTCTCCAAATATACACACATTGACTCTGTTCTATAATACTGTTATATTGGTTCACACCCTCTCTCTTTCAAAAAGTAGGTAATTTGATTGCAAACATTGTTCTTTTAATGTACTTAAATCAACAACAGTTATGGCATCTAAATGAACCAGACAACATTATAAACTATGCCATACTGTGCCTCATTCAAATAAATGTCACATATTCAGTTTTACATGTTTCAAATGTATTTTTTTACACTGTTTTCATAAAGGAAGAGAATAAATATACGTCTGACCCATTTTCATTATACCTTAACATTTAAACAAGATCATATGGTGCAGTATTTTTATAATTTGTAAAACAAGCTGATAACAACTTTAGTACAAACAATAAAAGAAAGAAACGGAAAAGGAAACAACAGAAAAGCTCAGCAGACCTCAAAACAAATCACCACAAAACGTTCAAATAATAATGTTTGTGCTTTAAGTCTTTTAACTGCGATGGCTATTTTTCTATAGATTTGCAGTTGCAAGTTTGCTGTCTTAAAATACTCTGAACTTGAATGCTGTTAGTCCCTCTACTGTTCGGTCCAAATCCGAACGCGTTATTTGGACCGGAAATACTGCATTTGTACAACTGACTTATTTGAAAATACCTGCAGGAGCCATCGGTTGGATTTGACTGGATATAATGCCTAATTTAACAGATAAGTCAGCTAATTGTTCATGAACATTCAGTCATCAATAATACGTCAAAATGACAAATAAGTTGTGTCATATTGAGATTTTCTCCAAGCGTCCTTTCAAAAAGAGGGTAATTTAATGTCTATGGTACTATTAAGGCATCACAGTACAGTTTCTCTGTTTCAACCATGAATTAAGGATACGTGAGGATGAATATGCCACGCTGACAGCCTTGTCTAAAAGCAAACACTGATTTTAAGCCTTGAAAAGTTACAGTTTCTGCTGTTAGGCTGAATTTAAATGACCTCCGATGCACACTGATCATCTCTTTGTTAACCTTGATCATCTTGGAGAGGGCTGGTAGCACCTTAGGCCATGTTTGTTTGGTAATGAGCATCTTCTCTTCATCATGAATAACATGAAAAAAAGTTAAAGTTGCAAAAGGTGCAATTATTGTAGGTTTTTTGTAGATTATGCACTTAGCCAAATATGGCTTTGACTCTTTATTTGAAGGGGAAAAAAAGAAAGTGGGGCATATTTCTGCATGTAATTCTCTGCACTGGAAAGGAGAGTAATAAAATGCAGTGCAGCAGAACGGTGCTTTCCCAGACTCCATTATCCAAGTTTCATACCCAAAGTTGGGGGCGAAAAAACCGATCCTACAGTACGGAGCTGTGGGTTTTCAGCCAAAGATGATCAGTAGGTACGCAGCGAATTCAGAGACAAAGTGCTCTGCCCTGATACCTACTGGAGGTGGAGCGCAAACTAAAAAGAAAGAAGCAGCTCAACTTGGGCCTCGCCTTTTTCCTAACTGCAACAATTTGTCATATTCTTCACATACACTGACTCGCTGAAGAAAAAAAAGCAAGACAAAACAGAAGGAAAAAAACAGAGAATATACTTTTTTATTTCTATTTTCAAGAAAAATGTAAACATGGGGGCGGCGATGTTCCTCCTTTCATAGCGTACAAAGTCATGGTTTGTGTTAATGCTCTTGGTCGAATGAGAAAAGCTGGTCCCACTTTAAAACAAAAGCCTACGCTATATTAAAATATAAAGATACAATACAGTATATTTTGCTACTTTTCATGGCTGCCTGATTGAAGCGGTTAGGCAGGCATAGTAACTGAAGGACCCATTTCAGGATACGGCAAACACACCTTGAACACTGTTCATCCATCTATTGAGTGATCGTGATAATACAGGTCCTGAAAACGCCCTGCCTTTTTTTTAAATTATTATTTTGTTGTTGGTTTTTTGTTGTTTTTTAACTGTTTGTTTTTTTTTCGAGCGCACTCCATGATCAAAAATTGTATTGTTAGGAATCTAAATGTCTTTCCTTTGTTCAACAGCCGGTAATACATTCAATACAACATTGGTATGGTAATTCTTTGTACTGAGAGACTTTGCGGAATTGCTTCTTTTTTAGTCGTGTACAAAAATGGTGAAAGTGTCAATTTTGCCCATCGCTCGCAGGGACAAGATGCATGAAAGGAACTCATTTGAAAGGTTCGAGGGGTGGGGGAGGGTGGGGCTGTTGATTGGTGTGGGGGTTGGGGATGAGTACTGATTCACAAGCTGGTCAATCAATCAGAAAAGGAAAAAAAATAATAAAGAGGAAATAATAATAATAATAATAAAAAACATCATAGTATTTACATGACAGAAATTTCACCAAATAAGAAAATAAGATTAAAAAAAAGGAAAGAAAAACATTTCCCCACACAAAAAGTAACGCTGATTATTTCCCACCACAGCTCAACAAACTGTACCAGATTGGATTCCAGCCATCAGCAATGTCAAAAAGGATTCATAAATGCTCTCGACAGTCATTGTGTCTGGGCTGGCCTCTGCTAGTACACGCTGATGAAGGAGGAGAGAGCCATGACCAGGTACCGGCAGGCCAGCGAGATGTGCGCACTTCCTGTGCTCCCATAGGGTGCAGTGTTGGGCGCTGTGGGCAGGAAACAAGAGAAGCTCTGATTAGTTGTGATTGCACTTTCACTCGCTGCACTGACCATTTGCAAACCCCGCGGTCAACTTGGCGTGGCGTGTCCAAATGACACAGCAAAAATGGCAATTACTGTACCGCTGCCACTGATTCCAGTTGGCTTGTGAGACAGAGTTAAGCTCTGATACTAGTAAAAAGGCTGCATTATAATCTCATGAACAACTAAATGTAGTAAAGAGATTATTACCACACATGAACTCACAAGACTTTTAGTAATTTTCCTTTTTTACAATAGATAAAGGAAAACAGGACAAGCTGTAAAAGATAAAGACATTAGAAACACTAACATATGCATACATAAGTAGTTTTACATACGCATTTGCACACCAATGCATTCATACAAACATATACCAATAGACATGCATACATACTACATTAAATAAATGAGTGGATACAAATCTGAGTATAGTTACATAATGAATTATATGAGATGAAGGAATTAAAGGGGAAGGAATTTGTTGGGAGGGTCTTAAGAAAAAATTCTAAATTAATTAATAAAAAACATTAATGGGAAAAACAGCCCACAGATGAAAGAGGTGGTATCGTCCGAGTCAAAAAGATATTAGTCTCAGTAAAATGGTTGGTGACATCCAAGACTTTCCTTAGACCAGCTCTCAGTTTCCTCCAGACCTGGGGAGGGAGCCCCTGGGAGGGAGCCCCTGGGAGGGAGCCCCTGGGAGGGAGCCCCTGGGAGGGGGCCTGTTGATGGTCAGAGATTAGTGTTCTGTAAGGAACATGTTGCACACCTCTGAGACTATCCTGATGGGCATCTCAAGATATCACAGCACACTTTGTGGGGCTGAAGGCCAGTTTGATGATGTGTCTTATCTTGTTGGTAATTTAACTGATCAGCAACACAACCAGAAATCAAGCCCCAAATGGCTGAAAGTTAACTCAGATCAAAAAACATAAAACAAAGTCGACTTCTTTATAGAGCAAATTTAAAAACAGCAAATGAAGAAAAATAATCATCAAAATCAATCAATCAATGACAAGAGTGAGTAAAATGTTAACGCCATATTATGTAACTGAGTTGAATGTTAAGTTTTTCCTGACACATTTATAGATCACTGATCGTGTGACCATCCAAAACTGTCCTGACACATTTACTACTGTTATAGTACAACACTATGAGCCAGTAACTTTTTCACCCACTGGTGTGAACTTTACCCGTTCTTTGTACCGCACTGGCTTCATAAGGTATTAAATGTAACATCCAGAAGTGACATCATTACTGCTGAACTCAGAGGAGGTTCTCAGAGGGAGATCACTGCAACATTTATAGAAGATGAGACCTTCGACAACAGTGAGCTGTTGTCGCATTTTTTCTGTTTTATATTCTTCTATTTTGTAATCTAGTTTTTTTTCTGTGCTGCAACACCTGTCATTTAGAAGCAGACTGCAGCGGGCATAAATGGTTATGCAGCGAGCGGTGACGAATGCGTCGCCCATAATTGCGGCTTAAAGCAGTAATAGTCAACCGAGACAGGTGTTGGTGTGTTATGCTGTCTGATCAGATCACTTCTCCGAAATGAACGAGGGCGTGTACGACCTGATCGACAGCTGTTTTATTTTCCTCTTAGTGTTATTGAACACTCGGGTGGCTGGACAGACCCAGAGGGTTTTGTGACATCATCTACAGCTCCCCGACTCCCTGCAGACATTCTGACCTGTCATCACAGGAAAAGTGCAGGTGGAATAATGACATTAGTGATGATCTCTCTC
>NW_024582366.1:2589633-2614441 GCF_018398535.1 Haplochromis burtoni
TCACCACCCATCTTGAGGAGTTTGCCCCCTCACATATACTAATGTGCCACAAACAGGACTTTAATATCACCAACCATTCCCATTTTATTACGGTGTATCCATATAAATGGCCCACCCTGTAGTATTGTATGGCCCGAATACACTCTTGACTAAAACATCCACGGTGTGACCTACCTCTTAAAAGTTCAGATGAAAAAGTCGTGCTGATGTACAAGCTGAAAAGAGGCCATGCCACCCACCTGCAGAGATCACTGCCTCACCTCATGCTCCCAGCTGACAGCGGAGGCAAAAAAATCTCTCCACTTTTTAAATTTAAGATAAGAGGATTTTAAATATTCATGCTAGCGCGTATTATTATGGCCCTGCAATCCCTATCCTGAATTTTTAAATTTCCTCATTTGAGAGCATCCTCTTCCTCTCACCGCGATGTATCAGAAATGCACTGCTCCCTGTGAATGCACTTATTATGAGCTCGAGTTTGTTGCATTGTGAGACAACAGCTGTTGAAAGTGAGTCTCTTGAGGGGGGACGAGTACTGTACTGAATGTGCCTTCTTAGTATGCTATTAATCAGCTGAACGCTATAACCCAGCCCTTATTTAGAGCATTACTGCCATGACAAATGTCATATTTCTTTACACTGGCTGTTTTATAACACCAGCCAATCATTCCACTTTAACAAAGACGCAACCAATGACCACTCACACTTATAACTGAGATCCTCTGTATTTGTACCCCCTGACAGTACTCACCCACATAATGTACAACACAAAAAACAATGAGTCCAACATGGTTTGAAATGTCACGATAATCACAATAATTCTGATTAGCGAATAGTTCGGTGTTGTCGTGTGTTTATCTTCCAGGGTCTAGATATCATGGGGTCAAACTGCACTCAGATTATTTTTACAGTTAGTTAAAGGCACGTTTTTAAATCTTCCCTCCTTTTTTGACATACTGTGCCTGACTCTATTGTAACTTTCCTGATGCTTTAAAAACAGCGAGGAGGATTTTGTGGATCATGTGCGACTGTGGATGTGAGACTTGGGAAACATCGTGACTCAGACTGCTGTGACACTCTGAGACAGCGCGTTACTGCCGAGTGCATACACTGCACATGTCACCGGCAAGAGCAGGGAGGAGAGGCAATAGATTGTAAGTGGCATGTATGGTCTTAAATGACAAATGTGGGGGGAAAATACCTGACAATGAGTTAGTTTGCGTTGATACAGCTCCTCAACCTATCAGTGCATGTTATGACATTAGGATGAGCATTTGCAGTCCTGCAAATTCATCCATCTATCCATATATATATATATATATATATATATATATGGATAGATGGATGCTGTGGAGTGTGGAAGTGATTAGGATGGTGTCAAAGTGGTTTTTTAGGCTCTTCGCAAAGACATCTGTGGACAGCGCGAACAGAGAGGAGAGACTGGAGGACTTGTGAGAGACAGGGGTTCCTCCTGACCTCACGGTTAATGAAACCCTTCCTGTGCCTTTGTCAGTCTTAACTGGGAGATTGTGTCATACTACACGCTGGGGCTGCTGCTTGGCTCCTGCAGTCTCCATCCCGTTTCCCTGAGCAGCATACTGAGTTGTCAGTATCAAAAAAACCTCTGTTTCCTGAATGCATTCAGTTTGGTAGATATGTTTGTTGCACAGCAGGCAAATGCTATCCCTCCTGTCAAAACCAGGCAGAAAGAAAGGGGGGGAAAAAGAAAAGCTTGAATATCTTTCTCTATAACCAGCCCGTGAGTAAGTTTGAGTGTATTCTAAAGAGAAAAGGGAACAATAGTCATCTTTTTGTCAAAATAAGCCTGTTTCGTTTCTCTCAAACACTTCAATATCTGCTCAAACTGAGTAATTTCTGACTAATGGGACTCCTTTAAAATCCCTCTGAAAATGTGGCAGGTGCCAGTGTAGTGGAGGGACATGCTATTTTAAATAGAGGGTGCATCAAGTATTTGTCAACCTGTCCCTCATTATTTCCAGTGAACTGGAAAATAAGTTGCCAGCCAATGATGCAGAGCCTGAGATAATGCCTGGGTTTTAAAGCAAGCTATCTGAACCAGGTCTCTCCACGACGCCTATGACTGAATCACACACCGCAAAGTGTTTTCTCATGAAGCTCCTGGGCAATTGTCATTTTTCAAGAAGAGTTGAAAGGATTGCTATAGAGAAAATGTCATTATTTGACTGACAGTAAAAGTAATCCCATTTTATTTGTTTCCACGCTTCAAAAGGCAGATTACGCGTAGTTTTATACACTGAGTGACACAGCAAATCAGTCCCTTGTAGCGCCGGTGCATCATGTGTCTCCAGTGTTGTATTGGTTTAAATGGTACGGGGTGCAGCATTTACTCTGTTTGTCTCTGTAAATTAAAAATGTTTACTTATGCCATTGTTTTCATTTGATTTCATTGCAAAACAAATTGGAGGATATTGCAAGTTTTCTGTATGTATTTTAATTTTTTTATTATTATTATTTAAATCTTCATGCTGAAAAATCATTTGATGAGAAATCTCGAATGAAAATGTTTACGTAAATGTGTATGAAGGTCCTTTAGCCACAAGGGGTATAGTTGTACATTTATAGGGTCTAGATCACTGGAATGATATATATATGGCTTTAAGTGGCATTGATATATCTATATATAATATATATAAATATATATTGATATTTGTCCAGAAATAAGAAACTCATGTACTCAGTTACTTTAAAGCTTACATTGTGTATAGCACGTATGCAAGTCCCTTTTCATCATGTTTGATGTAATTTTGTAGCAGTGGTTTGATACTAATAAATGGCAGTTGATGATGGAGTTGCAGACTGTGATTGTGTCGATTGTGTTGACCTGATCAGACCTCCGTGGCAGCGAAAGCTCTCAGCCGACCGCATTCACAGAGAGCGCGTCTCGCCTTCTCGACCACTCAAAGCGGCGCTTTTATGGGTTTAAGAGAGAATGATTTGAATTGACGTAATTTATTCATAACAACATGCCTACTAGACTGAAAATATCCGAGTCGTCCATTTAATTAGAAGATACTTTGTGGTTTTCTCTGTGCAGCTCGTGACTATACGTATGTAAAAGCAAAACAGACCTTTTGATTCGTTAATTTTACACAAATTATTGGATGTCGCTGCATTTTTAAAATGTTTTTAAAGCAGCGTTATATTATTTACAAAAATTCCTGATATTTAAATATAATTGGACAGTGTGTGGGCTTTAGATAAATATTAATGAGTGCATCAGTTTGATTCAGGTTTGATCAAAGGTGCGGACGCTCAGCTGTATCTCTCCCTTCACTGTAGATGGATGCGAGTGGGACTTTGAGGGCTTTACTGCAAGTAACTGACCCTTTGTTGAGTCCCACCCCCTGCTGCTACACCTGTTAAGCTTTCACACCTGGAATATCTCAAAATGAGATTTATTCCAAAAATATTTCCAACCGGAATAATGGCAAAGCTCAGGAATAATACTAAACCAGCTTAGTTTTACCTTCAGTTACTTACCTTCAGTATCCCGTGGAGCAAAGCACAGAATATGGAAAATTGGGTGTTATAGGTTTTGGAATATTTTGTACTTTTTCATTCCAGCTTTACTGAATCCTCTTTTTCCTCTTTTGTGATGTTATGGAAATAACCACCGTACCTCCAGCTGCAAACAAGATTTTGCTTTATTTGCGTTAGAGCAAAAGGAAGTCAGAAAGTATTTGGATTCACTATCCAGATGTGCAGTTTTCTTTCACATCAGGTTTCTAATTCTTCTACATTCAAGTAGGCTCGTGCTGCAGTGAGCTAAATCATGAAGTGAAGCTTCATTATGATGAAGAAAGTCGTTAATTTAGTATGTTAGCATGCTAACGTTAGCTCGAAGCAGCACTGTGGCCATAGACTGTAGGTGTGTCCCAATTCATAGACAGCATCCTTTGAAAGCCGCATTTGAAGGCCGATTACATCACAGCGACGCAACGAAGGCTGTCCCAATTCGAAGGCTGCTCCAAATGCAGCCAACAAATGCGTCCTTCATTTCCCCGAATTTGAAGGATGGGTCCAATAATGGCGGTAGTTATTTAGTTTTAATATTACTCTTATTATTCTTTCTGGGTCACAAAATAAACTTTTAAGATATTTTCAGGCAAAAATGTAGCTGTGTAAACTTCATATATCTGCTCGGGTTTTCAAGACACCACATATTTGCAAAAGTGCTCCGACGTTTTCGGAGACGTCTGTTACCCAACAGCTTGATAGCTGGCCGGGGTTCAAGACTCACTAGAGCCGGCGAGAACAGCGGACTCTCGGCACATCGTTTTCAGACCTCCTTTCACTACTCAGGTTAAACATGATATATGAGTCACTTAGATAACTTAAAGATGTTATTGTTTGGCTTTTTTCAGTGTTTTATTTGTTCCTGAGTAAATCAGTTTGGCTGAGACTAAAGTTATAGTTTTCACACAGCTGAATAAACAGAAAACGGATTAAAAAGAAGTGTGAGATGGGAGAGAATTTGCTACAGTGACTTGTTATATATTAGCGAGCGAGGAGCAGACGGCTGAGTTTATTAAACTTCACAGAGACAGCTGGTGATCTGAAGGCTAGACTGTCCTGTTTCACAGCCTCGGTCCTCGAAGGACCCGGCCCACGTAGCTCACGAAGGCCGGGTCCTCCGAAGGATGCGGCCTATGAATTGGGACATAGCTCGTATATCAAAAATAAACCTATATTATACAACTCCCGTGGTCCTCATGATGCCAAAAAACTCCAGTTGTGTAAAAATCTAAATCTGGATAATAATCCTGCCCCGGCGATCTATGAGCTCAGTACTGTAACGTTCAAGTCTTGTGGAAATACAGCATAATGTTCTTTGGGAAAATCAGGGTTGTTTTTATAGATTATCAGCAATCAAATGTGGGAGTCACTTGACAAATGATGGCGATGCTGATAGACGGTTCAGATCAGCAAACATGTGGCCACACAGTGGCCACTTTATTAGATCCACCTTGCATCTGCATGTTTGGACCCTTTTAGGCCTTCAGAGCCTGGAAACACCCCTCAGAGATTCTAATGTTGACCTGTTAGTGCTGCAGGTTTGAGCTGCACATCAGGACCGATACATGGTGCTGAGATTCTGTGATTTGTATAGTTAAAAACTGGCTTGTGCACAGTACACAGCAGCCCTGCTCGCTTCTTTCTTTTCCTTCTTTGTAAAAAAGCTTCGAATATCTGGTCACACTGGCAGTGGGGAGTCTGATACGATGATAGATGGTTAAATCCAATGGATGAATTGTTGACTGGAACCAAAATTTGTCCCTGAGAATTCCTGTGGGGCAGGACTTGAGTAGAAGCTCCTCTCCACTCTAATTGCCCCTCGCCCCCACCCGTGAACTGGTTTCCTTTACAGCAGCCCACTGTTAAGTGTTACCGAGCTCTGATGAACACACTTTAAGTGTTCCAATAATTAAAGCCCACATATCAGATTGTCAAGATAACATCCAACACAACAATAAGACACGTAAATTAAAGTGACCCAAAGGCACTGCTTAATTGCGGTGCCTTTGCAGCTGGTGTAGCCTACAACATTTTTTACAGTGGTCCTCTCACCTGAGGAGGCAGCTGAGGTAAGTGCGAACCTGAAGAGAATATGTAAATTTAAAGAGATGGAGTTTATCATCCAGAACTGCTCGGCTCAGAGATGGAACAATAAGTGACAGGAAGTTGAAGACAGGACGAAGAATTAGAAAAGTATTTGTGAAATGAAAGTCAGTATAATGAGACCTGAGTCTCAGGCAGCTCACTGCTTCTAGTACAGCAATTAGGACAGCTGTGACAGGCTAGATGGCCATTTGGCTGACGTTAATGCCTCCGATTTTGTCAGATGATGAAGCGGGCTTTAAGAAGAAAAAAAAAGAAATGTGTGTTGTTTTGAATTGATTTCAAAAAGGTACTCTTAACAGCCCCCCGTCTCCTGGATGCATATATCTTTATCACACGTGCCAGGTGGCAAAATATTAATAACCTCAGTCGAGGCTGCGCTCCTGCCTGACTCCGGTCCGTCTGCACGATCCTTCTCTGTCTTCTTAATAAACACGACTTAATAATAGTGTTTAAAACTAATAGCATCCAGCTTCATCAGAGTCATTACTGTGGCACAGAGAAGCTGCACAGAAGGGGCGTCAAACATAAGGCTCGGGGGCCAGAATTGGCCTGGCAAAGACTCCAATCCGGCCCATTGAACTGCTTTGGAAAATGTGATGGCGGGCATAAATTTTAATCTTTTAACCATATTTTCATACGTTTTTCAGCTTTTCCTAATGACAAAGACCACCATAGGGACATTCATACTAAACCAATGTGATTAAGTGCTAGCTAATCTTCAAATTTATTTCTCACAATTTGAGCCCAAAGAGTTGTGCTGACAGATTTCTTTCATTTACTGCAGCAGCGTTTTTTTTATCGTGTACAAAAACTGAGACATACAGCTGAATTTACCGTTTTCTCTTATACTTCTTATATATGTAGTTAAATGTGAAAATGTATGGTTAAACTTCTTTACAGTGACAGAAAGTGGAGTTTCACTTAAGATCAAAGTAGGCTCTATGTGTAGACCCACAGTGTAAAATGAGTTTGGCATCCCTGCTGTAGAGAAACTGTACCCATTTGGATTCCCCCAGATTAGAAAAGTACTACAACCGCCACCCACCTTCGATTATACAAAGGCAGTAGGGACTTCAGCATGTATGCTTTATCAAAGAAAAGAGAGAGCAAGCTTTTGAATAAAAATGAACTGCTTTTGTCGCAGATGGAGTCCAGTCATCGCAGCATTTATCCAAAGAAGAACATCTGTCCCACTAAAACTCAAAGGTGATTGATTACCTTGGAGGGTTTCATTTGGTTTTCTGTGTATGTTGTCATGTATGTAGAGTAAGTATTCATGTCCTCTTGTGCGTCATGTAGGATTTTTATGTGAATCCCTTAATAGAGGAAAAACAACTATCATAAAAGGTTTTTTTTCATACAGAGTTCAGGCACTGTGGTGCGCGATAGCTCACTTGCGTTTTCTGGGAGTTTAATACAAAATCACTGTAATTATCGCAGGAAAATTGGTTCAGAATTGTATAAAAATACACATACGAGGCAGGCGGTGAAAAACGTCAGACGTGCCTTTGCCCACGAAGATAATTCAGGCAGCAATAATGGCTCCCATCAAAACGGGTTTGATGTTATATAAACATAATTTCTACAAGGCTGGATTGGTTTAAATAGTTACATCTGCTCTTTGCCACAGATGCCAGCGTGTGCGTTCTCAGGAGCATGTTCTTCTGCACTTCAATTCGTCTTGATAAAATGACACGAGTGCATTATTTTTATGTTCATTACGTTCATTATGGTCCCACCACAGCCATCCTATCACACCAAAGCACAGAAATATTGTGCCGTTCTAACCCTACAATAAACACGCAATCAGCACACACATTTATAGTTTGTGAAATTCAGACACGGCGTCGGGGTGCCTTACATAACCATAAAGAAAGCCTGGCGGGCGCTGTCATCAAAAGTGTGCCTGGAGCCGCCTTCCTGAGATGAAAAACAAATGAAACACTTTGAGGCTGAGCTGATTCCCCTCCTATTCTGCAACTCCATCTGTCACTCCCAGCGACTTATTCTGAGCAAGAGCGCTTTCCTGCACGACCTCCATCACAGGGAGCAAGATGAACGAGCTGGGTCTGGTTTCTGTCCTCTGTCTTCTCTTTGCCAAGGCAGCAGGAGCACCGAAGCATTGAGAACACCTGCAAACTGAGAGTAATGAGGCTGCAGGCCACATAGCCGCCCATTCTTCCTGCACTAATCAATCCTGCTGGCCATTAAAAGGTCCAAGGAGAACTGCAACCAGTTACAGGAAGTTACATTCATACCTACTTAAATCTCTGCTTGCTTCCAGGAAGTGGTCGTCTGTAGCTTCATTCAGGGCCCACTCAAACAGGAATACAGACTGGTTGGCAAAACTCCGGCAGTCTCTGGTCACCAAGGATAAAGGTGTATTCCCGACTGTGTTTGCTGGAGGTTGCTGGCAGTTGCCGATTGAAAAGAGGTATATGGTGCAGCCCCAAAACCACCTTGTGATTGTTTTGGTCAGTATCAGATTGCTGTGGCATCCATAGTTTGTATGAAAAGCTCTGAATACTTTCAAATTACTTTCCAACTGGTAACAAAGCCTGAAAAAGTGTCAAATGTTTTTAGTCTTTACAACTTTCCATGCAAACTATGAGTGACTGCTAGTGAGCAAAACAATCACAACAAGGTTTTTGGTGCAGCATCCTCTTTGTCACTGATTTTACCTAGTGATAGCCAGCAGCCCGTCCCCAACTGGTTGGAGCGTACACATTTTTCTCTCAGGACTGGAAGTTACAAGCATTCACTGACCTCACTGTGAAGTACAAAGTAACTGAAGGATAAAGAGGTTACAGTGTTATGGGAGTTTGTGAGATAGTCACCTAATGTGTTGTGCTCTCAAAAAACAGAGTCTGAGGATTTGGCTAATTAGTCATGAAGTTTTACCTGTTTTATGTGTGCATGGACATAAATCACAGTGCCCCTTCTTCTGTGGAAGCAGGTCCCAGTTTGGATTCAGGAGGCGGACGCCATCTCTACTTTTAAGATCAAGCTTAAAACTCTCCTTTAGGTTGAGCACATAGTTATTGTTGTATCAAGTGACCCTGAAGTAATCCTGCCTTAGTTACACTGCAATAGGTCTGGACTGCTGGGGCTTTTTATGATACATAATGCATGATGTTCACTCTTTATGTGTTTATATTGGCAGATGGCCCCGCCCCTCCCTGAGCCTGGTTTTGCTGGAAGTTCCTTCCTGTTAACAGGGAGTTTTTCCTTCCCACTTTCACCAAACTCTTTGCTCACAGGGGGTCATCCGCCCACTGTTGGACTTGTTTTCTGTTTTCTCTGTATTATTTTAGGGTCTTTACCTTACAATGTAAAGGACTTTTTTTGGTGCTGTATAAATAAAATTAACCTGGATTGAGTTGAACTAAATCTGTCTTCTCAATCAGTTCCACGATATTTTTAATTTCAACATTTCAACACAGGCATTACATGGTGCAGGCAGGAAACATACTTCCCACTGAAAACCCTTGGATTCAAAGTTGTGCTTTCATGGAGTTAAAAACGGCCAGTTTGTGTCTAATGTAGAAACAGATCACAATCATGGCTGTTTCACAAATTACCTGGAGACCAGGAGGGCTTTTGGATGTCCTGTTGATTTTCCTGTTGAGGTTCTGTGCTTTGTATAAGGGATCGAGCCAAAAAATAAAAGCCACAACCTTTCATGATTAGTGGATTGAGTTCTCACCCGGGGTTGAATTGACAAGTACAGCATTTATATAAACATGTGGTGGATTAATAATGTAAGCATGTTAAGCTAGAACTTTTATTAATTAGAATGCAAGTAAAGCTAAAACATTTGATGTAGTCTTCATGTTGTAGTATAAGTTTTGTGTTTCTTTTTACTAATTCTCCGAGTTATCATTTGCCTTCCTGAACACCCTGCAGCACTTTTCATGTTATCACATAAACGGTGTACATGAAAATATGTTTTGATTTTGATTTCACTGTCCGTCTTGCATCCATTCCACCCCCTTCAATCTGGCGGATTCTCCTTCTTTGCATTTTCCATCTCTTTCTGCCAGCCTGTCAGACAGGAGCCAGAAACGCACTGGAAAAGGACGCTGTCACACGGTGTATACCCCCCCCTCCAAAAGAAGAAGAAAAAATTATACCAGCATGTCATTACCCAAGCTCCACTCTCTCAGTGCAATCACATCTAAAGAGCATTTTTCAGGAGCTTCCTGCCCAGCACAACTAGTAAGCATGGCTAATGGAAATTTAATCAGCAACAAGAGAGGACAGCAGGCATAATGCAACAGATGATAAATAGAAGAAAGATGCAAATGGTATTTATTTTAGACAGGCCGTGCTGACAAGCCTGATAATGCCTCCTCATGCAGCTTCTCCCTGAAGCTTCCTTTTGATGGCTCTGAAGTGGTATGCACCATATTTCACAGCCTATCTTTTATGGAATAAATTGTGTTATTCATAGAAATGTTTTCTCGTTTTTTTTCCCCCTCAAAATGTGTCTTGTCAGTGGTCCCTGAGCACCATGGCAGTGGGTCTAAATTAATAAAAAGCTATGTAATTTGCTGCAGTTACAAACCAACAGTATTTTATAACTGGAGATGTTCTAGACTCCTTAAAAATTCCCAACATGTGCAAATATTTTCAGTCAGACTCGCTCCAGTCACGGGTGACTTTAGGGTTGACAAAGTGTGATCCAGAAAGATGCGAGTGCTTTTATAGCCTCCTGCAAAAGTAATAAAGAGTATTTCTTCAAATGTCCACAGAGTGACAGTTTTTGCTCTCCGTCCATGTTGGGAGGACGTATTTAACATGCTTTGACTTTGCAGCCTCGACACAGATTCAGTGGTTTTTCTCGACATGGTCTCACTCTGAAAATCAGCAACAGCAGAAAGGTGTCTCATGACTATCAGTGAATGTGTTAAATATCCAGAACTGGCTTTAGCTCCTTGGCTGGTGACATTTCAAGTTTAATTATACAGATTTAGAGGTAATGTTCAGTATTAATGTCACTTTTTATTTTAGTCTCAAATGTTCGTCACAAATGCATCACCGAAAATGAATATTTGATGAAAGATCTGATAGTACCAAGAGTGTTATTGAGAGTCGAGCTTAAAAATTCCTGACCTTGGAAAGAACAGTTGACAAAATAATCTTAACAGGAGATATATATAAGATGAAATTTGCCCAGTTATCATGAAACCCATGAATGGCTCCATTCTTATTCATGAAGACTTGCCAATAAACTCCACCATTTCTTTTCCTCTCCTTACAAAAAAGCATCAAAGCTAAATGAAGTATGTTACCCTTTTCCTATTGAGAGGCATTACTGCACCTTTTGCTTTTTCCCACGACTTTTGTAATGGTGTGAAACCATCGGAAGTGCAAAACATTAACAATGACAACAGTATAGGGGATCTACACATTGAAAATAGCTTTATCGTGCTTCTCCGGGTCATTAACTTCACAGGAACCATGTATACAAAAATACAGTGTTTGGAGAATGAACAATACATACTCTGGCTAAGATAAATATATTGACAGTAGTGCTGGATCACATACTGCAGGAAGAGCAGTCCAAGGCTAAAAATTCCCCTCAGAGCATGGATAAATGGAGCCCCCCACCCCCATTCCAGATTTCCAGAGGGATATGGATCAGGATCTGGAGTGATTTGTGATATTTACTACAAAATATCAAGATAATTTCTCCCAGATTTTTCATTTCAATTTGATACACATTTGTAAAGATATAATGCAAGATGCCTAGTTTTTCCTAACTTGCAATCACAATGAATCCTTCCAAGGATTCCTGTATCCAAATTCAGATTGACTCCAAAAGTTAAATCACTTCTGAGTTAGGCCAAACACTGCGTCTGGTAAAAGCTTCATGCAAATCTGGCCATAACCATTTGAGTAATCCTACAAATAAACAGACAAACAAATCAAACCCATAACATAACCTTCTCGGTGCGGGGGAAGGAAAGCAAATGCTACTATATAATGTCACAAGTGCAAATGCACTGATTGTGCTTTGCCAGCTTTAGCGACGTGAGTGTTTCCTTACAGCAGTACTCATGTGACACGGCTGAAAGCGACGGAGCAGCTACTAATTGCATCTTGTGTTCTTGTATTGTGCTGTCCATCATATGAGAGGTTTGTGTGAAAATGGCAAAAAATCAAACAGTTTAAAGATTTTAACCCAAAACACCAAAGAAAAAAGGTTTATTTAAGTTTTTTATTGTCGTAGACACACCGAGTAGCAAAATTCATCATGGCAGCCTCTCTCGGTGCTGCTGCTGCGTTAATTTGTAATAAATAATTTGTAATAATATAATAGCATGTAAAAAGGAACAGGTCAAGTGTGGCTATGTTCAGCACAGTTTGTGAAAGCTAAGAGCTGCGAATCTGTCTGGCCTCATGTGGTGATGTGTGTCCTTGTATGCAAAATCAATATTTTCCACTTTTATAGGGTAAAAAAAAGCCCTTAACATTTGGAGGTTGGAATAACAGAGGCCAAAGTTCAAGTCATACATGGTGTTCATAGTTTACGTGTATCATTTTTTTTAAACTTTATTAAATCCTTTATTATGTTTATCCATTGAAAATAACTTTGAAATGGTTTAGGCTTTAAATACTACTGGGAAAAGATCATGGTTTCGGTTAAAAGACATTTGTTGCCACTTCTTTTAAAGGTTTTTTTTTTGTTGCCATGGTGATGCATATTGAAATTCATTAGTTACAAAGTCACAAAAAATGTCAGCACAATGCGGTCCGTGCCCAAGAATGAGTCGTTCCAAAGAACTCACAGAATTCAAGCGAGGCTCTGTGATAGCGTGCTGCCTTTGCTACAAGTCAGTTTGTGAAAATTATTCCCTCCGCGTCAGAGATCAACTTTAAGTGTTGTTTCTGTAAAGTGAATGCATTCAGGAACTGCAGAAAGCTGCAGACCACGTATGTTACAGAGCGAGGTTGCCAAATGCTGAGGCGCATAGGATGTAAAGGTCATCAACACTCTAACAGCTGAGATCCAAACCACCTCTGGCATTAACATCAGTGCAAAAACTGCATGCTGGGAGCTTCGTGGCATGTGTTTCCATGGCTGAGCAGCTCCTGTATGTGCTGCGTGGTGCTTCCTTAAAAGCAACAATAGAAAAATAAAATCGATTGTTCAAAGTTCATTTGCAAAAAAATTAATGTCGCAAGTTTGGTTTAAGTCTAACAGATTAATGTCGTCAAAGTCACAGACCAATCAGTTAATATTGTTTTGTACATAATATACTTCAGGTACTGTATGGTAAGGAAGTGGAACATGTCATGAGCAGCAAAGGTAAGCTGGCTGAGTGACTTTACAGTGAAGTGTGTGCAGCACTGGGGTCTTTAGCGAGGGCTAATGTGAGCAACAGTTAGATGGAGATGATGTGGAGGGTGTAAGGGCAGGAGTGTTATACTGAAAATCGTAGCCTGCAGATAAAAACCGTCCTGTAGTCTTTTACCGTTTGTCCTCACACTTTGACACCACTTGCTTAACCGCATGAACACAAAGAAACTGCTCATAGTTTGGAGGAGGGCCACGGATAATTCCTTGCAACTATTACAGGTTTGGCAGTGTGCGTCCACACCACACTGCGGGGTTTGCTAAGCGTTAGGTTTTTTTTCCAATTAAGATTTTGGCTTCTGAATACAAGAAGAAAATAATCCAAATAAAATGAACATTGTGCTGCTTTCAGTTTTGCAGTCAGTCTTGGGTGTAATGTGTTAAAAGCTCAGTACTTCTAGTAATAAGTTATTTGGTTACTTGTAAGTGTTAACACGTTACCACATTTCCCTGTTGCAGTCCTCTTTTTCAGTCTCCAGCTCACTCCTTGGCCCACAGCTGCCTGTGACAACAGACAGGACAGCCATTACACACTGGGAGGTATTTGCATTATTTTGTGCTGAGGTGATAAAAAGTATCTGTCAGCTGCTAACGAGCTCCACTCCACTTTTTTGAGGAGGACCTGCAGGCTAAGTGCCGCTCCACAACACTGATGGTGAGGCCAGTTGATGAGAATGATACCAGTGATGCAGCTCAGAAACCACAACCGCCAGCTATTCATTTAAGTCAAGTTATTGTTCAAATTACAGTCTTGGTTATGTGGTGGAAGAGAAGCTGTGAGTATCATCTTGCTATGGAATGAGGTTGTGAGTCCATTCACAGGGACTATTTGATATAATAAAACCACGTCCAAGTGAACTGGAAACGGACTGCAATCTTGTAAGTTACATTGAACACTTGCAACTTTTTGTATCTAAAACTTTATGTTCAGCCATGTATTTTTAATTTACCATAAGTATCAATGTCCATCACTTTAAAAACTAGCTTTTTGAAATCAGATCATCCTTTTTGATAAACTCTTTATATCATGAGGATGTAAAATAACGTTCTCACGTTAAATCGCTGAGAGTGTTCTCGCTGAAATCAGCTCCTGCTGAATCTGGAGGGAAAAACTGCCACTAAGCTAATTAACATCACGGCTGAGGAGGTCGAAACAGTGGGCAGTTAGTTAGTGGCTAGTACTGGGGTGTTCACTTGAATGAGAGACTGAAGTGGAGTACCAACAGAGATGCTGTGCCCGAGAAGGGGCTGAGCAGGCTGTACTTTGTGAGGATGCTCAGATCCTTCAACATGTGCAGTAAGATGCTGGAGTCGTTGCCAGGCTGTGGTAGCGAGTGCCATTTACTTTGTTGTTGTCTGCTGGAGGCCAGCATCAGTGCCAGAGATGCCAGCAGGGTCAGCAAACTAATGCACTAATCTGGAACCATCTTTAGCCAGAATCTGGAAGTACTGAGGAACAAGAGGTCAGTGAACAAACCACTCTCCGTCATGGACCACAGCACATCTGCTCCACAGTGCAGAGGCAGCAGAGCTCATTCTTCTTCAGACTACTTCATGTTTAAGAGACGGACGAGTTGGTCCTCTGTCGGTCTAGCTTTCTTTTTTGGAACAGGTAAACTCACCTGTCGGGAAGTAAGATTCTACAAACAGACAGTTTGTCTGTGACAAACCTCACATCTATTAAGTTTATATGCAGTTCAATGAGAAAAATCGAATCACTCATCTGCCTGCTTTCACTTTCCCACGCTGTCAGAGTCAAAGCTGAGTCACTGATCTAGTCTAATCATCTTCTTGCCCACCTAAGCCAATCAGCCTCCACTCTGTGTGCTGTAATGTCAGTGCTTTTCTATCATTCTGCCTTTTAGACTCTCACTCATGTAACCCATCATCCCCATGTCGGCCTCTTCATCTTCACCACCACCAGCATCTAGACTCTGAGACATCCTGTCCTACTTCTTAACAACACTGGGTTTCTGCAGAGTCTAATCATCAAACAGCTTAGCTGAATACTGTAACTTAATGAATCACGTTGAATTCTTGTCAGTGGACTGGTGGACCAGTAGAACCAGAGCACCGTATATTATTTTATTGTGTTTTCTTTAATCTTTATATATGCCATTTAGATTAAAAGCTAGGTTATTTGGTTAATTTATGTATTTAGGTTTATTTAAAAACTAGCACGGCTTTACTTGAATCCAGTTGGAGGGAGGAAACTTGACCCGCCTCTCAGAAACACAGCGCCACACTCGCGACAGGAGACAGCTGAAGATTACGTTTGCAAAAAGAAGCAGAGTGAATGTGATGGCCAAAGCCATGGCCGCACTCTAAGTCAGTAACTCTTATGTACTTTAATGTATTCATTTATCTAAACACAAAAACACACTTTAGTTTGCAACAAGTTTGATTGGTTTAGATAAATTTATTCTATTTGGAAACATACAGATTTAGCTTACCAATGTATTTATACCAATTCAGAATTAAACTAAATGTCTAAATTCAGAGTTTAGGGTTTTCTGATTTTTTTCTTTGGTGTTTAGTTTACTAACAAACTGGGCTGTACTGCGTCCTTTTTCGTGGTTTGTGATTGTGTTGTGTTTAGTTACCCCTGTTGTGTCATACTGGTCTGATCAGCCATTATATATACTCTTGTGTGTCATTTCCTGTTTGGGTCCGTTATGTTTGTTTGGGCAGGCAGTTAGTTGGTTTGTCCACATTTCTTTGCCTGAGTTAAGTTTTGGTTCTTTGAGCTCAACTTCATCATTTTTGTAAATCTAACTTTTTAGGTTAAAGGAAAACCTTCAACTCCTGCTTTTCAACTCGGTCCATCACAGTGAGAAAAGCGACTTTTGTATTTTTAAAAGTGGTTACAAGTAAAAATAAAAGTGGCCGAGGCGTTGTTTTCTACCCCGGGGTAAGGTACCCACAGAACAATAATGATGATAATGTTTCATTTCAACATACAGTCAAAGGAACATTTTAAGTTGTTCCAGTATCATCAAATCTAGTGAGAGTACAAACTCTGTCAAAGCTATTTCGTTTTAATCACACATATTTTAGTGCCGACCTCTCGAACCCAAACGCTGATCCACTGTTTTGTATCCAGACCAGCTAGCGGGTCTCAGGATGTTACAGACAGGTTCTTGTATAGTGCTTTTCTATTCCACTTGAGCACTTTATTCAATGTCTCACTGACACATGTATATTCATAGGAGCACATCCAAGTGCTTTCTATTAGCATTTACACTCCAAGCAATGCATCAGGAGAAGCTCGGGCTTCAGTATCTTGCCCAAGGATTACTTTGGCATGAAAAGATGCAGCCAAGGATCAAGTCACCAACCTCACAGTTAGTAGATGCCCTGCTCTACTTCCTGTGCCACAGTCTCTCACCAAAAAAAAAAAAAGATTCTAATCGGCTGATCCTTCAAAGCTGATCACAATCAAAAACAGGCTTCACAGGTGAAGAGATCCTCGCGTCTCTGCAAAAGTTCAATAAATGCACGAATTTCTAAAGTTCACAAGTAATCATGTTAAACACATGAGATATCAGTATTGGCCAAAGTATAGAGAAATATGGTTTTTGCTGTCATTGAGCATGACTATCACAAAGTCAGGCTGTTTTGAGAGTTCGGTCAGTTAGTGGAGAGGCATCATTTTTAAGGGACTGCTCACTGGTTTCTTACTTTTTCAGCTGGTGTTTCAGGTTGTCATTGATCTAAACCTTCATGTATTCTAAAGGAGTCACCTGCTAAACCTGTGTACAAAAACCAGTGCAGTCAATGATGTTCCCATTCTCCCCAGGTCCACAACCATCTCCTTGAATTTGCTGATATTCAGGACAGGTTTTCACCTCCAGCCTGACCACCTGCGTCTTGTACAGTCTCATGACCACTCATTATCAGGACTGTGGCAGTCGTATTATCAGCAGACTCAGTGATGGGGTTTCTCTAACAGGAGGTGATATAGTCATGGATAAAAAAAAAAAGCCTGTAGAGCAAAGGGCTCAGCACACAATCGTGAGAAGTTTATGATGAGTAACTCTGAGGAGAGAGGTCGAGCGCTGGTCCACTTGTTAAGAAGTGGTGATGCGGTCACAGAGGGAGGGGGTCAGGCTCAATTTTATTGAGCATTCTTCTGTACTGGATGTATTTTTACTGTATATTTTACACATGAAAGGCCTTCATTGTCCACCCTGATGCCTTTACACTGGTCAGTAGTTATTCTGTCCTCCAGCTCAGGTGCATCTGTGCCATAGAGTAACACAGCCTGTCATTAGCACTAATACAGCTGTCAAGGGATCGGCAGAACTGTTGGCTGTCCTCGAGTGCAGCTCAGTTGCTTCGCTTGTCCCTCTCTTAAGTTTCTTGTTTTTCTTCAAATGCTTGACTCTGGCTGATACCTTGCTGTCAGGACAACTGTACCGCTGCACACAGCAGCATCCCTGCAGAGGCATCGCTAATCAGATCTTGTTTTGGTCTTCAGCAGCTAACAGTTGGACTTCACTGAATAGCTTCAGAAATGTCAATACTGTAACACATCTCCCACGAACTGGCAGCTCATGAGAGGAAGTCATTAGATGAGTCCTGGCATTTCACACACACACACACACACACACACACACACACACACACACACACACACACACACACACACACACACACACACACACACTTCTGTGCATCATATAATGTCATCCTGAATTGTAAGAGCGCTGCAAGAGCCCCATTTGGTCTCCAAATTGTTATATGTTCATATATAATATCTTTAAGTCTGGAGTGTACCCTCGTAGCGCTCCCCACAGAGAGTCTGTTAAGGAAATGGAAGCATTCATTTGGCAACAGCTCCCAGCAATATGCTGCAACAGATTTTTTTGACATTGATGTATAATCTCTCATAAACACCTAAGATTTAAAAATAATAAAACACCACCCTCACTCTGTCTCCCAGATATATACAGTCTTCCGCGAGCATCCACATTTCGAAATTAAGATGAGCTAAGTGCAATCTACCGAGCATATTGGAGTGAGAAAAAATACGACCGAGAGGGAGCTCGCTGCACGATGTCCTGCTGAGATAACACAAGTTTCCCTGCCACGATTTTTTCCCCGCTCTCTCCGAAACAGCAACATGGCAAAAACAAAACAACCACAGGAACTGTATTTTAGAAAGACAAATAGAAGTAAACATAGGAGACAGATTCTAACAAGGATCAAACTGAGCTGGTCCACGTCCCCACAGCCCTTTGTGTCGATGTCTTACTTTAAATGAAAGCAAAAACAAGTTCAGACTTCAGATATCAAAGAACACTGACCAAGCCAGGCTCACAGGGAAGTGATGCTGATAATTGTGTTTGTTGTGTGTGTGTGATTAAGAGGGTTAGGAAGAACAACTAGTGTCTCCGCGCATTTTAGCTTCCTGTTGATTAGAAAGCCATCCATTTTAATGGCTTTTCTTCTCCTTTTGTTAACCAGGCACCTCTCAATACAAGAAAATGGCACCCAAATAAATGGCGTGCTATTAAACGGGGAATAATAGCTCAAAGTGGCAAAACAAAGAAAGGGGGGAAAAAACACATGGGTGGCTTATAAATGTTTGAGATATGCAGATGTGCAGTCTTCTCAGTGTGCTGCTCACATTAAGTGTGTTTCCCAAAAACGAGTCAAAACTGGTATTGTGTCATCTGGCAGCTGGTTCATTTTTTCACAGCGATTATGCTGCACAAGTACCACGGGCCTTTTTTCTAGGTAGTTCATTACAATTTCATTCACATTTTGTCAACCCCTAAGTGCAGAAACCAGCTGTATCATGATACTCCACCATGCTTCCATCTTTTAATTGTGCTGTTCTGCTTTATTCTGTACATAAATCACTAATTGCACGTCTGCCAGGGCCAAGGATCTGTCTTTCAGCGTGTGGAGTGTCAAAGCCTATGTGGGCATGACTTTTTATTCCAATCACCTGTCACTGTTTACGAACGCAAAATGACAAACCCAGAGTGGTAGCTGCCTCTTCTCTTCCTCAAGTTTCTTGCAGGTCTAAGTGCAAACACTGCTCTAAACAAAAAAATTAGACTCTGCAAGTAACATTGACTTGACCTAACAGCAACTGACGTCCACATTGCTCAACAACAATGTCGTAATTAATTGTGGATCTTTGTTTTATTTTAAGGTGTTTCATTTATGTCAAAAAGAGGAAAATATCAATTACTGGACAGACTGGCCTTGAGAACTTTGCTTCATTTTGGTAAAGACGCTTTATCTGAACAAACCTGCTTTTTATCAGAGAAACAGCACAAATACATCTCCCAACATAAGAGTTGTCCTCGTGACATTGCAAATATTGAGAAAAAACATTTAATAAAAGAAGGATATGAAGGACGACTCACACTAGGTGATCTATATCATGGCTGAGTGCTTGTGACCCCCAAAGTCTAGTTGGGTTGGCTAGCGTCACTGATGTGTGCCATGCCTGTGTGGAGTTAAACATACTGTGGCGTCCTTGAAGAGTTAGTGCTGGGGATGGTTCAGCTGGGCCATGATAAGGATGTGCGCTATCTGCTCCAGAGCACATAAGTCAACCCTTTCCTCACTTCCAGTTGCCTCTGTGAAAATCGCCATGTTAGGCCTCACTCACACCAGAAAACACCAGCTTGCCAACTGTTTGCTCAGTGGTAGTGAAACTGTAGAAATCAGAACACAGAAAGAGAAGCTTTCAGAGTAAAAGTTGGACCTGAAGCATGAAGCAACCAACATGAAGCATGTTGGTTGAAACAGTAAGGCACAAGTCTGCAAACATCTGCAAACTACGGGTGACTGTGGCAATCTGCTAATGACCGAAGGAATCACAACGTTCAGTGCTGTGAAAAAGCATTTGTCCCCTTTCTAAGTTCTTATTTCTGGCACACTTACATGTTTCAGGTCATCAAACAAACTAAAATATTAGACAAAGAGAACCTGACAAAACACAAAATGCTGTTTTTAAATGATGATTTTATTTATGAATGGAAAAAATAACCTTTCCAAATCTACCTGCCTCGTGTGATAAAATAATTGCACTTGAATTTAATAACTGCTTGCGCCACCCTTGGCAGCAAGACCTGCAATCAAGCATTTGTGATAACATGCAATGAGTCTTTCACGTCACCATGGAGGAACTATTGTCACTCTTATTTTTAACTCGGCCACATTGGAGGACTTTTGAGCATGAACGTCCTGTGTAGGTCATGCCAAAGCATCTCCAGTGTATTTAAATCAGGACTTTGACGCGGCCACTCCAACACCATGCTCAGTCTCTTTCTTATTGTTGAATCATGAACTCTGACCTTAGCTTTGGCGGATGAGGCCTGCAATTCTGAATCGTCGATGTGCTCTTGGAGTAATTTTGATAGGTCGGTGCCTCCTGGGAAGGTTCGCCACTGTGTAATGGCTCTAATGTGGCTCTCACTAGAGTCCAAAGCGTTAGAAATGGCTTTGGTTCCATTTCCTGACTGACAGATGTCACAGCTTTTCTTGAGTTTCTTTAGATCAAATACTTTTCCACAGCATTGCAAACGTCTTTGTGATCTACTCCACATAATGACTGCCAGCAACCTCCAGCAACCACTCTCCATCCAGTAGAGGAATACACATTTCTCCCTAGAAACCAATGGTTGTCAGGGGGTCATCGATTGGTCTTGAGGCCTGTGTGACTGAGATCTTAACAAATCGATAGCATGTGTGAGAACAGTGCATCACTGTGTCATTACAAAATGTCAACCAAACAGTGTGAAGACAAAGAAAAACAAGCTAATCAAAAAGAGTGCTCTCACATTCATGTCTATCAGTTATAATTGACGTGTATTTGTGCTCCACCACCACTTCAGCCTAATAATGTGGACCTCTGCGAGCCTTTCACTTTCTTTGAGCACGGTGAAATGCCCATCACTGAATACTGTGATAAATACAAGCGATGATGGTGCTGATAACATCTGAAATGAGTGAACTTGAAGTTTGAGGACAGTTTGCAGCTGTTTTTCCAACACTGCTGCGAGTGTAGCCCTAAAGATCCCATTTCATCACGAAGCCATGTGTTTTTTGTGTGTTTTTTCAAACACAAAGACCAAACATGGCCTCAGCTGTGTTTCTCTTTGTTAAAGCTGAATTCTTTCTTCAGAATGCTAACTGGCATTTCGTGGGCAGCATATGATCCTGTGCAGCCGCGTGAAGCTGAAAGGTTTCCTGTTACCTTTACAGACACAAAAACAATCCCACGTGGGAATAGTGTGTCCTCCTCCTTCTGTCGTTTCCATCTCAGAACTCGACCAGCTCTCCCTCAGGAGAAACTTCAACAGAAAAACAAGGCGATTAGAGAAGCAACCTGCAATACAAAGTGACTCATCATACTGTTTACCTCCAGACATGAGCTTTTATACCAGCTGAGACTCTCTGCTGTCTCCTACACATGAACTCTCTTATTTTGACACGTAACTTGACATTTCCAGGTAATTACAGGTGTTTCTCATTACTGGGTGTCGGAATTGAGACTTTTTTCTCGTCTTGCCTCTGGCATATGTTCAAAGATAAAGAATCATCTAATTACTTTGTGACTTTCATGTAAGACCTGCATGAATATGCTTCTCTTTTAACTTTCCACCTGGACATATTGATAGCTTTAGTGCCTGTACGCAGAGTTAATAATGCTCATGTCTCACAAAACTAAGAGCACTTTTCAACAAGCACATCTTGCCCGATGCAGATTACGCACGGTGAATTACGGCTTAAGCTATCCTTTCTTTGATCTCTGTTCAGGGAACATACTGCCACTGTTTCATGTTTTGATCTTTCTTCTTAAGATGCACCGATAACGCTGAAATATAAGATGCTAGCACAGCATCCGCCGATGTAAAACTCCCCCCAGAGCCCTCCGCCTTCTCCAAAGTTCATATCTCCGGCATCACCGCATCAAGTGTCTTTGCTGAAATGTCACAGATATGACAGGTGATAATTTACAATGGCTGCTGCAGGGCGGAGGACAGGGTGCTGGCGCAATCTCCATCCATTACGTCTCTGTGTGTGTGCATCCTTTTATGGCACAGATAAGCAAGAGGATGTTGGTTTTAGTGCCGTCCTGGTACATGGCGTGCATCTAATCTCAGCTTGACAGGCTGTTATGAACTCTCTCCAAACACGTCATTGACAAGTGTCTTAAGCTGCCTGATTCTCCTTGAACTGGGGATGAATGACTGTTTCCACTCCAAAGCTTAACAATATAAATGATTTATACCACCCAAAAGTCCTTTGAGTGATTCACGACCTGCTGCACATATAGTCGTAGCTGGCATTAAATGCATAAACAGCCGAGCTAATGCGGTGCAGCTCAGTGTGGGACCATGCATGCTCGCACCTGCGTGAGCTGTAGGCGAGGAGCTTCCGCTGCCATTTAAGGGCGCGGCGTTATTTTTCATCAGCCAGCGGTGGTAACCCAACTCCTCACGCTGGCTATGGCATCGGTGAGCCTGCTGTCAGCTTTTATAACACGTACACCACTTGAAGTATGTGTTGTGCAAATGTGCAATTGCATACAGAAATTGTTCAGATATTTTCCAGTCATTAGGGCAGCGCTATAAGACACAATCAAAAGCTGACAGTGCAACAAATATTATGTCAGATTTATTCTACTCGTGTTGTTTATTTGCCGTGAAATGGGTTGAAAAAAAAATGCCTGTGCCACGACTGGATTGGAGAAGCTGGAGGTGGAGGTGAATTGAAGGCTCACATTTAGAAAATGCTCCTCACTAACCTCCAAAAACCACTGCTTAACACTCCGGTTTACATTTTTCTATTTTTTTCTTAATAAAATACCATTTTAAGGTCAACTCAATTAGCCTGCATCCGCTCCCCAAATTGAAAGCTAATTTGCATTTTGCTTTTCAATGCACTGAAATCATCCAGCTGTGGAGAATTTGTAATATGGTTGTAGGTGCCAAAGCTTAGATATTGCTTAATTACAATATAATTGATGGCTAATGTTTCGTAGCAGGCAGACGAGTTGTTTTTAATGGCGCTGCAGCGCAAATGGGAGAAGTAAAACTTGACTACGGTTGAGCTGCTAAAGTTATTATTTCATTAGACCTTGGGATACACGTTTGTCGTTCTGATTTTGGCACATAGCTATCGGCCTGGAAAATCACACAGAGATTGTGTTTACATGGTAATCGGCATTCAAGGTGCACGGGTCATGATCAAGAGAATTAATCTAATTACCACTATCATTATTTTATTATCTGATAAATTGGCTGTCTTCACAAAGGCTCCCTGAGGATGCACAGGTGGAAAGTGGCAAAGTCTCTGTGTGAAAGCGGTTCTGCTGGAATGATCAAATTAAAATTGCTTGCCAATCATGCTCATACAAGGGCAAAAAGGTAAAAAATAGTATGAAATTAGGGGAACAGTGCAAATTTTTTTGAAAAGTGTAGTGACCCTGCAGTACTTTTAAAACAACGTGAATAGAACTGTGATTAAAAGGGGGGAGGGGGGGGGGTGAAATTTGAATGACTGTTGACTGCGATCAGTCACAACACTGCTGGCGAGTGTTTCGCTGAAATGTTATCGCAAGAAAACAGCAAATATCAAACCCAGCAACAGGAAATGAACTTGGTCCCATTTACAGTGCAGCGTTTGAAACTGTGAAATGATCTTCAGGAGGTACAGCTGGTTGTAGCCTGCTGGAGCAAACTCGAGCAGATCAGAGAGAGCCTCTTGTTTGTGTATTTCTGTGTGTGTAAGTGTGTGTCTAAATACAAGGCTGGCTTCAGATACCTCAGTAATGTTGACACATTAATAATATTCCCATCTATGCGATTCAGAAACAAAGGAGGAAATAAAAGGAAATTAAATCAGGTATTGTGATCTGAGTCCCATCATATCAAATGATAAATGACTGCTATAAACACTCAATTTTTTAAGCTCATGATTAAATAAATGGAAGGTCATTACTTCTGTGCTCCGCCGTGAGTTTTTTTTAAAATAGAAACAACAATGTGACAGTTCTCAGAGGTATGAAAGGTTTTTATCTTTGTTAAGTTTCTCAGTTTCTATTTTTTCAGACGCAGCAGTGACATTAAGCTGCACAGGCAACGAATGCAATTACAGTACACAGGAATTTTAAATCAGCTGTAAATGTAATAACTGCAGTTAATTATTTACACACCCGAGGAAGTTAAAATGCTATATTTATACACGCACATCATTTATCCCAGTTCAAACACAAATAAGCCAAATTTTTAAAGACAAGAGAAGTGAATGCAAGTAAAACTGGAAGTTTTAGTGTGTATGACTGTGTAGTATGTGTCATTACAAGTTTGTTGCATTGACATATGCAAACACATTTCCAACAGAGAGAGTGGAGTAAAATTAACACCAAAATGTGCATTTTTGCTCCATTTTTTCTGCAAGTTTGAAGGAAAATAATCCAGAACCTCAAAAGTGTCTCACCTTAACATACACACCAACCACTTTGTTAGATCCCTCTTGCTAGTACCGGACTTCTTTGTGGCATGGAATCAGTCCTGGGAACTTTTTGGCCCATTACGACACGATAGCTTACTGCACATCTGTCAGGTGCACATCCAAGATAGGAATCTCCTCTTCCATCACATCACAACGTGTGCCAGGAAGCTATCCCACCCACTATTACACCCTACCATCCAAATGTCACAGCAGCAGGTAAGTGACGGAGGAGGACGGTAAGTGACGGAAGTGACGGACAAGGTAAGCGACCCATGTTGTAGGTGACGTCAGACGCCG
>NW_024582366.1:2633027-2639639 GCF_018398535.1 Haplochromis burtoni
AGCAGAAACCGAGATTCATCAGACCAGGCAACATCTTTCTCCAATCCTCTGTTAATTTTGCAGAGCCGGCATGGACTGTAGCCTCAGTCTGTTTGTTTCTGACAGGAGTGGCGCCCGTTGTGGTCCTCTGCTGATGCAGCAAAATTTGATGTATTGTGTATCAACATTGTTCTGCTTACTGCGGCTGTAATGAGCACTTATTTGAGTTACTGTTGCCTTCCTACCAGCTTGAAGCAGTCTGGTGATTCTCTTCTGATCTTTGACATCAACAATGAATTCCCCCCCCAAAAAAACCGCTGCTCACGGAATATTTCTTTTCCAGACTATTCCCTGTAGATCTCTGTAGAGATGGATGCGTGGGGGAAAATCAGCCAATCAGCAGTTTCTGAAATATTCGGACTGTCTGGCACCACCAACCACGCCACATTCAAAGTCACTTAAATCTTTTTTCTTCTGATGCAAAATTTGAACCTCAGCAGGTTGTTTTGACCGTGTCTACATAGTTACATTAAAGAGAAGTTGATTAGGTGTTCTCAACAAAGCAAACCGTGAGGATGTGAATCTCCTTGTTAGGTTTTTGGTTCAGTAAAATCCTAAATTCTTCCATTTCCTTCCTTCTACTCCATGATGTTTGCCTCTTCTTCTTTATTATTCGATGTGACAAAATCTTCAGAAAACATCTGTTATTTCCTCATCTTCAGACTTTAACGTAGCAACTTTGTGGCTGCTGTGAAAGTAGTTTACAGCAGCAATTACTTTGTCTTTCTTCCAGTCCTCGTCGAGTCCACAATGTCTATTGTCAGTGTTTGTGGTAAATCCTTGCTTGTCAACTCCCAACAGGACTAAATGCCCTGTAACAAAGGAAACAAAAAGAAAGCTGGAACAGAACAGTTTGTTATTTCCTAGTGTGTCACAAAAATGTTACCAGTCTTCATTCGCTTCATGTGAAAATCACTGAAAAGGATGCAGTGAAGAAAGTTTCTCTATTTAAATTCATACACTGATAAATGTATTGATAAAAAATTGATGTGTACTACTAAACATGTATATTAGAAATGGCACTGTTAAAGCGAGTAACTTCATGTAAAACACTCCCAAGCATTTAGCGAGTTCCCCCATGATCCCACCTCTACCCATTTTTTTTCTGGTCTTATCCCTGTTCATGGTTCAGATGTAAAGTTGCGTTTGCAGTACTTCAGCTAGCGCTACGTAACTGGAGTGAGCGTAGGCAGGAGCTGAGGAGCTGAACAACGATCCAAAGCCTCGAATTAATGAACATTTGCATCTGATCGCTAACGTTAATGCATGTTATTGTCACATTAGTCTATTTTCTGTCCTGTAGTCTGGTATTGCTTCTGGTGACAGCACAAAGGTGTTTGCTCAGTAATAAGAAAACAATCCCGTCCCATCGCCCGCTTACTCCCGCAGCATATCCTAACATACAAACTGTTACTGTGCTTTCTGGCACACAGTAGCTGTGTCCCAATTGCTAGGCCGCATACTTCGGAGGACCTGGCCTTCGCGGTGTACGTGGGCCGGGTCTTTCGAAGACCGAGAAGGCCAGAAGTGAACGGCTGGGACGGTCCAGCCTTCAGATTTGTGTCACCAGTCGTCTGCTCCTTGCTCGCTAATATATAACAGGACATGGGCGTAAATTCTTGACACTCAGTTTTCTGTGTGATGTTTATTCAGCTGTGTGAAAACTATAACTTTAATCTCAACCAAACTGATTTACTCAGGAACAAATAAAACACTGAAAAAAGCCAAACAATAGCATATATCATGTTTAACCTGAGTAGCGAAAGATCGCAGGGGGTTTGAAAACGATGTGCCGGGAGTTCCGTGTTCTCACCGGCTCTAGTGAGCCTTGACCTCTCGGTCAGCTTCGAGTTGGTGGGTAACAGACGTCTCCAAAAACGTCAGAGCAAATTTTGCAAATATGTGGTTTCTTGATAGACTGAGCAGATATTTGAAGTTTACACAGCTACTTTCTCGCCTGAAAATATCTTAAAAGTTTATTTTGTGACCCAGAAAGAGTAATAAGAGTAATATTAAAACTATGTAGCTGCTGCCATTGTTGGAAACTGGAACTGGCTGGGCCACGCTATGAATTCTGGGATATGGTGGGCTACGAAGGAAACACCCGACCCATCCTTCAAATCCGGGGAAATGAAGGACGCATTTGTCGGCCGCATTAGGAGCAGCCTTTGAATTGGGACAGCCTTCGTCGCGTCGCTGTGACGTAATCGGACTTCAAATGTGGCCTTTGAAGGATGCTGTCTATGAATTGGGACACAGCTGGTTTGTCTGCTAGCTAAAAGTACGGTGGCTGTATTTTTCAAGGAAGTAAAATCCCATTGGCTATTTCAACCAGTGCAGATACATTCTGCAGTTTTACTCTTGATTTATATGCTTTTCACTATAATAAAGTTAAAAAATAGAGATTGTTTGTGTCAAAATAATGATCAATGTCAGTTTAGAATCATTGAGCTTTTTTACTCTTAGCAAAGCATTTTTTTTGCGCTGCAAGCTGCACATAGATACTTTTAATACACATGCACAGCCAGATAGATGTGTAAGGGGTACACTGGTGTCAGTATCTTGCCCAAGGACATTGTGGCTCAATATCTCGAGCCACCATAAAAACAATTACATTTTTAGGGACCATTGTTTTGAAATGCGTAACAAGTAAGGAGTGTGAGGGTCTGTACTACTATAGCCTACACCGCTGTTTGCAGATAAGTAAAACAAAAAGCTGTCGGTAACTTCAAGCTTCTACAGTCAACTTCTACGTGGTTGAACGTGTATGATTTGACGCTGAGATCATTCAGAAAGTCTGGTTTACTTTATCTAAAAAATATATATTTTCTTACCTTTGCCGACTGCCATCTTAAAAATGGCCACAATCTTGAGTTTTCAAATGGCTAATGGGCTTCATCAAAAAAAAAAAATCATAAAAGAGTATATGTGGCAATTTTGGTACTTTTATCCACCTGTGAACAATCCCCCTGTAATCATAAGTTATCTGCTGCACTGAGAGAAAGATGTAAGAAGGAGAACATGAGAGGAAGATGAAAGCTTCTTTTTGAAGGTAAAGACTGCTCAGCAAGTGTCATTTGATAAAACTAGAAATTTAAAGCTTACCCATCGTGTCCTAATTAATTTTAGAGTTTTTAGTCAGGTATCAGATCTGTGCATGATGTGTTTCTGAAGTTATCTGGATGTTTCACATCGTAAATGTTTTTGAAGGCAAATTAAATAAGTCTGTGTTATTCAGAGTTTATACTGGGCTGTAAATATGGGCTGCAGCGCTGTGGTTCACTTTAGAGGGAAGAATTTTGTTGGACTGATGCAGACCAGACTGTGGCATCTTTGATAACTGCGAGCTTAGCAGCACAGATATTGTAAGAGACACACATGGCACTCAGTTCTGAACTGAAATTTATGAGAGGATTTTAGATGGAAAGATACTAATGGAAGTATAACTGTCAGCAGAGAAGCTTTTAAGAAGAATAGAATAGCCCATTACTGTCATTGTACACGTGCCACAACAATGTGGGCGCGTCAACTGAGTATGAAATAAAAACAGTAAGACACAGAAATAAATAACAAACAAGAAAATATACACAAAGGCACACATGAACTGCATTCGTGAGAAAAGGCGGCAAACTTTTAGGCATTTGATCAGATTTGACTGAAGTTTCCATGTCAAATAACTGTAAATATAAGTGCTCAGGTGTTTAAATGTGTAGGACTTGCTTCTCGAAGGACTCATTACTTTGAATTTATGCTGATTGTATTCTTCACTTGCCAAATTGCACTGCAACACCTGAGCTCAAGGTTCCCCCACCTGCCAAATCCCATTTTAACCCCTGACTGTTGACAACAGATTATCAGACACATTACAGACGCGAGCTAAAAATCTTTGATGGGTGCAGTGTTTTGGCAAATTTGCACCTATTCAATTCAATTTGATTTATATTGTGCCAAATCACAACAACAGTTGTCTCAAGGTGCTTTATACAGTATTGTAAGGTAAAGACCCTAAAACAGAGAAACCCCAACAATCACATAATCCCTGATGAGAAAGTGCTTCGGTGACAGTGGGAAAGAAAATCTCCTTTTTAACAGGAAGAAACCTCCAGCAGGCCCAGGCTCAGGGAGGGGCGGGGCCATCTGCCATGACTGTTTTGGGGGGTGAAGGGAGGAAACAGGAGAAAGGCACGCTGTGGACGAGAGCCAGCGATGAATGATAATAACTAGTTATTAAATGCACAGTGGTGTATAAACACATAGTGAGTGAAGAAGAAAACCGTGCATCATGGGAAGCCCTCAGCAGCCTATTGCAGTGTAACTAAGGGAGGATTCAGGCCTAACTGAAAACCCCTGGCACTGATCTATAATTCTAATTGAATACAGCAGGCTTGCAGATAGGCAGCTGGATAAATGTTTGTCAAATATGCCTGTGAGAGTGACCACAAAACCCCTCTTTGATTGGTTTGCCTCTCTTAATGATGTGTGCCTCCACATTTCCTGCACATGTTGAGGAGCATTGTGTGTCACCACATTAACTCTAGATTGTTTACAAGTCCGATGTTTAAAACATTTACAGGAAACGTCTTACAGAGAATAATAAGCCTCTTATAAAGAGAGAAAAATGCGTACGGAGCTGGATCCACTACAGGCACAAGGTTTTGGTGTTTATGGAGTCATAATGAACCCTCTGATAGCTGCACAATTAAATGGACAGTGAATTTGCTGTTGCTCTCCACATTTAATGCTTCGTGTAATTTTTTTGTTTGCCGCTTCTCCGCTCGTCAAGTCCGCCGCTCGTTAATGATTTCTAGGCGACTGTGTAAAATAAATGACGACCTCCTGCCCTGACGTCGGCTCCACCACAGCTCCTTGACATAATAAGCAGTTAGTCGCACCTCAACACTCTCTTTCATTTACTCTCCTTTGCTTCGTTTTGACCCCAGGATGGGCTGACCTGTAGCACCTGGCAGAAAGCTGCTGACTGACAGCATAATTCATAGTTGTCTTGTGATAATTGGTTTGGCTCTGGCCAGCATAAAGCACAGAGGACAATGGATAATGTTGGTGTGATTAGAAACAAAAACCATGCACGTACCGGCGCTGACTGTCTGGCATTTTGCCCCATCAGCCCTGTTCAACTGTCTTCGCAATTTTCCGAGATGTTTTCATAAGAAGCGTCAAGGCATACTGCTGTCAGCAAGCCAAATGCGTCACACTCGCAGGATTTCGCACTCCACAGACAGAAGTATATTATTGTATTTATTTGTTTGTTTCACAGCTTTATGCCCAGGCATTTGTTTGGCACGTCAACCAGGGAATCATACATGAATCCTCCTTACTCACGCTACAAAACACAGAGCAAGCAAAACGCTTGATCTTAATTTAGGCCGACTCTTGTAGTAGCGTCGTCATTCTCGCTCCTCTCCTGTGCCGGTACCAAAATATTCACAACACGGCTTCATCTTCACTTACGGAATGCGAACTATATTTAAACTCGTTAATATGAAACACTGTAAAGTGAATTACTTATTCCAGGAGGTACCTGGTGTCCTGGGTGTATATTAGTCATGCTTCTCATTTCTTTTCAATAGGAGCAGAAGGAGCAGCTGCAAATGATCTGTTGGCCCGTGGTTCTTCGGCTTCTTTGTTCAACGTGCAGCATCAGCCGGTAAATAATCAGAATGAGTTATAATGATTTGCTCCGTGGATGCTAATATACATGGAAAACAAAAACTATGCAGCCTAATGAATGAGACATATGCTACAATAGCTATTTGACAGAAATTGAAATGTATCAGTGCACAGTGCTCATCTTTTTATTCCATGCATAAATTTATGACACTACTGTACACTTTATTTTTTTAGAGTGTGTCACGCATTGAAATTATAGATTGTGCATATGGTGCATTCATAATTTATCAATTCTAGACAGGGACACTGCATCTGCCCTATTAGTTATAAAGTACGGAGTTGTTATGTATGCATGGGGAAGTGGCTTAAATTATAAAAGCACCCTATGCATACTTTTAAATAATTTATCCCAAGCTGTGGTTTAGTTATTAGTTATAGTTATTTTCTTCTCACTGTTCCAGCCAGTTTAGCATTTCTAACAGGACTGGCTTTGCTAACTAACACTTATGCAAGGGGAAGTGAGGGGAGGGGTCCCTGCCAGAGCTGACACCTGAACTACACACTTTAGTTTTGGAACTAAAGGGAGAACTGTCTGCTCAGATGAGCTGAAGGTGTGAAACTAGCAGCAGAAAAAATCTAAATCCTGAATTTTGCTGAGAAGGAATTACCGTATTTTTCGGGCCATAAGGAGCACCAGATTATAAGGCGCATTAAGCAAAACAAAATCAGATAAGTCAAACTTTACTCAAACCATTCTTCTTGCTTCCTCCTTTTCTGTACCATTGATTCATTAATGCCGAATTATCTGACAGCTGCTCTATTCCCATGTTGTTGCAGTATATATTAATGACTAACCTCGTATTGTGGATGGATTATCTCAGTTGTTCTCCTGACTGAAGTTTGGTCCGTTTACAGCATCCTGCCATGCGATTGCATTTGTCCCTG
>NW_024582366.1:2641104-2650911 GCF_018398535.1 Haplochromis burtoni
GATCACCACCTGCACTCATGTATATATCTTTCTACTGAGCACTTTTAATTCTTATTCTTATTTTTATTTTCATATCTATTTAAGCGTTTATGACAGTATGTTTGCACTGAAGCACCGCAGCAATTTCCTAATGTTGTAAACCTGATCAACATTTGGCAGTAAAACCCTTTCTGATTCTGATTCTGTTATTATAGTCCTGTGTTCCCACCTGCTTTTGCAGCATGTTTGTACACCTGTCTGTCAGGTGAGTTCACAGTTCTGATTCACGGTCGATTCGGTGTTTGTAGTTTTAACTATTTTATTTCATCGTCTAGGAAAATCTCTTTGCTTATCAGTAAAACTAATGCAAATAATCATTTGAAGAATTATACTAGATCATTCAGCACATAAAGCCACATTTGCGATAAAACTAGAAGAATAAAGTCTGTTACCACAAAGGTGTAGTGGTAGTGCATGTGTCTGGTTGTTGGTTTTCAAATTTAGAGAACATTACTATCAAATGTAGCCAAAGCAGATGGCATAGCATTTTGGAGCCTTAATTGATGGCTATTGCACAGAAACTACTGCCAGTGTTTGTAGACAATCATTATGCTTCCTAATGTTTGGTGTAATTTTCTTACTACAGGTATTTTTGAAATTGCCTTCTGTTACATGGAAACTGCCACCGCTGTTACCAGATAATCACAGTGTTGTGGATATTTGGTTGGACCTAGTATTACTAAAAAAAGGAAATATAAAATGATAGCGGCAGCTGTGTGTTTTTTAGGTAAAAAAGCAAAACATTAAACCTATATTTACACTGTTTACCTAGAATCAAAAGAAAATGTTGGGCACACATGTGGGACAATAACTGTGAGGTTTTAATCATTGTATAATTAACCATTCTAAGTATTTTAAGTATTCAGCTGGAGACTAAAATGCGAAACCTCTTTATTGCATCTTTAATATTAATTTCATTATATTATGCTCACACATTAGGTATACAGTGGTCTCTCGTTTATCGCTGGAGTTAGAGTCTAAAAATAACCCGCAATAGGTGAAATCTGCGAAGTAGCCAGCTTTATATTTTACAATTATTATAGATGTTTTAAGGCTGTAAAACCGTCACTACATACTTTATACACTTTTCTCAGACAGCCATGAACACCTTCACATTTTCCCCTCTCGTTTAAACACTCCCAAAGTTCAAACCTTCATTGAAAATAAGTCCAGTATTATAGAATGAAACCTAAGATCAAACCCTGTTTTCAGGTTCAGAACAAGGGAATAGAGCAGCTTCGAGAGGATTCAACATTAATGAATCAATGATACAGAGGTAGAGGAAGCAAGAAGAATGAGTAAAGTTTGACTTATCTGACTGTTTTGTTTTGCTTGATGCACCTTATGGTCCGAAAAATACAGTAACTTCTACCTTCCTTTGGCATGTCCAGAAGTCCAACTTTTTGTGCGATTGTTAGCGTCTTCCTCTACCTTTTGGGTGCTACCGCAGGAGCCTTTGACAGTGCAAAACGTCTCATCAACATTGTTGTGTTTGTTGGGGAGAGAACTTACAAACAGACAGTACAGCACTTCAGAGTCACACTGCTAGCAATCGAAGATTTATGTAAATTTGACAAGCTGCACACGCAGTTCTGTACTGTGCAGGAGAAATTAAAGCACGAGATTGGATGCAGAACACAATGCGCTGTGAAAAAAAAAAAACATGCAAAAACGCACCAAAAGAAAATCCGCGAAACAGCGAGACCGCGAAAAGTGAAGCGCGTAGCGAGGGACCACGGTACTACATTATTAGTACATGGTCTTTTGCACCCATTATAACCTTGTTACATGAATTCTATTATAATGTTGCTCAGATACACCTTAATAAAAGTACTACAGTACAATGAGTTATTATGGTGTTATTACTTTGGTAATTATGTGTATTTACCTCATTATTACATATTTATTATAACTCATTTGCTTACTGTTACCAAGTTGTTGTTGATTATTTTATTCACTTTTTACAATAAACCTTTTCCAGAGAAAAGAACCATATAAAGTGATTTTTTTTAAAAACCCAGGATTCCATTCGATAAAGTATATTTCCCATAATAGCGGTACATGGCATCTACTATAGGCACATAAAATATGTGAAGATAGTGCAGCATACAGTATAGCAGTTTCCCCTCTGTTATCTCCTCCTCACTGTGACAAGGCTGTATTTTTTCCCCAGCACCAACTCTGAATGTGTATATTGCGTGCCTTTTGTTTCTCCCTAAATGATCCAGATTGTTAGGAAAAACTGTACTTTGCTTGCACAAAATGATGTCACTTCTATTCTCCCCTAACCACCACTACTGCGTGGTTTCATAATATAAGAGGAAGAAGAAAGAGAAGCCGAGCCGTCACACTATAATAAAAGTCCCATATGGGTACGGAGAGGGCAGATACCTCTGCTGGCAAGATTGGTGTAATCAAGGCATTCATAAAATCACAATAGAGCAACAATAGAACCAGCCACGTGTAGCAGTAGATGTGAGAGAAGTTCAGCTCCTTAATTTTCTAGGACAAAGCAGCCATTTATGCCTTGTTCCACAGAGGGTGAATTTGACTTAAGCAATGAGACGTTACCTGAATTGAATTTTGGATATTGTAGTTCAAATTAAGTTATGCTGAGCTTAAGTAATATAAAAAGACTGATTTGCTGATGTCCTTTTCTGAGCATATACTACACCAAAGTATAAAACATTAATATAAGAACTTGGCGTTGCAAAATATTCCCTGTTTTCTGATTTATAGTAGGCAGTGGGCAGGAACGACTGGACTGTAGGTGTATTTTTCAGAAGGCACTTTGAGGAGAGAAAACAGGAACAAGAATGTCAGGTTATGGTGACAGCCGGGGCTTTTGATCAGTGCATCTCAGTGTGGCATGTTGTGGCCAGTGGATGATGTGGGACTGGAATGACAGGAAAAGATCTATGCATACAGCAAGTAGAGGCTTTGTCACATCTTTTACTCACAGCCCTCCTGTCAGGATGTACACTGGCTGCACAGCGGTGCAGGAAGAGATTGTAAACAGCATGTATAGTATTTATTCATATATTGTTAACCATGTGACAATTGCCTATGTGAGCCTTACAATATTCCCATGGAAGCAAACAAGGTATAAAAGTCCTTTCTGCCTTTTTCTGTTTTTTGTTTTTATCCTTTCCTGCTGCACAGACTTTCCCCCCGAGTGTGGAGGAAGCACCATTGCTGTCACAAACACATACTCCAGTGCCGATTGACGAGATCTGCCTACACCTTCTCACCCGATAGCCAATCAGGACCAGCAAAAGTGGAGATGATGATGTGTGGTGTGGGTATATCTCTCTCACTGAAACACAAATTTGATCTAATTTAAAAGAAAAAACTTTTTAGTGAGGGGTAAAGTCGTACTCTTTTGGGACACAGTTCTTTTTTCCAGTTTACTTTACACTAAATTTATTTGCCAGCTTGTTAACTTCTTGTGTTTAGAGGCAAACTAAGCAATTAAATATCAAGGCAGAGGTGAAGGCCGCTTATCCGAGTTTATACTAGCTCACTCAACAACTAGGTCACTCCTTTTGAGCCTCAATAAGCTCTAGTTTGTTCATCATGGCTGTTTATGTTCAGTCTCAGTTTGTTTTCAGCCAGCTGTGCTTACAGCACACCCTTACATGCCTCACTGGACACAGTCGTCAAAGGAAGCAGATTTCAAGTTAAGTCAGACGAGACAAGCGAGCAAATGAAAAGACTGAATCTCTGCAGGGAGGGAGGTGAGTGTGAGTTTATAGCTCCTATAAAGAATACTTTCCACACATCTTTAGTACTTTTCTACTGTGTGTGTGTCTGTCAGTATCTGGATGGTGATATCTCTTTATAGTACAGCTAAGAGCAGACAGTCAAATCACATTAGAAATGGATCCCAAATAATGATGTTGCTAGCTGTGGAGCAAATGTTTTGACAAGTAGATCCCTGATTTGTTTGTGTCTCAGGCAGGTGAACAAAGATGCACAGACTTCGGTGATTTCATACTGTCCCACAAATGAGTGAGCTGTTATGACGGGCGTGTTGATTTCGCACTATACTGTCTCACCAACAACTGATTACCAAAGATGGGCTGCATCAGAATTGAACCTGATATCACGACATCGCGCTTTGCCTCTCCAAAACGTGAGATGTACGCACACGCAGAAGTTGCAGTAATCTGCAGTACCAGCAGAGGGAGATACTTTATTTCCAGCCAACATCAAAATAATCAAAGTGTTTGAACAGGCGTTACTAACACATGTTCATGTTCATGTATATGCATAGGTATATACCGCCTAGCTTAATCGATGCGGACAAATAAGGACCCGGGACTGTAAGTTTTTTACTCACTACCAACTTTGTGGCTTTAAATATTTTATCTCCCCCCGCTGGTAATGCAACTTCTGCACAAGTTTATGATCATCTCACATAGTCCAACTGTTTTCAAATTGCTTGAAATGAGTCATTCAAACCCAAAGAATGCAATAAAAAAAAAACAATGAAACTTTAAATTCACATTTTCTTTTAAGCTTATTTTCCTGGCTGTTTTTTTTTTAAGAGTTGTAGCTCTTTAATGCTTTTACAACCTTTAAGGGAGATATAAACGTAGTAGATAACACTTGCGTAGAGCGTTTTTGAACGCAGACTTTATTCTACTGGTGAATAAACAGTGTTGAGTTTTGTGAGCACTGAAAGCTTGAGTGACTGGCAATCATACAGACGCATTTTCCAGAGAAGCTAATGGATTCAATGAACTATTATCTAGCTCAGCTAATTAAAACCAGAGACGCTTTATTTATGCTCATTTGCTGTGTAAACTGACATTTTGGAGAAAGATGTACAAGTTTGTCAGTCTTTTATTTTTATCCTGGTTAAATACTGCGGATTCTGTCAAATTCCAGCTGCCATTAATTTCAGCCTAAGTTTGGTGCTGAGATTGCACTGTTGGATAAAGGCAGCACCGTGGACACAATTCACACTTCATCTCAAACACTGGCCTCAGCGCACCTATGATGTGCTTTACTTTGGACTAAATGTTACATCAAAAGTCACATTATCTTACATGTCATCAATCTATTCATGTAAACAAAGCCATGTTGGTTATTCTACCTGTGGTTATTTGGCACTAGTTCCTAGTCTGACCTGCTGTGTATCATTTTTTCTGGAGTGCACTTCCTCAGGTGGCATTGTTAGTCACCATATATTAAACAATCAGCCAAAACCCTGCACAGTGCAATAACCCCAGCCTGCAAATTTATCATGCAAAAACTATATATGACTGACATCTGCTACACTGTCAAAACACAAACTATTGTATTTTTTAGACAGTCTGCAGCTACTGTAGAGACCCACAATGCAGAGCATCAACAAACAACAGGGAGAAGAAGAAAAGCAGTTCTACAAAGCAGACGCTGATTTAAAGATCGTCTCGGTGGCTTTGGCACATTTTTCACCAAAGCTACTGAAGTTCTCAGCTCTTTTTGAAGTTCTCGGCTCTGAAGGTGCATTTCCCAAAACAGCTCATACACGCAGCAAAACTTTAAAGACGACCTGCAAAAGGCTGTAACTTGTCTAAATCCTGTAATTGTGTGAAATGGAATGAATATGAACCTAGTAAATCAATAAATGAATAAGCCATTGCCATAAATATTAAAAAGTTGCGCTGACATTGTCTAAACCAGGATGGTCGTGATGTTTGGATTAATCAGAATGATACGGTAGCCTAGAGAGGAAAAATCCTCCCCACATGCTTTTCCTGTTACTGAACTCCTACTGTACTAGATTACTATATCTCAATGGGTAATGGACTTTTATTATGTATCAGAGTGCGCACTCTTCAGATGCTGATTTCAAGAGCAAAAGAGGGTTTTTATTTTACTAAAGCAAAACGAGCTCTTACATTCGCACACACTGTGCGGAGAAGCGTTTTTCCTCCAGTGGTCTCACAGCACAGTAAATTGCAGCTACAGTAACAGAAAATTCACACAGCACAGAATAAAGCATGTAGAATATCAAAATATGCTGCGGGAAAATAAAACAAAGGCATAGTGTGTGTGCAATAGCACATTTCAGTAACAAAACAGTGCTGGGAATCACTGGGCATCCTGTCGCTTCATTTGGCCAAAGAGTCTCATCAGCCTCACACCTAACGCTCTCTCGTGCAACATACCAGAGAGAGAGCCAGCGCGTACGCTGCATCCGTCCCTCAGCTCTGCTCAGTCTTCCTGCATTCGGTCAGCTTTCCTTTGCCATGTATTCCTCTTCCAGTTTTCAAGCATGTAAAATGTTTCCTCCATGTTCAGAAACTGTTATAACTATTTTGCAGTCAAGCTCTTTAAATACACCTCTATAAAAAAAACTGCAGTCATACTTGCAGCTTATCATTGTCTTGGTAGACTCACAGTGAAATTATTCTAGCATATACTGGAGAGATAAATGCTCATTTTGACAGGAAGATAATCTATTTGACCACAAAGACCAAAACGCACAGCGTTGTGCTTAATTGTTAACAGCAATTATGAGGTAGAAAATCATTTAAAAACTGATATCATAATATTCAAATATATGTTTATAGAAGTTATAGAAGTATTTTTGGGGTCCGAAGAGTCAAGCTAATACAGGAGTGTCTTGAAACTGCATTCTTTAAATTTCCGATGGCTGTGACTCCCCTGGTTAGAAATGTTCACATTTTGCATTTCTGGTTCTCTGGTTCAAACATTTCATTTACTTGCCTGAAATAAGGACTGTGGTTAATGCAAACTTTAGACATTTTGATTTTTTGTTCTGAAAATGTGAAGATATATATATATATATATATATATGTATATATTAAAAATGTTTCTATGAATCCTGTGAACCTAATTTGAATAAGTGGTTATGAAACCGGATGGATAGATGTTTTTTTTAATATGTTTTATGAGGAGGTATAAAAAGTACTTGTTGTATTTACCAGACTTCCAGCATAAGCTGAATGGAAACAAGCAACTTAACATCTTCAGATTTTGTATTGGGCTGTATTAATTAATATAGGTCAGGGGTGGCCAATTAATTTTCCCAAGAGGCCTCGCAAGAAATTGGGACTGTTTTGGCCCCAATAAGCTTATAAAGGGAAAAAAACGAATATTTACCAGGATCAGGTCCCAATCCACAACAGTCCCAGTTTCTCATGAAATAATTGCCCATGCCTGGTGTAATGTCCAAATGGGCTGGATAAAACTCATTAATGTACAGTATACCCATCTGACAAGAAAAGTACACAACCTAGATGTATGTGCTGTCTTTCAGCCACAGGTGTAATTGTCGGAAGAAGAAAAAAACAAGTGCGTTTAATTGTTTTCTCTCCTGAAAGCAATAAAAATAAATAAGCGAAAGATGTCCACTACTGAATGGATATTTGCTCTTGGCTTTTTACTTGAAATATAATGGTGCTCAAAGATATGAGAGATTGCATTGCAAAAAACAACACCGACACAGTGTGACTGGGTAGTGGCGCTTTATCCGGGCATTGCTTGGGATCTCTTCCGTGACTGGGACATAAATCACTCGTATGAATATTTAATGAATCCCAAGGGGACAAAAAGTAGAGATGTAAACTATAAGACGTCTCCTATCTCATATTTGTTTCTCTGTGAGCCGGCAGCACATCAGCATATGTTATATCTGCAAATATTTTGTCACTCAACTCTTGCGGTTTTCTGATGTTCCTTTTCCTGCTTGCCTCCTCGTGCTTCCAACAACTTGGAGACACCAAAGGAGCAACAACAGCAGACCTGATATAATCATTTTCTTTTACCAAAGAGAGCTGCAGCGTTTTTGTAAAGCAAAGCTGTGAAAACACAACATAATTACTCATTATGGGAATATAAATACAATATAATGACAATATAATGACTTTTCATGTGTCTGATTTTGTCTGTTTTGCTGAAGCGTGTGATTGTTAGAGAAGGAAATAGGCAGGAAAATAACAAAATATGGTGGTGATTGTGGTGGTAAATGCACAATAAGAAACTGACATTTTAAGCTGAAGACACACAAACACAGGAAATTATTGCACACTAAATCTCTTTTAGCATTTGACCATAATGGTCATTATATTTGAGCCACGCCGAGTCTAAAATATATTTTAAAGATAAAGGATAAAGGCATCGCCGGATCAAAGGGTAACCTTCATACCTTCACGCGCTGTCAGGTGAAATGTCCTGACGAGTATCGAAGCCTTACAATAAGAAACGTATGAATCCTGAATGAAAGAAATGTGGTTAAAAGAAGAAAAAAACTGCATTGTGTGGCGTGACAGGATAAAACATCATCCTCTCCCACTGGCCTGGTAATCCTCAGGCGGATAATTAAAAAGTGTGTGCCACAGTCGGGAAGGAAAAAGAAAGATTAAAATAAATAAATAAGTGAGGAGAAGGGAAGAGGCTCTGCGCAGATCCCGGGGGTATCCATTAAAGAATGTTTTCTTGAATTGAGGTTAGGTGCATTGATCTCTGTCGAAGCTGGCGCAGCTGAGAGTTAACACTCCCTGCCTGCGACTCTGACTCATTTCATACATTATTCCAATTAAATCACTGCAGCCTGTCTGGCTGCCTGCCTTTCGGTTTTCTAGGAAAGCAAGAATTGGAACCTGCCACACTCGATCCACTGTCATCTAATATGTCATGTTACATGACATTAACACAAAGGAGAGGGACGATAACGTCAAAGCTGGAAGACTTAGAAGAAGAAAAGAGAAGATGATGTTTTTGTCGGCAGCAGCAGAAGAAACGACTGAATGTCCAAGGTGATATATTATACGCATTAGGTGCACGCTAATAGGTGCAACGGTCCTATACAGTAGGCCTTTGTGTCACTTCATGATATATTGAGTGGTGAAGGTGTGAGAACAGCCATTGTTTTTATTGCTTTTGCACAGCAATGGGAAGCCCATTACCTTGAGTTTCTTTGGGGACATTGGTCAGTATTTACTAGTTTTTCATTGGGACGTTCACCTACACCTTGAAACAACAACAAAGCATAAAGTTGACAAAAAAAACTTTGAGTGTTTCCAAAACCTTGCACCAATGTCACTGCTGGACAGCGCACACCAAAACAACTCGCTGGCTTGTGATAAAACAGTTTAAATCAGTACCTGTTGTGACTGGACTGAACCACACAATCACAACAGTTGTAGCCTTGGTGATGCTATTTTTCTCTCCAAGGTCACGAATGCCAATATTTAATCCAACAAACAGAAACTGCTTCAAATTGCACCTTTTTCATTAGGTTTATGAAAAACGTCTGGATCAGGCGACCCTGAATCATCTCTTAATCATGCTGCAATGGGCCCAGGTTGCTGGGTGACATTCAATGATCCAGTGAGTCATTAAATTTTTGCATTTTGTCCTTTATATGTCGTTCTTCTCAGTCTAAACTTTCCTTTTGTCCCTATGAATGTTCCCCTCTGATCCTGGCTCTGTTAGAGGTCTCTTCCTGTCATAAAAGAGTTCTTCCTCCCCACAGTCGCAAAGTATTGCTCTGAAAGGACCATGCAGCCATTTCTTTTCTTTTTGTAATATTGCATGGTATTAACCTGACAATAGAATACAATAGAATACAATAGAATAGAATAGAATAGCCTTTTGTTGTCATTTGACTTGTGCAACGAAAAAGTGAAATTATACAGTGCTTTGAGATTTGCACATTAGTTTGTGTTTCTCTCACTATTTCTTGTATTGATGTACAGCATATTTTTGATGTGCAATGCAATCCTTGCAACAGTAGTGCTTTTTTTTTTT
>NW_024582366.1:2652995-2657491 GCF_018398535.1 Haplochromis burtoni
GAGGTCCCCTGCACTGGGGCTGAGCCCCCCTGCACCCACCCGCCCACTGCTCCGGCGACACAACAGCCAGGACCCAAGCCCCCAAAGCCCGGCCAACAGTAGTGCTTTTGATGCAAAGTCCACATAGTTCAATATGTTTGTCTTGTAGTTTTTGGTAATGTCATAGGTTGTCATTTGTTTTTAATTTACTGAATTTATTTCTTAACCTAAATAATGAACCTCATGTCCCCGGCCATAACCAGCTATGAGGTGACAGAAGTCTGGACCACAGTGTCACCTCTGTCACTGTCAGCGACCTCTGTTCTTTATTGATTTATTTCAAAAACTGATTGGGTTGTATTAAGGACGTTAGGTTGTTGGCGAATGGTTTAGGCACGAGGAGTGCCCTTTACAGTGTTTAGTTCTCAGAAGTGCATCACTGGGCTACATCTTAGATGTGGCACTAATTTCTAAATCCTGGTTTGTATCAGCTCAGGGCAACATGTGCTGCTAACGTGTCAGCGCTGCTTGTGCCAGCACTAAACATAAAGTGTAGTTAAGTCTGATGTCCTTCTTTAAGTATTATTCATAAACTGAAGAATTGGAGAAGCTAAAATTTTGTGGCTCACTAAAGTTTATACCATTTATCTTCTATCCCATGAATATCTGTACATTTTGTGGGAATCCATCAAATACATGCTTCAAAGTGATGGGACAACAAACTAACTGCCAACCCCGTAACAACACTTCTGTCTAAAAATATATCAATCAAACCGCAATATATCCGTCTTAGAAATCTCCCCTGAACCAAAGCTGCCTGTCAAGGGGCGTCTGTGGGCTGTTATGACCCACCAGCTGAGAAACTCTCTATTAGCACTATAATTGTACAGAACAATGCTGATTATATATGTCAGATGACAGGCACAGTGCTTTATGCATGTAAGCAGCTCGGATCAGCAATCCAATGCTGAGCTGCCTCGCACAAATTTTAGTGTCAAACTAGCAGAGAAATGGAGGCATTACAGCTGCCGCTCAATAACACAAAAACAAATTGTTTCAGTTGTTTCCCACAGGAGCAATATGCATGGAGTTAACTGAAAGTGGGATTAAATTGCTTTTTTCAGCTTGTTTCTCTCACCTTACCACACCTAGCTGCACTGTGCAAACAACGACCAAAACACACGGTAACAGTACACCGCAATCAGACACAGCTATGTGATTACAGGCAGAAAATATGTTTTTCATGTTTGCTGTCAGACTGTGGGATGATACGAGGAGCAGTGTGTGCAGAGAGTCTGATGCATGCTGGGGTCACTAAACCAGGCTCTTTTAAGTCCTGCAGACAGACTTTACATAAACGTTATTCATCAAGCAGCTTTTACAGATATGACTTCAGTGGTCCGGCGAGGATTGGCTGGACATAACGCCCACATCAAACGTCTCTGCTCGGTGAGAGGGATTAAAGGAAGTGCTTTCCTATGAAGCGCCGTGTGTTTCAAAGCAACTAGCCCTGGTAAGTGATGGTTTGATTTCAAAAACAAATATTTCGAAAAGGAATATCAGACCCACCTTCAATGAGAGAGGGCACTAAAAATCAAGATTTATCCCACCATGGGTCTAAGATATCCTGGCATGTCCGCCTCTTACCCCCCTGAGCCGAAATTAACGCAACGTCACACGAGAAAGTCAGAGAGGCAGACACAAAGACAAGACTGAATCAGCTGGAAAGAGCAACAGAGTGGAACATTTGACTAACAAGCAGTTTCTGAATGCACTTTGTTGTTGTCTCAGTCGAAATGCAGTGCATTCTGGTCCCAAACGTGTATTGATCTGACTGATGGAGGCGTCAAGAAAAGAGGGGACAGACCAAGGGGACAACTCAATAAGATCGCTACAGTTAAAATAAGAGGACAGAGGAGCGCGTACATGGACGAGAGATGCTCCTGCATTTTTGTTAGTGCAGGAGTAAAAAATAGACAGAGGGCATATGCTAAAGCCTGACTGTAATGAGCACACACACGCACGCACACAAGGTTAACTGCAGCCTCCACTGAAGGAGAACGCAGCTCAGCTCATCATTGTCTCCTAACAGGAGCAGGTTGCATTGTCTACCAGGAGTCGCTATTCTCTGAAAGACAGAGAGGAAATAAATAAACAATGGACTTGGCAGCAGGAGGGGAGTAAACATTCATTAATGTAAGGGTGGAACATGTTTAGTTGCTGCATGTAATTTGCGTCCTTCTATTTATGGCCAACTAAGCTCAGCCCCAATTATTGTGTGAACAATATTCTTTGGGTTCTTTGAATCATAAATATGCAAATGATGCCGTCTTTTGATACTGCTTGTTTTTACAATGCATCTCCTAAATTGGCTTTCACAGCATACAGAGAGAGCGCCACCTCGCAGGTCTGTGACATGTATTTGATAACATAATTTTTCTTTCATGGATGCTTATCCTCCATTGACTCAGCTGTAATCACATTACGAGCAATGTAGTGAGTCATTTGACCTTCTCTGAATCCACGATAGGCACCAAGCTGTAATCTAATGTTATGTAATCTAATGTTTGATATAATTACATCTATTGCTCGCGCGAGGCAACACAAAGCCTAAAATGATCATATCTCTTAATAGAGGCTTATTGCAATAATGAATACATGTGAAAAACAACATAGACAAGCAAAACATTGCACTACGATATATATGTATTGTAAACAGCTTATGAAGAAGTTCTTTGTATCCCCTGACGAGGATTTTGAATTTTTATAAAGATAAAAAAAGAGGCAAAACTAATCCAAGATTTTCCTTGCGTCCCTACTTTCAGTCTGCATCTGCAAACTTCCTGCTTGTGAAAACTAATGGAAAATGCATGCGGGATTTCAGCGGACGCTCCAATCCATTTTAATCCTGAAGGCAATTACAGCGTGGGGTTTTAGGGTCAGTAGTGCTGTTGATTGATGGGAAGAAAAAGTCACTTTAACAAAGTGCTGTGAACTTCAACCACCTGGCTGCAGCACAAAGGGTGTTGCTTGATGCACCGAGACAAAGCTTTAATGCTTTATTAATGCATTCATTGAAAGAATACAAAATGGAGAATTAATGATTGTGCCTCCGATAGGCTCTGTGTGTCAATATCACTGATGCCTTTTGAATTATAAGCTAATTCTTTAATTTCTATGGATCATTTGCTCTTCGTGGCCAAGATGACTCTCGCCACCGCCAGCACTGATGACACGCACTTTAAAGTGGATGGTGTCATTGATCGGTGACATATTTGCAATGCCTGAAAAGCCAGGTTTGTTTGTGGGGAGAATCAGCCGCTTCGCTGTTTTCTCCTAGCTCCCTTTAAAGAGCCGTGATCTGTATCCTAGCAACAGGACTCGCTCGCCCCCATCAAGCTGTAGAGTCGGTGGCAGAGAGCTAGGGCGAGAGTATAGGACCCCTACTGTCTCCTATCACTGTCAGCAAATAGTGGACAGATGCAACTTTGGACCATGTAGACAACTTCATGTAACGTCAAGGGCCTAATTTAGGTATCCTACTGACACTCTGTTACTTTTAACTCCTACACATACAAAGATACAAAGTATATTTACCCAACTATTGTATTCAACACTGCTTTGTATTTCCTGTTTTTTCTACTTTACTGAATTTTAGAGTTCATACCTTCTGCTGCGCTGCCTTTAATCTGACAGCTAAAGCTAACGGCTACATTGCCAGTTGCCACATTATTTTGTGTGTGTGAAACAAATTATTAAGTTCAATATTCCTAGTCACTGTTGCAGATTAAATGAGCTAAAACACACATACTCTGAACAGCTGCAACATGTAAAGACTGCTCACATATGTACAGCGTGACTGTTTTACTCAATAACATATTTGTGAAGCTGCGAGGGAAAAGCCAGCCACAGATATGGACTGAAAATCCTGCCTGTGCACAAAGACAGCCGCACAATAAGGCAGTCAACAACACCGAACTCTTCAATATTTCCATTGTTTGTTATCTTAACTTCACAGTCTGCAAACATCTCTCAACAATACATCTGAAAAATGTAGTTTCTGATGCATAAACTTCAAATAAACAGTGCACAGATTTTTCCCCAAATCCTCTTGGCTATGAGGGGAAAACCCCCACTCAGGGGGTGGAAAGTATCCAATCAACCAAGAAAATTTGCCCAATTTTAATGATGCTATTGACTTTTCCATCTTTAGCTTCTGGCAATGTGGATTGTGACTGATTGATGGTTTCCTGTAAACCTTGTGTAGTTTATTTAAATAGGAAGTTTAATCATTTATGAACCTGCTTCAATTGACTATTAATCTATTTGCATTGTTTCTAAACCACAACAAGAAGCACTTCAAGAGCACCAACGTCCTCCATGGTAGGTAGAAAACCGTGTTAAATTTTTCTATGTTGTAATTTTGTTTTCATTGTTTCTTTTAAATCTATTTTAAGAAACTTGTAATGCTGCAAGTAAGAAAAACAAGAGAAACACATGTGATATATATATATATA
>NW_024582366.1:2657511-2674583 GCF_018398535.1 Haplochromis burtoni
TGTGATATTTAGGGATACTGAATCTCACACGTACAGCGCGATAATGCTGTAACTCTCCCAACACTTTGAATCTGGGGGTCCTTTTTTGTCAGAATCACACACACACACACACACACACACACACACACACACACACACACACACACACCTTGCCTATTATACTGCAACGTGCAGACTGCAGTAGCCGAGGAATCGATCCACAACTGGTAGCTGACCTGCTCTACTTCCTGAGCTGTAGCTACCCTCTAGAGAGTTGCATCATTCAGCTAATACAAATATTATCCTACAAATCTATATTTGCTGAGCAGTTTTTAGTAATTTAACTTTGCTCCAATATATGAAAATGGTTGATGTCAGTAAAATGCTCCTATGTGCCTGTATATCGGAAATGGAAGGTGTGAACAAAGAACTGATAGGAGTGTTTAACTGGAGGGCTTCTTGTCTTACCTTTATGGTGCTTCAATAATATTATAAGCTTTTTATGATTTTCAAGATGTCTTTAAGCAAGAACTCCAATTGGACTTCATATGATAAATAAAGCTTGCTGTGTTCTTACTGTACTCTCTAGCTAGCTACCCTCAGGAAAATCCCAAGTCACATTGATTTAGTGCTCAACTTTGCTTCCTATAGCTACTGTCCCTATCTCTAAATAAATGGCAAGTTTCTGAGTGAAGTTTTTCAGCCATGAGTAACACCGGGTTTTCGAAACCTTTAACCTTTAAATTGTTGCACATTTCTATTTCCCAGTAGCAAGCACAAAAGTGCATTAATTTTAAAGCATAAAAATGTGGCATGAAAGTTTTAAAAAGTTGTTTTTTTTGTTGTCCTGTGGTCATCTGTGCCTTTCTCCTGACACTGAACCCTCGTGAACTTTCCAGCTTTTCATAGTCAAGTGAAGGAAACCTGGAAAGATTTTGTGAGGGTTGATCAATGCCTGAGGAACAATGCAAGGCACTCTTTGACCCTTTCCATGCTGTTTGTAATGGCCTCAACACATTCAACAATCCATTCCTGTGCGCGTCACCTCTATATTATGAGATAAAGAAAAGCAACAGGACTTGCTGTAGCACAAAGCCACTGTGATCTCCTGGGATAAATTACAGCACATGGCTTCTATTCAAAAAATAAAGAAATAAAATAACCACTGTGGCTTTAAAGGTTGCCTCATTTCTTTTAAATCTGCAAATTGTCAAATTTGTGGCAGAATGGGCACAAAAGAAGCAACAAAAAATAGAAAGGAGACAGGTTCTGATTTTTTTTTTTAGATAATGTTGTGGAAGTATTGAAGGGTGCAATCTTTCATGATGACCCAGTAATGAATGGTTCTTCCAGGAAGTAGCTTTCATCAGGCCATGATGTCCTCTCCCGGTGAGAGTCATCAGCCGAGGTACTGATTTGCTCTTGTTTCTTGACTCCTTCAGAGTGCAGTGACTGGGCTGCAGCAAACAGTGAGAAAGCAACTACCCTGGGAAAGAAACAGCTGATAGTAATTGCAGTTTTTGTCAAGACAATCAAATGTATTGTATTGAAAATAATTTTGATTTATGTTTATTTCCCTTCGTCAGATAATTACAAGACACGTAGTGCTTGAAACAGGCGTGTGCTTGAGCAAAATCAAGATATGAGCATTCAACATCACAGCACTCCAGGATACCATACGCCACTCAGTACCATTAACTATGACCAGTTACGACCAAAAACATAGTTGTGGTGCTCTTGAATCAAAAGGGCTGAAATCTTCAAATGTGCAACAAATCAAACTTGAGACACTTAAACACATACATTAAAAAATACTCCCATTGATTGATTTGTTTATAAGTTTCTTTTTATTTTGAAAAACTTTTGATCTAAATTTTTTTAAATAAAATGTTCTTGAAATCACGGCTAAATGCCCATCTGCACAGCTTGCTATATTTGCTCTGCTTCCTCTCAATTAAAAGGCTTTCCTGTCATCTGAATTTCAGATGCTTACAAACCACAAGTGCTATCAGAACTTATTATTGCGTCTCATCTATCAAAGCCTATGGATTAATCGTCACTTCATCACAGTTCCACCTGCCAGCCTTTCTAATACTTCACTAAAAGCCTGGCATTATCAAGCTTTTGCACAATCACAGAAGCTTGTTTGCAAAAGCTGCACTCTCAATTAAAGGCACAATTTTATTGAACTCCACAGTGTGGACAGTGCCATTTTAAAGGAGATTTACAATAGTTAAGCCCCCGTTTAACAGCAATCATGGTATCAGCTAATTACAGATGTATACACACATATATTACTATTGCTGCAAATCTACTATAAAACAGCATTGTCCAGACTCTGGAGTTCAAGAAAACTGTTAGTAACACACTAGTACATATATTTATGATGGCATTTGGCAAAGAATTAGATTTAATGCAGGTTTTCTATTCAAGTTAAATATATTGAATATTAAATATATTTCTGTGAGTTTTATTTTTATGTTGTCAGAAATAAAGTAGTATGCAAAACTCTAGAGAATTTCTTTATACTTTGAAAAATGAGATCTAGGTGCAGCGATTCACTGAAGCATGGAAATACACTTGGAAACATGGTATACAAGACGAAACAGAGTTCGCACAAAGCTGAGCGTCAATACTTTGTATGCCCACCTTTATTTTTTAACACAGCCTGAAGTCTCTTAGGCACGTTTCTTCAGTTATCCAGGCTTCTTGACGGACATTCAGAGCTTCTTTGGATATTGGCTGTGTTTTGCTTAGTTCTGTCAAGGTGATCTCAAAGTGCTTCAATAACATTGAGGTCCGGGCTCTGGGGAGGCCAATCCACTCTTCTACTCTGTCATGGTTTGGGGCTCCATTTCAGCCAGCGGTGCTGATGAATATGTAGTAAGAAAAATTAAAGCACCATGCAACTGCATTTGGAAAGCTTCATTTTTCAGCATGACAAAAATCTAAAGCATGCTGCCAATGCAGTAAAAACATTCCTAGATAGAAAAACACAGAGCCTCCACCGTGGTTTACAGGTGTGGGCACTCACTATTTCATCGCTCTCCTGACCTCCTCTGTACATGCTGATGATGATGTGAAGCAAACATTCCAGATGTGGATTCATCACATGCTGCTCATTTTCAGTCCACCTCCTTGTGTAATTCGGCATAGCTCAGCCTTTTCACTCTGGCATTGCTTCCTTAAAGATGGCTTCTGGCAGCTACTCTTGCACTAAGACCATTTCTGACAAGGCTTCAACGGACAGCACATGGATCAGCTAGCTAGATGTATCTCTCAGGTTCTACGTCAGAACTTCTCTGGATGCTTTCTTGATTCCTAAGGACGTGACTTTCAGATACTGCTCATGTGCTAGGCTAGATTGCTTTTGTCCCTTCTTCCTTTGTCCCCAGCTTGTCCAGGTTTCAAAGACTTTTAGGAGAGTTTCCAGCCGATATCTCTTTGGAAATCATCACATCGGTGCAAGAATATATTTTACGCCCATTAAAAAAATAAAACAATTAAAACTAATTATGTATTTTGTTTTATTGGGGGCAGGGGCATGTTTGCTGGTAATAAAGTGCCTTAAAATACAATTTACAATTTTTTTGCTAGTTATCTGTTATCTGCAGATAAAGAAACACTTTGACTTTGAAAGCCCTTTAGAAAGCCTGGAGAACTATTGCTCAAGAGCACTTTAAAAGATTACAGTCTGGTTCCTTTTCAAGCAAAATATAAAGAAATGGGGGACAACTTAAGACCTGCACAGTACTGTAAGTTGAAAAAAGTGAGTAAATCCAGAGACTACAGAGAAGTAGGCTATTCTCCATAAATCATGTGAGGAGCTTATATGGTTAAATTTATGGCCTTCTGCCTTCATTAGATGGGTCATAGAACAGATGCAGTACAACACGCAGCAAGGGTCCCCAGCGGGAACTGAATTGGGGACATTTATCATGAAAACCATCATAACCAAGTCCACCAAGTTACTCTTTAGCCAAAAAAAGTCTCTCTATTGAAGGACATTTTAATTTCATGACTAAAATCTTCAATGAAGTTAACAGCCACCTATCAAGTCTTCAGAGATTTGTATTTAAAATGTATATTTATGATGGTGTTTAATTTTAAGTACAGCGGAAAAAAAGAAAAGAAAAATAATCTCAGAATTTCACTTGCTCTATGGAAAATAAATTATGGCATGTCTTATGTTAATGTTGCAATTTTCATATGATGTTATATAAAGCTTTTAAATTTGAAAGGGTGTCATTTTGGGCTTTTTTATATAAATGTCAGCTATTAGGCTGTTGTGTTCACTCTGCTGCGGCCTCAAACCTTTTTCAAATTATGCTGTTTTCATATTACCATCCATGCACGACATAAGCTGCCGATAAACTCTGCCCAGACTTATAGCTGCGTGTTGTTTATAGCTGCCACTTGCTTTGCATTCACAAGACAGTTGGCATTCAGTCTTTCTCCTTTGCTCCCCCAAAGCGCACCACAACTCACAACCGTTATTATTTTTCTAATAGGCGATAACTGTTATCAGTTCAGTGAAAGAGGACATAATCAACATAAACAGAGTAAGCAATTAGGAATAAAAACTTTCACTTCATTTGCATGCAGCGAGATTGCAGTGTAACTTCTGCAGGGAAACTGGGTGTACTGTGACCACACAGTCACAAACAGAGGTGGTGTGATTTAGTGCGCAAATCAGTCCAAATACAACAACAAAAATACTATAAAACATATGGATATTTTATTCTAGCCAGTATTCATGTGCTTGTTGATACTCATGACATAATCTGTCATGTGAAAAAGGGTGTGTGGCAGGCAGGGAGGCAACCCGGAACGCAGGGCATACAGAAATAAACAACAAATCATCTATTTGCAATGCAGAACAGGGAGACACAGACAGTGGGGGTGTCCAAATTCATGGGCTGCATTTGTAGACAGATTACGTCACAGCGACGCGACGAAGGCTGTCCAAATTTGTAGACTCCTCCGAATGCAGCCGACAAATGCGTCCTGCTTTTCCCCGAATTTGAAGGATGGGTCGAGTGTGTCCTTCGTGGCCCATCATATCCCAGAATTCATAGCGCGGCCCAGCCAATTCCAGTTTCCAACAATAGCAGATGCTACTAAGTTTTAATATTACTCTTATTAATCTTTCTGGGTCACAAAATAAACTTTTAACATATTTTCAGGCGAGAAAGTAGCTGTGTAATCATCAAATATCTGCTCGGTTTATCAAGACACCGCATATTTGCAAAAGTGCTTCGACGTTTTCGGAGACATCTGTTAACCACCAGCTCGATAGCTAGCCAGGAGGTCAAGGGTCACTGAAGCCGGCGAGAACGGCACAACTCCCGGCACATCATTTTCAGATCACCGCAGACTTTCGCTGCTCAGGTTAAACGTGATGTATAAGTCACTTAGACAACCTAAAATGTTATTGTTGGGCTTTTTTCAGTGTTTTATTTGTTCATGAGTAAATCGGTTTGGCTGAGATTAAAGTTATTAGATTAGATTAGATAAAATAAAACTTTACTAATCCCCTGGGTGGGTTTCTCTTTGGTTTTCACACAGCTGAATAAACATCAAACAGAAAACTGATTAAACAGAAGTGTGAGACGGTTGAGAATTTACTGCAGTGTCCTGTTATATTTTAGATAGCAAGGAGCAGACGGCTGAGTTTATTAAACTCCACCGAGACAGAGATGACGCAGATCAGAAGGCTAGACCGTCCCATTTCACAGCCGTTTACGTCCGGCCTACCCGACCTTCTGAGGACCCGGCCCACGTAGACCGCAAAAAACAGGCCCTCAGGAGGATGCAGCCTATGAATTTGGACACCCCCAGTAGATTTACATGTGGACACAACTGGGAAACACAGGTGGGCAACATATAACTGATGAGACAGTGGAAGCAAAACTAAACATCACACCACCGGACAGGAGACTATCCAAATAAAACAAGAAGTAAAACACACACTATTGAAACAGACATGGAGACATGACAGACAGAAAGATGAATATGGGAACAGGAATGGAAGCAAAACACAGACACGAGGACATCACCGGGGGACATCGGAGGTAACCAAACACAGGGACACTTTTGACAGGGCAAATTCACAGGCACTATAAAAAACACATATTCAGGAGCTGGAACATAAATAATTAAACATTTTCAAAGAAAAGACCAAACTCAAAAATTATACTGAAGTCTAATACTGAAGTACACAAGGACACGAAAGAAATCCCTTAAATGAAGAAACTAAAGGAAATTACATTTATCATATAAATCAAAAGCTGTAATTTTGACTAATGCAGAAGTAAGCCCACTGTTTTATAAGGAAATGTGGGTGAGATTAGAATAAATTAAAGCAAAATTTTAAAGTGCAATCATAAAAATATTTTACACACCAAAAGATGTGGTCATCCAAGAACCCTTTTGGACGTAACACTTTTAATCACCAGCCAAAATACTTACATGCTACAAACCAATGACCGATCAATAATGTAATTATCAGCTTTACTGCTAACTGAAGGCTTTAAACTGCACGCCATAGACAGGATCTGTGGCTGATGCTCCTGAATTCATTTAAGCATGCATAAAACAGGTAAACAACAAACACATTGTATTGATAGTAAGTTTCATTTAGACATGTTTTTAACTCACATTTATTTAATGCATGAAAATAATCATTTTTTTCTGTCGGTAAAACCTGATTAATTACTTGTAATTATGTATTGAATGAATACTTTTTGAAGACTTGAGTTCAGCCTGGTTCACCTCACACCACAGTGTTTTCTTTCAAAGTATTCACTTGTTGATTTTCTAAGTTCATCATTCATTTTACTTGGTATCTTTGTCACAGAGCGCATTGAAGATCTCTTTTTTTCTCAGATGGTCGGTCGGCCTTCTTAACTGTCTGTAAGTGACACACTTTTCCTGTCCTATTCTCTGTATTTGTCCCTTTCTCCACATCTCCATCTATTTCCAAACACTCTGCTTTTATCCATCAACTCCTCAAGCTTATCAGGACCAGTTCTTCTAACCCAGTGAGTAATTTTATAAATTTTCAGAACTTGTCAAGTTTGCAGTTTCCACAACAGAGAAATTTCTTCCATTTCATCATAGTAATGAATTTCTCTTTTCTTGCGCCACATTGGACCAGTCTCACGCCATCTGTTAGGTGTTACCAATCAAAACAATTTATCGCCCTATATTTATATTTGATTATACATTTGATTATAATAATGTCACTAATAATTTAAAAAAAAAACTAGGCTGACATAGTGCACAGTATTTGTATGAGGTTCCAAAATAGTCGTACGGGTCCACATCACACTGCCAACACTGTTCTGAACTATGGAGGCATGGCTGCAGAACCTCTGGGGTGTCGTGTGGTGTCTGGCACTCGGATGTTGGCTCCTTGTTCTCGTTTATCTCTCTGATGCTACGATCAGGAGTTAGAGGAGTTTGGCGGCCAGGTGATTGGCTCGAGTGCTTTGCCGTGTTTCTTGAGCAGTTCCTAATCCATTTTTGCAGTGTGGGCACACCGAGACCTTTGCCAGCGAGGAGTAGAACGTTGCATTATAGCGAAGATCTGCCTTATACGCATTCTTGTCAATACTGATTTTAATATTATGGCTGATGTGTACAACAGAATATATGGTGTGGCTCAATGATGCACTCTTATGCACCATTTCCCTCCTTTGGTCAATTAAATACCTCTCTGTACAGCCCTTGATCCAGACGAAGTGTCCCTTGAGTGCCCCTCTGGATGGTTCAGATGTCCTTGTAATCTCTCCAGTTTTGTCTCTATCTACTGTCATGTGACCCTATGGTAAAAATGAGCCCCAAACCCCAACCCTATGGATAAAATGTCCTTTCTCTCTGTGTCTCAGTGTGTCTATGCACAGCACTGCTCCCATTAGATCAAATTAAATCAGGTCAGTCTGGCTCCTCCTAATGAGGCATCTGGGCTGCCAAAATATCTACAACCAGCCACTACTGACAGTCAGTAGTATCAGATACCACTGCTGAGCTAAGAGTTATGTCTTCCAGAATCAAGTGGCTGTAAATACTCTCTTGTTGTTTAACAGGCATTGAACAGACAACTTTATTTAACTTGTATGTGCTACCTGACGAGGGTAGCAGGCACCGTGACCTTTGATGCCCAGATTTCCATGAGTCCTCCAAGCTAAATGGTAAAGCGCGCAGTTTTCCCTCTAGAACAAGGCGCCTCAAACCTCTGGCCCTGGAGCCACATCTGCCTTTTATCCTAATGTGGCTCCCCGTGGCTTTGTTAAAAAATGACTGTCAACATGATTGTTCATTTTTTATTAAGCATGGCATTAAGTGAGTCCTCCTTAGACTACGATGACCTGGATGGCTGAGAACCTTCACAGTTCCTATTCGCGTCTCATTGTTGTGTTTTGGGGGTTTGGTAGTAATTAAATAAAAATAGGTCAATATTTCAGGGAAATGTATTTTATAGCCGCTTTGAATGATCATCTCTATGGAGTTCTATTGTTTCATAACTACAATAAAAATGCAATTTTTGCACTACTTAGGGTGGGCTACATGTGGTAAAAGATTTTCACTGCTTAAATGTATTAGTAGTACTATTGTTAGGCTAACCTTTACTCGATGGGCTTCATTATGAGTAATAATATGTTTTGCGGCTCCATACAGATTTATTTTAACCAGACATTGTCTCTTTTGATTGTGACATGATGAGCAGGAAATTATTTTTCAGTGCGTTCCATAACTACATAAATATTTGATCAAACAAAACCGTTAGTGAAACATCTGAACTTTCCTGGAAGGACTGTCTCCAGTGAAGAACAAGGCTGGCTCTCTGAGTGGGTTTCTTTGTCTGAAGACTAGATGGTTTCTTTTTTGTACACCTTGTCTGCCTTATATACATTTAATAAAGAGACAGCTTTTAGGTTTATAGATGAAACAAGTGTCAAATAGTCTGAACAACTGAAGCTTCCATGGCCACAAATTCAAAAGTGTGAAAGGAAATCAAACAGAGAGCTTTTCGGCTGACCGTGAAACCGTTTTGGCAAACACTTAGATGACTCAGGCATCGTAGAGCTGATAGGGAGCCCAGGGCCTTGACTACATATACCTTTTAAATATAATATCAAACCAAATTCTTCTGTTCAGGAGCTTTGCTTCAAAAAACTGTAACCTTTCATGTGTCTCAGCATGAAGCTCCACGTTAGGTGAACTGGTAGCAGCACTCTTTCTTCACTATTACATTTTCTATGCATATCTAGCAGACACACCAGAGGGTTGCAAGGTAGAGTGAAAGGATCCCTGTAATCATATATAAAAAGGGGACAGATAAAGTCTAACTTGCAGAAATATATGACTACATATTTCAAAAAGGAGCTGTAACTTTAGTTATTAGCATTTGTTAACATGAACTTATTAAGGTTGGTTTGAATGCTATTCTGCTGTATGTGTCATTGTGTTTAAACTTCTAGCAAATGCAGCTGGACCTTCCTTGATGAGAAGGCTTTGATGGCGCAACTCAAAAGCCTCCACACAACAAAGGGCTTGTAATTGTTTGCATTTTCTGTCCAAATCCACCCATACACTAAGCTTTCTTACAGCCGCTTTGAATGATCATTTCTATGGAATTCAGGCCTATCTCGTTTGTAGTTCCAACAGCACCGTGCCATGTTGACTACAGACTAAGACCGCAAAAGGGTCCTTTGTAAAAATGTGTTTCACTCACATCTTTCAGCTTACAGTCCATGGACACACAATGCAAAAAAAATAAGCACAACAGACATACTGAAAATGTAACAAATGGTTTGCTTTAAAAAATGAATGACATTTTTGCCTTACCTGGCTGTACTGCATCTTTCCATTTGTATGTGTGAGGTGTAAACGCAGAAGATATAAATGACTGAAAGAAATATTTTTGAGTTACTGAAGTTTTAGGTTTTTGGCCTGAGGGGGAGCATCTTGTAGAAATAGTAGAGAAATTGTGATATACTCAAAGGAAGGTTTCTTCCAGCCTACTAACTGCCTCCAGGAGACGGCTGCCAGGGAGGAATTGGCAGCGGTCTGTGATTTTGGTTTTTAGACAGAGAGGTGAGTGAATCAAAAGACCAACTTGCTTCAAAAAGAACTAGATGACATTTGATCAGTGCTTACTTACAGTTTTAAATTTGCATTTGTATATTACAAAAGGCAAGAAATAATTTTTCAGCGTTTGCTTAAGGCGCACAATGCAGAAAATCTATTAAAACTATCTGAGTTGGTAATGAAACAACCGATGCAGTGATGCAACCATATGTTTTGAATTCCAGCCAGCCTGTTAAAATGTCAGTATAGTCTATGCAGTGCTTGTTGGGTGGTAAGACATCGTCTGAAACACCCACTCGCAGCTCCTTCTTACAGCATTAGAACTGAGGGAGCTGTGTCTGACCATTTCTGTAACTTTCTGTAATTGTCAATCTGACATTTAGACCAACGGTTTCCCAGCTGTGGAGGTGAGACAATAAGAAGGGTTTAAGCTTCTCTCTCTGACTCTCTTTTTAATTCTTTACATACCTACTTTTGTCATGTTTCATATCTAGTGTACAAACAACTACCAGGCTAAAACCTGAAAATTATACCAACTAAACAATAAATACTATTGTTGTCGCCACTTAGTCAGCTATACATTATATTATATCACCATAATGAAGTGCCATGCAAAAGGCAAGCGAAGACAAAGACCACCTCCGTAATCTCCATTCACTGTGTAAGAAGACAAACTGAAGAAGGTTAAAATATACCTTATTTTTTTGCTACCTGTCTTCTTTTGTGCATGCTGACAGCCTGCTGCATCTCCCTGTACATCTTCACCTATCTGCAGTTCTTTCTGGCTGAAGAGTTGTAAACTATTATTATTTTATCATTAACCTCTAAATAATTAACATTAGCTAACAAAGACAAGTGCTGGAGGAATTTATTTTAGAACCATTCCTTTAGTTAAAGTAACAACACCAGACTATCTAAGTTGCACCTCAACTTGCCTGTTTTATTAAACGGGGCACGGTGGGAGTTGACATCCCTTCATCATCATCAAGGCTTTTATAAAGGATATTAAGTCTCCTTCACACTGCACTCTAATGCCTCTACATCATACAACATTTTGGCCACGGTAATTAGTAAAATTAAAAGTATCCAGTAGGATAAAAATAATCGCAGCGTGCTCATTTACTTGCTAATGCTAGCTCTGTTTATATACAACATGCAGTCGTTATCCGATCTCAGAGCAGCGAAAGCAGAGCCAGTTTGTTTTGTTTCAGTTTCCCATCAGCCTCTTGTCAAAGACTGGAGGTTTAAGCACAACCAGAAAAAAGCTGCTGGCCTCACACCTTGTCCAGCTCCAACCTATGTCAAGAGCATGTGGACGGGCTTATTAAATTGAAAGGCAGCTCATGGTCAAGCAGAGAAAAACCTGTTTCCAGAGACGATAGCCAACTTTGGCCACAAAATGGCAGTAATTTAAAGGATGGACGCAAACAGGTGAGAAGCTTCATATCATTGTTTGCACGAGCTGATATCGTCATGTTGGTGTTGTTCCCAGATCAACATAGTAAATGTTGTTCCAGGATCAACATTGCAAGTGACCAATCAGAATGTTGTGACGTCATACTTTTGCGACTTCGGGAAAAACCGCTGTAAAACAAAAAACTGTACTTAAGCTGCGAGAAACCGCCTCTGTCCGCCGACCCTGACCCTAACCCTAACTCTTTAATAAACGCTAAGCAGAATTGATATTGTCCTTGCAACATTGGAATTTCATAAATGCAAGAATGGCTTGGCGCGCCAAATAATAACGTCAGAACAATGTGATTGGTCACTTGCAATGCTGTTCCTGGAACAACATTTACTATGTTGTTCCAGGAACACTGCTGTCGGATTGTACCTCATTAGTAATTGCAGTGCATTAAGTTTCCATTACTGTCCTCAGTGGTGTAAAGTGTAGCCTAAATATGTGGCGTTAGTACAAACGCAGATCAAGGAAGTCATGTAAGACTTCAGGATATAACATTGTTTCTTCTGCTGTAAATAAATCTGGAATGCCAACCGAAAGCACTCTTTACAGCACCAAATGTATCACAAAGTATGTGAAATGTATGAATGCATTAGCCTTGGGCAGGCGCAACATGAGAAACACTTACTGCCAGCAGTTGTTGGGAAGAACCTGTTTGAAGCACGACACTCTTTTGCTGTTTAAAATGTTTTTAAGTCAGCACAGTGAACATGCCCAGTGCTCAGAGCTGTCAGAAGTGCATTCCATTTCTCTCCCTAGTAAACACTGAGAGAAAGAATCCAGCTCTGTAACAAGAGGTCCCAACAGGCTTGCAGCCTTACAGCTGAGTGAGTTAGCCAGCAGTTGAGCTGACTCAATCTGTTTGACTTTCACTGTATGGCACATGGAGCCCTGGGCAGGCAACAAGGTCTTTGGGTTGGCCCACGTTCATCTGAAAAATTCAGTGCTGGACTGCTGGCCAGCTCTTAAATATTTGGTTTTAATTACTGCCACAACCTTTACTCTGGCAGGTTACTGTTGAAACATAATCCCCAAGGGGCTGCACTGCAAGGGCATCACACCATTATTCAGCCATAGAAGGGATGGCAGCCATTCTCTTAGCCAGGCGGGTTTTTTATCTGAGATATGGGACATAGCCACAACAGACTATATAGGCTGCCTCTGACAAAGAGCAATAGAAAATTGTGAGATGAGAGACACTCCATAACCCTTAATTATACAGCAGCTGAGACTGAGGAGCACAGCTTATCTCTCTGGTGGGGTTGGTGGATTTTTGAACTTCTCTCATTTGATTACTTGCCCTGTTCACCTGTCTGCCTCGACAGCCCACAGCAGCACTAATGAAGGTGCACACTGTTCCTCTCACAAAGATGATTTTATAATTTTTCTTCCTATTGTCCATAAGATAGGTAAGGCAAGAAAAATCTCTCTGTAGATGAGTCGCCTAAGGGTAACATCTGCCTGTGCATGAGTATTCTCCTCTGCGGGGCTCTGACAGTGACTTTATAGGACATTTTCGCCTGTTCATTCTTGCATTAATTAACCATTAGCATTGCAAAGGTAAAAATAAAGAAAAAAACAGGATGCCTTTTCCATTTGGGATTTATTTAGAGTACCCAGCTCAAGAGATTCTTTGTTATTTTTCCCGAGGCTGCCACTTCCCATGATACAAAAGAAATGTTTTATAGTGAGGCCAAGGAAAGTTGCTGTCAGCACACATTTTCAAAAACTGCCAATGGGTTGTAACAAACTTTTTGGCACAGGTAGATACAGTATGTTAGGTAGGAAAATATTTCTCATCATCCCTCCTACACTCATTTGTACTTGCATGAACAATGTTGGCGCTTGATCAAGTATAAAATCTACGAACTCCATTAAATGTACCAATATGTTTGTGTATTACTTTCACAGCATCAGCCATTAACAACCTCTCTCTTTTGCTGTGAAGAAATCATTATCCCCCTTGGTGTGAGACTAAGAAAGCATGAAAGGGGGGAGAGTGCGAAGTGTGTTTTACATACTAGCTTTTAATCCTGACACTCCAATAATTGGACTTTGTCACATGTAGCCTTTGATGTATTTCTGTCTGAGTAACCACAAAGCTGTGTCTACCCCATGGACCGTGCAGAGACAAAAAGCTTTCAGATGGAAACACAGCTTCTGTTTTTGTTACCTCTCTCCAAAACCGGTGTGTACCACTCCCATAACAATGATCCTCACAAATCATTCTCCTAGGTAAGCCTTGAGTAAGGGAGTGTGTTTGCTAAAGGGGTAAATATCGTCTATACCTGTGATCCTATCGCTCTATGATTAAAAATGTCAGTGAGGCCCTAGAGGTGACAGATTGCAGGGTTGCTGACATCCCTCGGTATTTTTGGTACAGGGACAGGTGCAGTGTGCCTGGGAGTCCTGGAGGGAGGAGCGTACAGGAGAGAGGGAGGGAAGGAGGGAAAAAAGGAGACCAGAGAAGGAAGGAAGCAGGAGCAAAGGCTCCTGTTCATTGATGGCCTGTGGCTTCCCGACATCATCCACTACCTAGGCCAGTCTCCAGAGCTCATCTATGTCAGGCAGAGAGTCTGGTACCCAAAGGCACCACAAACAGTTCGTGAGAGGCAGAAGACAAAACCAATAATTCAGATGGAGCCAGTACAGGCCAGACATTTAATACTGTAGGGAATCTGGTGGACTCGACATCTGCACCCTTTTGAGCCACATGGAACCGATGACGCACACTGAACAAACTCCGCATGACTGCCAGGACAACATAACACTGCGAGGGACAGCAACACTGTCGGAGTTCATCAGGGCCCCCTCTAAACCCGATCCATCTGTTCCCACCGGTCACTTGACTCTGACTTGTCATTCAAGGGGCAGCAGCACCAGTCAGCCCGTCTGTTTATACTTATCATGCCACTTGGAAAGGTTGGGACTTCCAAAGAGAACACTTTGAAGAGACAATTTTCATTTTAGATAGATACAGATCTGTTTTGGCATTCACAGGTGTATATTAGGATATGAAAGTCCATCTGCCTGTTTCACCCATCAGTCTAATTGAAGAACACTGGTCTTTTTAAGGGTGACCAATTGAAAACATTGTGAACACTTGCAGGATTATTAAAAGCCCTCAAATCTGTGTGAACTGCAATATATTAAAAGTGATTTTCGCACTGCTCAGAGTGGTACTGCAGCATTTTTCATGTAAATCATAGCCTGTGTGAGGTGCAGGATCCCTTAAGCAATGGCAGCCTCACACTTAACATCCCATTATTCCACTCTGCTTAATCAAAATTGTGCATTGTGTGTATTCCTCACTAACTTCTCCATTTTAATACCCTATTATTGCCCCACTATAATTCTCTACTCTCTGCTATTCTCTCTGTATTGTTATGCACACATGTTGTATTGTACAGTTATTAAGTCTGATTTCTAGTTTGGGATTTTGGAGACAGCAATTGCTATCATGAATCCTGCATGACTTTTGATAAGTATGATACCTTTGTCTTTGACTAAAAAAATGCAAAGAGATTTTTTTTGAGTGTTTTCAGACATACAGCGCATGCAATTAAAGTGTTAAACACTCCCTGAGCCCTGCCTAGCAACAGAGGTACTGACTCTGCCGTGGTCCAGTGTCTGAAGGAGGCTGCCAGAAGATGAATTTGTGTTTAGGCATTGTGATTAAGATACCCACTACCCACTGTGTGTGCCTTTTTGGCAGGCAACTCTCTGAGGTCTCAAACATGGGCATAATGACATGCCATTGTGACTGGCACAGTGCCACTGCCCCATGCCTTTGGTCATGAAAGACAGAAAAATCATCAGGGACCACACTGGCAAAAACCAGTCCTCCGAGAGCTCCCTCTCACATATGGACAAAAATGGCATCACAGATGACAGGAGCTGCAGTCTGTGCAGTCTGAGGCCATGTGCTTGTTAATGTCTTGGGGGAAATCCATTTCAGAGATGTGTGGGGGGGATAAGCATAGACAGGCTAATCCTAGATTATTTCCATGGGGATTGCTTGCTATACACTGTAAATACAATAAGTTGACTCTGACTGCCTCTGAAAAATTATCTAAAATGTAAGCTGGTGAGTTAGAACAAGCTCTTCATTGTGAGTGCAGAAATATTTAGACAATTAATATAGCGCAAGGTCACATGAAAATAATAAACTGTGTCACGATGAGGAAGCACTACTTAATTTTAAATTAATTTTATTTAATATATCTTGTTTTATATGACTTCAAAATAAATAAAGTCAGAATATGTGAATATAAAAAAGCCTTTTTAATAGAAAGATAAAAGTATTTGCACACACTATTAACCTTGCACTTTTAATCTTGACAGGAGTCTCAGTCGTGGTGACCTGTTTGCCGGTTAAACTAAAACATTATTCTTAGCTACAAAAGGCCTGGATACCACATTACATTGCCACAACAACTGAAATCTATGCATAGCATGAGCTGGCATTTCAATCTATTGGGCACTGGGCAAGATGGTCTAGATGACATGTGCCCACCTTTCATCCCTGCGTTGCTGCCAATGGTTTGTCTGTTTGTGTGTGAACATGAGATGATAAACACATTGTTGTGTGTTTTGTAGTTAAGGTTAAATCCATCCATCCCTCCGTCTTCTGCTTATTCAAGGTCAGGTGATGGTGGCAGCAGGTTAAACAAAATATTCCAGATGTCCTTCTCCCCTGCAACACTTTCCAGTTTCTCCTGGGGGTTCAGAGGCGTTCCCAATCCAGATGAGATATATAATCTCTCTTTGGCATGCATGAAAAATCTCCAAGGGGACATGCCCAAAAGGTATCCTAACCAGACGCCCAAACCACCTCAACAGGCTCCTTTCAACACAAAAACGCAGCAGCTCTACTCCAAGATCTCTCTGGGTGTCTAAGCTTCTCATCCTATCTCTAAGGCTGAGCCCAGACACCCTATGTGGGAAACTCATTTCACACGCTTGTATTCGTGGACTTACTTTTCAGTCATTACCCAGTTCTCATAGCCATAGCTGAGGGCTGGAATGTAAATGGTCTGGTAAACTATTCCTTTCAGCTCAGCTCTCACTTCACCTCAACAGTTCAATACAATGCCCACATTACTGCTGATGCCACACTAACACACCAATCTGCTAGTCTAACTTATGCTCCGCCTTCACATCACTCATTAGAGCCCCTCATACTTTGAGTCATTTGCAGAAGCCTCTTTCACTCAGCCCACAGGGACTTTTCCACCATTTTACCATCAGAGAGGTTAAAATGTTCTTTATAAGTTTAGACCATTTAAATTTGATGTTAAACATTAACGGCCCCAGAAGTCGTTAAGATCCGCAGCAGAACTGTACTGTCACGGGGTGCCGAGGCAGGCCGTGTGGATTAATAACGGACCCAAGATGCAGACTGCTTAAGTGGAGGGTGAGCTTTATTAACAACAGGTGAAGTACAACAAAAAATGGTGGCGAGAAACAGAACGGTAAAAACTCTAAACTGGGAAAACTAAAACTAAACACAAAGCCAGAACACGAACGAGGGTAC